>NC_053028.1:97802015-98135253 GCF_003073215.2 Triticum urartu | reverse complement strand
GATGCCCATGGCACCCCCAAGATAATATAAGGACACCTAAAAGCCAACGCTTGGGGATGCCCCGGAAGGCATCCCCTCTTTCGTCTACTTCTATCGGTAACTTTACTTGGAGCTATATTTTTATTTACCACATGATATGTGTTTTAATTGGAGCGTCTTGTATGATATAAGTCTTTGCTTATTAGTTTACCACAATCATCCTTGTTGTACACATCTTTTGAGAGAGCCATACATGATTTGGAATTTGTTAGAATACTCTATGTGCTTCGCTTATATCTTTTGAGTTATATAATTTTGCTCTAGTGCTTCACTTATATCTTTTAGAGCACAGTGGTGGATTTGTTTTAGAGAAACTAGTGATCTCTCATGCTTCACTTAGATTATTTTGAGAGTCTTAATAGCATGGTAATTTGCTTAAAATCCTAACATGCTTGGTATGCAAGATTAATAATAAAACTCTCTTATGAGTGTGTTGAATACTATGAGAAGTTTGATACTTGATAATTGTTTTGAGATATGGAGATGGTGATATTAAAGTCATGCTAGTTGAGTAGTTGTGAATTTGAGAAATACTTGTGTTGAATATTGTGATTCCCGTAGCATGCACGTATGGTGAACCATTATGTGATGAAGTCGGAGCATGATTTATTTATTGATTGTCTTCCTTATGAGTGGCGGTCGGGGACGAGCGATGGTCTTTTCCTACCAATCTATCCCCCTAGGAGCATGCGCGTAATACTTTGCTTTGATAACTTGTAGATTTTTGCAATAAGTATATGAGTTCTTTATGACTAATGTTGAGTCCATGGATTATACGCACTCTCACCCTTCCACCTTTGCTAGCCTCTCTAATACCACGCACCTTTCGCCGGTATCATACACCCACCATATACCTTCCACAAAACAGCCACCATACCTACCTATTATGGCATTTCCATATCCATTCCGAGATATATTGCCATGCAACTTTCCACCGTTCTGTTTATTATGACACACTCCATCATTGTCATATTGCTTAGCATGATCATGTAGTTGACATAGTATTTGTAGCAAAGCCACCATTCATAATTCTTTCATACTTGTCACTCATGCATCATTGCATATCCCGGTACACAGCCGGAGGCATTCATATAGAGTCATATCTTATTCTAAGTATCGAGTTGTAAGAAAAATAAAAGTGTGATGATCATCATTATTAGAGCATTGTCCCAAGTGAGGAAAGGATGATGGAGACTATGATTCCCCCACAAGTCGGGATGAGACCCCGGACAAAAAATAAATAAAAGAGGCCAAAGAAGCCCAAATAAAAAAGAGAAAGAAAAGAGGCCATAAAAGGGGAGAAAAGGCCCAAATAAAAAAATGAGAGAAAAAGAGAGAAGGGACAATGTTACTATCATTTTACCACACTTGTGCTTCAAAGTACCACCATGATCTTCATAGTAGAGTCTCTCATGTTATCACTTTCACATACTAGTGGGAATTTTTCATTATAGAACGTGGCTTGTATATTCCGATGATGGGCTTCCTCAAAATTGCCCTAGGTCTTCATGAGCAAGCAAGTTGGATGCACACCCACTTAGTTTATTTTTGAGCTTTCATACACTTATAGCTCTAGTGCATCCGTGCATGGCAATCCGTACTCACTCACATTGATATCTATTGATGGGCATCTCCATAGCCCGTTGATACGCCTAGTTGATGTGAGACTATCTTCCCCTTTTTGTCTTCTCCACAACCACCACTCTATTCCACCTATAGTGCTATATCCATGGCTCACGCTCATGTATTGCTCGAAGATTGAAAAAGTTTTGAGAATGTCAAAAGTATGAAACAATTGCTTGGCTTGTCATCGGGTTGTGCATGATTTAAATATTTTGTGTGGTTAAGATAGAGCATAGCCAGACTATATGATTTTGTAGGGATAACTTTCTTTAGCCATGTTATTTTGAGAAGACATAATTGCTTTGTTAGTATGCTTGAAGTATTATTATTTTCTATGTCAATATAAACGTTTGTCTTGAATCTTTCGGATCTGAATATTCATACCACAATTAAGAAGAATTACATTAAAATTATGCCAAGTAGCACTCCGCATCAAAAATTCTATTTTTATCATTTACCTACTCGAGGACGAGCGGGAATTAATCTTAGGGATGCTTGATACGTCTCCAATGTATCTATAATTTTTGATTGCTCCATGCTATATTATCTACTGTTTTGGACATTATTGGGATTTATTATCCACTTTTATATTATTTTTGGGACTAACCTATTAACCGGAGGACGAGCCCAGAATTGCTGTTTTTCCCTGTTTTAGGGTTTCGAAGAAAAGGAATATCAAACGGAGTCCAAACGGAATGAAACCTTCAGGAACGTGATTTTCTCACCAAATACAACTCAGGAGACTTGGACCCTACGTCAAGCCAACTAATAGGAGGCCACGAGGTAGGGGGGCGCACCTGCCCCCCCCCAGGCGCGCCCTCCACCCTCGTGGGCCCCCTGTTGCTCCACTGACGTACTTCTTCCTCCTATATATATCCACGTACCCCAAACAATCAGAACAGGAGCCAAAACCCTAATTCCACCGCCGTAACTTTCTGTATCCACGAGATCCCATCTTGGGGCCTGTTCCGAAGCTCCGCCGGAGGGGGCATCGATAACGGAGGGCTTCTACATCAACACCATAGCCGCTCCGATGAAGTGTGAGTAGTTTACTTCAGACCTATGGGTCCATAGTTAGTAGCTAGATGGCTTCTTCTCTCTTTTTGGATCTCAATACAATGTTCTCCCCCTCTCTTGTGGAGATCTATTTGATGTAATCTTCTTTTTGCGGTGTGTTTGTTGAGACCGATGAATTGTGGGTTTATGATCAAGTCTATCTATGAATAATATTTGAATATTCTCTGAATTCTTTTATGTATGATTGGTTATTTTTGCAAGTCTCTTCGAATTATCAGTTTGGTTTGGCCTACTAGATTGATCTTTCTTGCAATGGGAGAAGTGCTTAGATTTGGGTTCAATCTTGCGGTGTCCTTTACCGGTGACAGTAAGGGCAGCAAGGCACATATTGTATTGTTGCCATTGAGGATAACAAGATGGGTTTTTCTTCATATTGCATGAGTGTATCCCTCTACGTCATGTCATCTTGCTTAAGGCGTTACTCTGTTTTTAACTTAATACTCTAGATGCATGTTGGATAGCGGTTGATGAGTGGAGTAATAGTAGTAAATGCAGGCAGGAGTCGGTCTACTTGTCTCGGACATGATGCCTATATACATGATCCTACCTAGATATTCTCATAACTATGCTCAATTCTTTCAATTGCTCAACAGTAATTTGTTCACCCACCATAGAATACTTATGCTCTTGAGAGAAGCCACTAGTGAAACCTATGGCCCCCGGGTCTATCTTTATCATATTAATCTCCTACTACTTAGTTATTTACTTTGCCTTTATTTTACTTTGCATCTTTATCATAAAAATACCAAAAATATTATCTTATCATATCTATCAGATCTCACTCTCGTAAGTGGACCTATAGGGATTGACAACCCCTATTTGCGTTGGTTGCGAGGATTTATTTGTTTTGTGCAGGTACGAGGGACTCGCGCGTAGCCTCCTACTGGATTGATACCTTGGTTCTCAAAAACTGAGGGAAATACTTACGCTACTTTGCTGCATCATCCCTTCCTCTTCGGGGAAAACCAACGCGGAGCTAAAAGAGGTAGCAATGGGCCTCGACGTCATGGTATCAGCCGAAGCTTTGTCAGATGTCCAGTTCAGCATTGTGGCACGGTCGGATCGTGCCATCCACTACACGGGTGGTGCTGGTATCCACCCTGCACACAACGAACCAGAGTGCAACGGGCGATGGGCCCAGACCCCGGAGTGCTTAGGATGTAGACCGGCGGGGACCTCTCTGCTGAGCCTAGGTAGGGCTACGACGTGTTGATCTTCCGAGGCCGTGCATTGACCTAGAAAAGTGTGTCCGGCCAGAGTAATCAAGAGTTTTGGGAAATGTGGTGCACCCCTGCAGGGAAGTTATATATTGGAATACCGTGTCCACGGTAATGGACGGTCAGACTTATATCCTAATCTTTTACAACTAGAAATGGATACTTGCGATATGTGGCCCTGGGATTGCTTTCTCGCGGGGGGTCGAGGAAGGATCTCTGGGCATTAATGCTCCAACATGCTTGTTAATTAAATTGCTATTCTTTAGTCTTCTACATGCTGCAAGATGGTCGGAGCTGCTTGAAGATGCTAATCTTTGATAGGCTAGGCCTTCCCGTCTATTCTGGATACAACCCTTCCATTTGATACCAATGCATACTTAGTTTAGATCTGATGCTTGCTAGTACTTTGGATGCGTACTCACGGTTGCTTTGCTACCACTTTTCCCCCTTCTTTCTTCTTTCCGGTTGTTGCAACCAGTTGGTGGGTCCCTGGAGCCAGATGCCATTGCCGATGGATAATACTACATGTAGGCCACCGACGACCAGGAGTAGTTAGGAGGTCCTAGGCAGGAGGCCTTACCTCTTAGATCGTTGATGTTTGTGCTAGCCTTCTTAAGGCAAAGCTTGTTTAACTTATGTCTGTACTCAGATATTGCTGCTTCCGCTGACTATTGTGTATTGAGCTATGTATTCGAGCCCTCGAGGCCCCTAGCTTGTAATATAAAGCTTGTTTTATTTCATTTTGTGTCTAGAGTTGTTTTGTGATATCTTCCCGTGAGTCTGACGGTGTCCTGGACTAGGGGGTACTCACCACGTCGTCTCACGGTCAGTTAGATTGGGCCGAGGACCCCCATGGCTGTATACTCATGGGCCAGTTCGGAGAGCTGCCACATATAAGGAAGATTCCACAAGACTTGGTGGTCAAGACAAGGACTCCTCCCCCACTGGCGTATTCGGCTAGGACTCTTGTTATCCTAGGCCTCTGGTGCATTATATAAACTAGGGCCAGGCTAGTCGATAGAGATACAAACGATCATACCATAGGCTAGCTTCTAGGGCTTGGCCTCTACTATCTCGTGGTAGATCAACTCTTGTAATACTCATATCATCAAGATCAATCAAGCAAGAAGTAGGGTATTACCTCCATCGAGAGGGCCCGAACCTGGGTAAACATCGTGTCCCCTGTGTCCTGTTACCATCGACCTTAGACGCACAGTTCGGGACCACCTACCCGAGATCCTCCGGTTTTGACACCAACATTGGTGCTTTCATTGAGAGTTCCGCTATGTGATCGGCAAAAGGATCGATGGCTCGTCTGTAGATCAACTGCGATGCCGGCATCTTCGTCGCCGGCTCAACTGGTCACCTTGGCTCGACCGAGGACCGTGCTCCATCTCCGATCGTCATGTTCGTACAAGGTCCTTCATCAACATCAACTTCGATCTCTATCAAGATCATGGAGGAATCATCCATGGAGCTCGGGGGCTCAACGTCAACATTGCCCTCGGGCGACAGTGCTGTTTTTCCGAACACCAAACTTTTATCCGCTGCCACCACCTCTTAAAGCATAGCTTTGATGATCCCTTTGGTGGAATTGTGCGGAATTGAGTCTATAACAACCATGCAAAATTTCGTCGAGTTCTGATGGAGGAATCTCCGGCAATGTACGATATACCGGAGCCCTGTCAAATCTGGATGGGAATCTGGACGAGTTTAGGGCGTGGTCCTCAGCAACTAGCTCGGACGTCCATTGGAAGATCCAACCGTTTATCGGCTGCGGAATTCCTATATCTAACACCCCTCAAAATTTCAGCTCGATCCGACCGTCCAAACTCCAGGAACCTTCCGATTAGTGCATCACTTTTTGGGTCTGTTTTCTGCGCGAATACGGATCCGACCCGAATTCATGTTTATTTATGAACGTGATATGGGACAACCTTCTTAAAGGAATTTTCTCCTAGGGTATTGTACGTTGTTTTTAAACACATGCCCATAAAATTTTGAGCCTCCTTTGAGGTAATCTTCACTATCATGCTGGTGTCAAACCAGTCCGGCAATACTGCTCCACGGCTATCGACCTGCGCTAGACATGTCATCGCCTTTTGAGCTGAGCTCACTTCTTCGGATCGTCATCTCGGCGAGCGAACAAGAGTTCGGAAACACCAAGGATAAATCATCACCAACATCACCGCCCCACGGAATACACGAAGTGGGAACACAGGCATCGCCGCATAGTCACTTCATCAAACCGGCATTGACCGCATCACAAGTTACGACTTGCGTCGGCATGGCCGCACTATTTCTTCTTCAAGCCGATGTCCATCACGCCGAACTGTTTCAACACCTCGGCTGACATGGCAGCTGCAACGTCCCCTTACCGACCTGCTCCGTCTCCTCAGCTAGACCGAGGGCTTCATCATCCCTTCATCAACTTACTTCGGAGACTTCGGCGTCACCAGTCGACCAGCTTCATCACATTAGCTGGACCACGGGGTTTTCCTCGGTGAGCCAACCTTCGCTAGCATCGCCATGCCACCGCTTCATCACCCGTCAGGCAATGGGTGTGCGGATCGAGCCCCAATTTTGGGAGTAACCTTTTTCCAGATTGCTACAACAGATAAACCAGGTGCTATTAATCCTAGTTTTTTTCTTGCTTGGGTTTATTTTTCCCAAGGAATTATTACTCTGATTTGTTTCATCATCTATACATAGGTCTATCAAATGGTGGCCGCATTAACAATGGCCGCGTGGTGGTTCGGTCAGTTTTCGTATACAGTTCGGCGAATGCCGCATCTGCAACTCAGACCGGCCTGCGAATTCGGGCTTGGCCACGCCTTCACTGCGTCACGCCGACGCCCTGCATCGACATGACTTCGGTGCCAGGCCACATCTCTTTCAATAAATTATTTTTGCGAAAAGCAATTATCCTTTTTGGACCGCACTATTTTATGTGTGTAGGTGATCGACTTCGACTGCGTCACGTGGTCTCTTCGGCAAGCCAACACCGTCGTCCCAATCGGTGTAAATCGGCTCGCGTGATCACCCTGTTAGCCGTGTTGCCATACCGACGTGTTCGGTTGCCTCGAGGACTTCGGCATCGCCAAGAGAGCTCTACCTCATCGAGTGTTCAGCGCACAGGCCATATTTCTTTTATTACTCACTTTGCATAAATTATTGATTATGCAACATTTTTTTTATTATTCCTATTATCTCCGGCTTGCACTATTTTTTGTGCACAGGTAGATAATCCGGGCAGCGCTGTCACCGCGGCATACCGATGTACCACGTCACCTCGGCTGACCGGGGGCTTCGTCATCACCTCATTAACACACGCTGGGGGCTTCGGCGTCACACTGCCGGCCTGCTTCGTCGCCGCGGTCGGACTGGGGTTTTCACCTCGCCCATCGACTATGCTGCGTCACCACTTCATCAAGCCGAGTTCTTTACTTGGACATCTCGGGACCGGCTTGGGGGCTGGGATCTCGTCCCGCCACAATCTCGGCCTGCGTTATCAACATCGAGCACATTAACCAGCTAAGTCGCTTTCATGCTCAAAAACTTTCAGTTTTAAATTTTGTTCGGTTCGACCAAGCATTATACTTTTCGGCACAAAGTTGATTGTGACAAAGTTCCTTGTCAAAACTTTGTTTGTGACTCGCATATTCAAATCCCCCGTTTATTTGGGGGCTCCCTTGATGGAGCTTTTCCTCTTGCATATGATTATACTTGTACAGCTTCGTTCCTTGTTCGTGTATTACGCCACAATATGCACCATATTGACCTAAGCGATTTGCAAGCTGGGTTGCCTCGCTCATGTGTTTACCCCTACGTTCCCGATTGTTCGGCTAGGGAGTAAAGGGAGCACCTCTGCGATTGTCATGACCAGGTCATCCGAGCTCTGACCTCAGACTGGGTGAAGCTGAAAGCTAGCACTCTTATTGTTTTCAATCATGGTCGGCACACAACGGAACTCATGAATACAAAAAATCTATTGCACAAGTCTCATAGTAATAATGAGCACCGAAGAAAGGTACCGGTGGGGGTACTATTTTCTTCGAAGATGCTTCTTACACTTCGTTGGTAATTCCCTGAGCGCGCTTTGTCTATCACAGCCTTATGGCCTGATTGTCTGGTCATTGGAAACACCATCAATACTCTCGACAGGCGGAGTACATGACACTTTTCGGCCCTTGGCCGAAGAGGGAGAAGCCGACGGTCGGTTAAGACGCGTTTAAAGTTCGGGTGAACACATATATGATATAAGTACTTCGGTACATACAATCATTATACATAAAATTCTTTTACCCAAGTCACTTGGGGGGCTCTTAAAATTTATATATGAGTTGTAAATGTGTTTTCTTCTTGGTCGTTGTCAAAACACGACAGAAGCACCATTTTTTTTTCTCTTCCAATTTTCGGATTGGCACCGAACACTTGATCTTGTTCGGACATCATGTTTTTACTGACGTTTTTTGGTTTTCCAAGCTTTTGGCACTTCTAACTATTTGCGTGTTTTCAGCACAAGTCTCGCAGTGCAACGCCGGACACCTTTAGAGATTCGGCAAAAACATTCTCGGATATTGCTATATATGCATCGGTTTCGAAATGTGTCTTCGGTCAATAGTTGGGTTGCCCGGCTCCTGCGCTTGCCTCCTACGTTCCGCTTTGTTCGGCTAGGTGTGCAAAGGGAGAACCACTGTGATTGTGCTTCCAGCTCACATGGTTAAGCACCTCAGTGGAGAAAGCCAAAAACTGGCTGTCACAATAAGCGTAAACTAGTCAGCGATCCGATGACTGTGTTAAATGATGGGTGATGTCTACAACACAACCTTCTTCTTGTAGACGTTGTTGGGCCTCCAAGTGCGGAGGTTTGTAGGACAGTAGCAAATTTCCCTCAAGTGGATGACCTAAGGTTTATCAATCCATAGGAGGCGTAGGATGAAGATGGTCTCTCTCAAGCAACCCTGCAACCAAATAACAAAGAGTCTCTTGTGTCCCCAACACACCCAATACAACGGTAAATTGTATAGGTGCACTAGTTCGGCGAAGATATGGTGAAACAAGTGGTATATGGATAGTAGATAAAGGTATTTGTAATCTGAAATTATAAAAACAGCAAGGTAACTAATGATAAAAGTGAGCGTAAATGGTATTGCAATGATAGGAAATAAGGCCTAGGGTTCATACTTTCACTAGTGCAAGTTCCCTCAACAATACTAACATAATTGGATCACATAACTATCCCTCAACATGCAATAAAGAGTCACTCCAAAGTCACTAATAGCGGAGAACAAACGAAGAGATTATGGTAGGGTACGAAACCACCTCAAAGTTATTCTTTCCAATCAATCCGTGGGCTATTCCTATAGGTGTCACAAACAGCCCTAGAGTTCGTACTAGAATAACACCTTAAGACACAAATCAACCAAAACCCTAATGTCACCTAGATACTCCAATGTCACCTCAAGTATCCATGGGTATGATTATAATATATGCGTCACACAATCTCAGATTCATCTATTCAACCAACACATAGGACCTCAAAGAGTGCCCCAAAGTTCTACCGGAGAATCACGACGAGAACGTGTGCCAACCCTTATGCATAGGTTCATGGGCGGAACCCGCAAGTTGATCACCAAAACATACATCAAGTGAATCACGTGGTATCCTATTGTCACCACAGATATGCACGGCAAGACATATATCAAGTGTTCTCAAATCTTTAAAGACTCAATCCGATAATATTACTTCAAAGGGAAAACTCAATTCATTACAAGAGAGTAGAGGGGGAGGAGAAACATAAGATCCAACTATAATAGCAAAGCTCGCAATACATCAAGTCGTATCACCTCAAGAACACGAGAGAGAGAGAGAGATCAAACACATAGCTAGTGGTACATACCCTCAGCCCCGAGGGAGAACTACTCCCTCCTCGTCATGGAGAGCACCGGGATGATGAAGATGGCCACCGGAGAAGGATTGCCCCCTCCGGCAGGGTGCCGGAACGGTTCTAGATTGGTTTTCAGTGGCTACAAAGGCTTCTGGCGGTGGAACTCCCGATCTATTGTGCGTTCTGGAAGTTTTAGGATACGTAGGTATATATGGGTGCAGGAAGTACGTCGGTGGAGCTTCGGGGGGCCCATGAGGCAGGGGGCGCGCCCCCCACCCTCGTGGGCACCTCCCTTCTCTCCTGACGTGGGGTCCAAGTCCATCCGGTAGGTTTCCTTCCAAAAATAACTTCTCCAGTTGATTTCGTTCCGTTTCGACTTCGTTTGCTATTCCTTTTCTTCGAAACACTGAAGTAGGCAAAAAAAAGCAAATCTGGACTGGGCCTCCGGTAAATAGGTTAGTCCCAAAAATAATATAAAAGTGGATAATAAAGCCCAATATTGTCTAAAACAGTAGATAATATAGCATGGAGCAATCAAAAATTATAGATACATTGGAGACGTATCAAGCATCCCCAAGCTTAATTCCTGCTCGTCCTTGAGTAGGTAAATGATAAAAACAGAATTTTTGATGCGGAGTGCTACTTGGCATAATTTCAATGTAATTCTTCTTAATTGTGGCATGAATATTCAGATCTGAAAGATTCAAGATAAAAGTTCATATTGACATAGAAAATAATAATACTTCAAGCATACTAACTAAGCAATCATGTCTTCTCAAAATAACATGGCCAAAGAAAGCTATCCCTACAAAATCATATAGTTTGGCTATTCTCCATCTTCACCACACAAAATATTTAAATCATGCACAACCCCGATGACAAGCCAAGCAATTGTTTCATACTTTTGATGTTCTCAAACTTTTTCAATCTTCATGCAATATATGAGCGTGAGCCATGGCCATAGCACCATAGGTGGAATAGAATGGTGGTTGTGGAGAAGACAAAAAGGAGAAGATAGTCTCACATAAACTAGGCGTATCAACAGGCTATGGAGATGCCCATTAATAGATGTCAATGTGAGTGAGTAGGGATTGCCATGCAACGGATGCACTGGAGCTATAAATGTATGAAAGCTCAACAAAAGAAACTAGTGGGTGTGCATCCAACTCGCTTGCTCACGAAGACCTAGGGCATTTTTAGGAAGCCCATCATTGGAATATACAAGCCAAGTTCCATAATGAAAGATTCCCACTAGTATATGAAAGTGATATCATAGGTGACTCTCTATCATGAAGATCATGGTGCTACTTTGAAGCACAAGTGTGGTAAAAGGATAGTAGCATTGCCCCTTATCTCTTTTTCTCTCATTTTTTTATTTTTTTATTTGGGCCTTCTCTTTTTTATGGCCTCTTTTTTTCCTCCTTTTTATTTGGGATTCTTTGGCCTCTTTTATTTATTTATTTTCGTCTGGAGTCTCATCCCGACTTGTGGGGGAATCATAGTCTCCATCATCCTTTCCTCACTGGGACAATGCTCTAATAATGATGATCATCACACTTTTATTTACTTACAACTCAAGAATTACAACTCGATTCTTAGAACAAAATATGACTCTATATGAATGCCTCCGGCGGTGTACCGGGATATGCAATGACTCATGAGTGACAAGTATGAAAGAATTATGAACGGTGGCTTTGCCACAAATACGATGTCAACTACATGATCATGCAAAGCAATATGACAATGATGAAGTGTGTCATAATAACAGAACGGTGGAAAGTTGCATGGCAATATATCTCGGAATGGCTACGGAAATGCCATGATAGGTAGGTATGGTGGCTGTTTTGAGGAAGGTATATGGTGGGTTTATGGTACCGGCGAAAGTTGCGCGGTACTAGAGAGGTTAGCAATGGTGGAAGGGTGAGAGTGCGTATAATCCATGGACTCAACATTAGTCATAAAGAACTCACATACTTATTGCAAAAATCTATTAGTTATCGAAACAAAGTGCTACGCTCATGCTCCTAGGGGGATAGATTGGTAGGAAAAGACCATCGCTCGTCCCCGACCGCCACTCATAAGGAAGGCAATCAATAAATAAATCATGCTCCGACTTCATCACATAACGTTTCACCATACGTGCATGCTACGGGAATCACAAACATCAACACAAGTATTTCTCAAATTCACAACTACTCAACTAGCATGACTCTAATATCACCATTTTCATATCTCAAAACCATCATCAAGCATCAAACTTCTCTTAGTATTCAATACTCTATATGAAAGTTTTTACTATTCTTGGATACCTAGCATATTAGGATTTTAAGCAAATTACCATGCTATTTAAGACTCTAAAAATAATCTAAGTGAAGCATGAGAGTTCATCTATTTCTTCAAAATAAAACAACTAACATGCTCTAAAAGATATAAGTGAAGCACTAGAGCATCGACAAACTACTCCGAAAGATATAAGTGAAGATCAATGAGTAGTTGAATAATTATGCAACTATGTGAAGACTCTCTAACATTTAATAATTTCAGATCTTGGTATTCTATTTAAACAGCAATAAAATCAAAATAAAATGGCATCTAAGAATAGCAAACATCATGTGAAGAAGCAAAAACTGAGGATCAACCGATACTAACCGATAGTTGTTGAAGAAGAAAGGTGGGATGCCAACCGGGGCATCCCCAAGCTTAGACGCTCGAGACTTCTTGAAATATTATCTTGGGGTGCCTTGGGAATCCCCAAGCTTGAGCTTTTGTGTCTCCTTAATTCCTCTCATATCACGGTCTCCCTAAATCTCAAAAGCTTCATCCACACAAAACTCAACAAGGACTCGTGAGATAAGTTAGTATAAACCATTGCCAAAACCTTATCATACTCTACTGTAGCAAATCAAAAAAATTATTATTCAACATTGCATACTAAATTCCTCTGCATATTTAATAGTCCTATCCTCAAATAGAATCATTAAAGAAGCAAACATATGCAAACATAACAGCAATCTGCCTAAACAGGATAGTCTGTAAAGAATGCAGCAACATCCATACTTCCCTAGCTCCAAAAATTATGAAATAAAATTCCCACTGTAGTAAATTTATCGGAGCTTAATATGAAAAAGGTTTCAACATTTATCACATTCTGAATTTTCTAGGGAATTATTGCAACAGCGGTAAACTTTCTGTTTTCAAACAGCAACATGTGGACTTCTAAAATAGGCATAGTAAAGGCTATCAATGCCACTTTTATTGAAATAAAAGATGCAAAACATTGTTCTAAATAACATAAAGCAAATACTAACAAAATAAATTGACGCACCAAGCAAAACACACATCATGTGGTGAATAAAAATACAGCTCCAAGTAAAGTTACAGATGAACGAAGACGAAAGAGGGGATGCCTTCCGGGGCATCCCCAAGCTTAGGCTCTTGGCTATCCTTGAATATTACCTTGGGTTGCCTTGGGCATCCCTAATATTAGGCTCTTTCCACTCCTTATTCCATAGTCCATCGAATCCTTACCCAAAACTTGAAAACTTCACAACACAAAACTTAACAGAAAACTCGTAAGCTCCGTTAGTATAAGAAAATAAATCACCACTTCAAGGTACTGTAATGAACTCATTATTTATTTATGTTGGTGTTAAACCTACTTTATTCCAACTTCTATATGGTTTATAAACTATTTTACTAGCCATAGATTCATCAAAATAAGTAAACAACACATGAAAAACAGAATCTGTCAAAAACAGAACAGTCTGTAGTAATCTGGATCAAACGTATACTTCTGGAACTCATAAAATTCTCAAATAAATTGCTGGACCTGAGGAATTTATCTATTAATCATATTCAAAAAGAATTAACTAAATAGGACTCTCCAAATAAAAATGGCAGCAATTCTCGTGAGCGCTAAAGTTTCTGTTTTTTACAGCATGATCAACAAGACTTCTCCCAAGTCTTCCCAAAGGTTCTACTTGGCACAAACACTAATTAAAAGCATAAAACCACATCTAAACAGAGGCTATATGAATTATTTATTACTAAACAGGAACAAAAAGTAAAGAACAAGAATAAAGTTGGGTTGCCTCCCAACAAGCGCTATCGTTTAATGCCCCTAGCTAGGCATGATGATTTCAATGATGCTCACATAGAAGATAAGAATTGAAACATAAAGAGAGCATCATGAAGAATATGACTAGCACATTTGAGTCTAACCCACTTCCTATGCATAGGGATTTTTTGAGAAAACAACTTATGAGAACAATAATCCACTAGCATAGGAGGGCAAAACAAGCATAACTTCAAGATTTTAAGCACATAGAGGGGAAACTTGGTATTCTTGCAATTCCTACAAGCATATATTCCTCCCTCATAATAATTTTCAGTAGCATCATGAATGAATTCAACAATATAACCAGCACCTAAAACATTCTTTTCATGATCTACAAGCATAGAAAATTTATTACTCTCCACATAAGCAAAAAAATTCTCATCAATGGTAGTGGGAGCAAACTCAACAAAATAACTATCATGTGAAGCATAATCCAATTGAAAGTTAAAATCATGATGACAAGTTTTATGGTTATCATTATTCTTTAAAGCATACGTGTCATCACAATAATCATCATAGATAGGAGGCATGCTTTCATCATAATAAATTTGCTCATCAAAACTTGGGGGACAAAAAACATCATCCTCATCAAACGTAGCATCCGCAAGCCTGTGGCTTTGCATATCATTAGCATCATGGATATTCAAAGAATTCATACTAACAACATTGCAATCATGCTCATCATTCAAAGATTTAGTGCCAAACATTCTAATGCATTCTTCTTCTAGAACTTGAGCACAATTATCGGAATCCTTATTTTCATGGTAGATATTAAAAAGATGAAGCATATGAGGTACTCTCAATTCCATTTTTTGTAATTTTCTTTTATGAACTAAACTAGTGATAAAACAAGAAACTAAAAGACTCGATTGCAAGATCTAAAGATGTACCTTCAAGCACTCACCTCCCCAGCAACGGTGCCGGAAAAGAGCTTGATGTCTACTACACAACCTTCTTCTTGTAGACGTTGTTGGGCCTCCAAGTGCATAGGTTTGTAGGACAGTAGCAAATTTCCCTCAAGTGGATGACCTAAGGTTTATCAATCCGTAGGAGGCATATGATGAAGATGGTCTCTCTCAAGCAACCCTGCAACCAAATAACAAAGAGTCTCTTGTGTCCCCAACACACCCAATACAACGGTAAATTGTATAGGTGCACTAGTTCGGCGAAGAGATGGTGAAACAAGTGGTATATGGATAGTAGATAAAGGTATTTGTAATCTGAAATTATAAAAACAGCAAGGTAACTAATGATAAAAGTGAGCATAAACGGTATTGCAATGATAGGAAATAAGGCCTAGGGTTCATACTTTCACTAGTGCAAGTTCCCTCAACAATACTAACATAATTGGATCACATAACTATCCCTCAACATGCAACAAAGAGTCACTCCAAAGTCACTAATAGCGGAGAACGAACGAAGAGATTATGGTAGGGTACGAAACCACCTCAAAGTTATTATTTTCAATCAATCTGTTGGGATATTCCTATAGGTGTCACAAACAGCCCTAGAGTTCGTACTAGAATAACACCTTAAGACACAAATCAACCAAAACCCTAATGTCACCTAGATACTCCAATGTCACCTCAAGTATCCATGGGTATGATTATAAGATATGCGTTACACAATCTCAGATTCATCTATTCAACCAACACATAGGACCTCAAAGAGTGCCCCAAAGTTCTACCGGAGAATCACGACGAAAACGTGTGCCAACCCCTATGCATAGGTTCATGGGCGGAACCCGCAAGTTGATTACCAAAACATACATCAAGTGAATCACGTGGTATCCCATTGTCACCACAGATACGCACGGCAAGACATACATCAAGTGTTCTCAAATCTTTAAAGACTCAATCCGATAAGATTACTTCAAAGGGGAAACTCAATTCATTACAAGAGAGTAGAGGGGGGGAGAAACATAAGATCCAACTATAATAGCAAAGCTCACGATACATCAATATCGTATCACCTCAAGAACACGAGAGAGAGAGAGAGATCAAACACATAGCTACTGGTACATACCCTCAGCCCCGAGGGAGAACTACTCCCTCCTCGTCATGGAGAGCACCGGGGTGATGAAGATGGCCACCGGAGAAGGGTTGCCCCCTCTGGCAGGGTGCCGGAACGGGTCTAGATTGGTTTTCGGTGGCTACGGAGGCTTCTGGCAGCGGAACTCCCGATCTATTGTGTGTTCTGGAAGTTTTAGAATACGAAGGTATATATGGGTGCAGGAAGTACGTCGGTGGAGCTTTGGGGGGCCCACGAGGCAGGGGGCGCGCCCCCCACCCTTGTGGGCACCTCCCTTCTCTCCTGATGTGGGGTCCAAGTCCATCCGGTAGCTTTCCTTCCAAAAATAACTTCTCTAGTTGATTTCGTTCCGTTTCGACTCCGTTTGATATTCCTTTTCTTCGGAACACTGAAATAGGCAAAAAAACAGCAAATCTGGGCTGGGCCTCCGGTTAATAGGTTAGTCCCAAAAATAATATAAATGTGGGTAATAAAGCCCAATATTGTCTAAAACAGTAGATAATATAGCATGGAGCAATCAAAAATTATAGATACGTTGGAGATGTATCAATGGGCCATTCATAACATTGGCTGAAGTGTTTACGGCTTGACCTCGACTGTCGCCGAAGTGTTTACGTAATTTGTGATTTTACTATGGATATCGATCCTTAATTCGGCCACCCGTGCCCGCATTAAGGCTCGGGGGCTACTGGGCTTCGAGCTTATTATTTACAAATATTAAAGGGGTACATCGATCCCCTGATCTGGTGTTGCCACCCGACCAGTGTCTCGGGGGCTACTGCATTGCCTATCCAATGCAGCAAATTTTAAGTGCAATACAGTTTCCGAGGAGATTATGATCCTCAGGTTGGTCGGCTGCACCCAACCTGAGTCTTGAGGACTGAGCGCACCGCTTTTTGTGTCCCGAAGTATTCTGCCGAGCTAGGACTTGATCCTCTGGCCAATTTTTCAAATCAACCTCAATCTCAGCGGCTACTGGGATCAGCGGTCTTACGTCATCCTTCAAGTGCATCTCGGGTTTTAAACCGACACACATCTTGAGGGCTACTGGCGATATATCTCGGCAGAGAATAAATTGCACCAATCATAAATATTGACAAAAAATCGGCCCACAATCGGGGTGGTGCACCACCTCGGAAGCAGTCTGGCTTAAAGCTCGGGCGCTAGTGGCTGGCTCCACAGAGGGCATTTCCAGCATTAAGCTTGGATAAACTCCTTCAACTTTTTTGAACCAAGGTGATATGACACCTCGGATATAGTCCAGCGTCGGAGTCCGGATACAGTCCAACGTTGGAGTTTGGACATAGTCCAGCGTTGGAGCTCGGATACATTCCGGCGTTGGAGCTTGGAAAGCAGTCCGGCATTGGTGCTCGGCTGTAAAAGATACCTCGAATGCAGTCCAGCGTTGGAGCTCGGACGCAAGAGGACGCTGCCGCCCGGGAACAACTTCAAACCCGAGGTGTGGCATAAAAATAACAAGGCATTGATAAAGGCCGAATACTTAAAGGGCTCCTCGGATACCCGACGCGTGAGATCTTCAGATTTAGCTCGGCTATCCTCAAGATAGAAGATGGGAAGGTTTGTTGAACCAATTTTCAAGACCGACAACCGAAGGCAAAGAACAGTTCGGAAGAATCGAGGAGCGTCCCCAACTTGAAGACCGGTTCAGGGGGCTACTGACGGTGTCCTAGACTAGGGGTACTCACCACATCATCTCTCGGTCAGTTAGATTTGGCCGAGGACCCCCATGGCTGTATACTCATGGGCCAGTTCGGACAGCTGCCGCATACAAGGAAGATTCCACAAGACTTGGTGGTCAAGACAAGGACTCCTCCCCCACCAGCGTATTCGGCTAGGACTCTTGTTATCCTAGGCCTCTGGTGCATTATATAAACCAGGGCCAGGCTAGTCGATAGAGATACAAACAATCATACCATAGGCTAGCTTCTAGGTTTTGGCCTCTACAATCTCGTGGTAGATCAACTCTTGTAGTACTCATATCATCAAGATCAATCAAGCAGGAAGTAGGGTATTACCTCCATCGAGAGGGCCCGAACCTGGGTAAACATCGTGTCCCCTGTCTCCTGTTACCATCGACCTTAGACGCACAGTCCGGGACCCCCTACCCGAGATCCGCTGGTTTTTACACCGACAGAGTCCCTGATCTTGATCGTACACATTTGCGTGTATGATTATTGTACGATTGAATCGGGGGTGTCACAATATTTCAATGTATTAGGTAATTGTTTCAATTCAAACACATGATTACTCTTATGTGGAAGAGGGTCCCCAAGAGTTTCACTAAGCATGTTATGTTTAAGGATAGGTATTTGTTTGAAGAATATATCATCTATTTCATTCCTTTCATTCATATGCATATCATTTTCATGGTACAGCAAATATTGTTCTAAAGGATCGGTCAGAGGAACAACAATAGAAGCAAGACCAATAACTTCATCCTTACTAGACAATTATTTTTCATGAGGTTGTCTATTAAACTTAGAGAAATTGAACTCATGAGATACATCACCAAATTTAACTCTAACCTTCTCTTTAACACAGTCAATTTCAGCATTAACGGTGTTCAAGAAAGGTCTACCAAATATAATGGGACAAAAATCATCTTGTTGTGAACCAAGTACAAAGAAATCAGTACGGTATTTGATCTTACCACACAAGACTTCAACATCTCGAACAATCCAAAGTGGTGTAATAGTATCCCTATTTGCTAGCTTAATATTAACATCAATATCTTCAATCTCAGCAGGTGCAATATCATTCATAATTTATTCATATAGAGTAAACAGAATAGCACTAACACTAGCATCCATGTCACATAAACCATGATAGCAATGATCTCCAATTTTAATAGAGACAACAGGCATGCCCACTATGGGTTTATTCTTATCTAGCTTATCGCGTTCATTTCTAATGGGTTTAGCAATTCTAGCAGCAGCATCTCAAAAATAGATAACATGCCCATCAATATTATAAACTAAGAGAGCTTTTACCATTGCAATATTAGGTCCAACCTTAATTTTTCAGAGGGTCTAGGTGTTCTAATATTACTTTTATTAACTATGGTTCTATATTTAGCATGTTCCTTAATCCTAATCGGAAAAGGAGGTTTCTCAATATAAGCAGTAGGCACAACTAGTCAACATTGTAAATGATAGTTTCATCTTTAACTATAACAGGTTCCTCTATCTTTTCTTTAATAAGGGGATGATATTTAAACCACTTCTCCTTCAGGAGATAAACATGAGAAGTAAAAATATTCACAAAATGTAGCTACTATCTCAGAGTCAAGTCCATATTTGGCACTAAACTTATGAAAAGCATCGGTTTCCATAAAAGACCTAACACAATCGAACTCAAGATTTATACCCGACTCTTTACCTTTGTCAAACTACTAATATTCAAAGTTGCATTTAATTCTTTCCTAGAGATTCCACTTGAATCAATAGTGTTCTTCATAAAAGAACTAGTAGAAGAAGAATCGACCATGGATCGATCATTATGAGAGAGCCGAGCATAAAAATTCTGAATAATAATTTCTCTTGAAAGCTCATGATTGGGGCATGTGTGCATCATGTACTTAAGCCTCCCCCAAGATTAAGCGATACTTTCTCCTTCACGAGGCCAAAATTAATATATATAGTTCCGATCACGATGAACGAGATACATATGATAAAACTTCTGATGAAATTCTAATTTCAATCGGTTCCAATGCCACGTTCCAATATCATCACATAGCCTATACCATGTCAATGCTTTTCCCTCCAAAGATAAATGGGATTCCTTCTTATTAACTCCATCTTAGGATAAACCTGCAAGCTTAAACAACCCACAAACTTAATCCACATAAATTCGGTGCATATCAAGATGTACCGTTCCATCTCCTGCATAAAGATTAGCTAGCAGTTTCTCTAACATACCCGAAGGAATCTCATAATAAATATTTTTAGTAGGTGCAGTAGGTTGAGGGTAAACTCTTAGTGCTTTCCATCGAGGTGGAGATTGTTGGGGAACGCAGCATTTCAAAAAATTTCCTACGATCACGCAAGATCTATCTAGGAGATGCATAGCAACGAGAGGGGGAGACTATGTCTATGTACGCTCGTAGACTGAAATCAGAAGCGTTATGAAACGCGGTTGATGTAGTTGAATGTCTTCGCGATCCAACCGATCAAGTATCGAACGCATAACACCTCCACGGTCTGCACATGTTCAGCTCGGTGACGTCCCTCGTACTCTTGATCAAGTTGAGGCCGAGGGAGAGTATCGTCAACACGATGGCGTGATGACGGTGATGATGAAGTTACCGGCGCACGGCTTCGCCTAAGCACTACAATATATGACCGAGGTGGAATTCTATGGAGGGGGCACCGCACATGGGTAAACAATCAACTTGTGTGTCTATGGGGTGCCCCCTCCCCCGTATATAAAGGGGGAGGAGGAGAGGGCCGGCCCTCATAGGGCGCGCGCAAGGGGGGGAGTCCTACTCCTAGTAGGAGTAGGTTTCCCCCCTTCCTAGTTGGAGTAGGAGAAGAAGGAAGAGGGAGAGGGAGAGAAGGAAAGGGGGGCCGGGCCCCCACCCCAATTCGGATTGGGCTTGGGGGCGCTCCCTCCACCTGGCCGCCTCCTCCTCTCTTTTACTAAGGCCCAATAAGGCCCATTGACTCCCTGGGGGGTTCCGGTAACCTCCCGGTACTCCGGAAAATGCCTGAACTCATCCGGAACCATTCCAATGTCCAAACATAGCCTTCCAATATATTGATCTTTATGTCTCTACCATTTCGAGACTCCTCATCATGTCCGTGATCACATCTGGGACTCTGAACTGCCTTCGATACATCAAAACACATAAACTCATAATACTGATCATCATCGAACGTTAAGCATGCGGACCCTATGAGTTCGAGAACTATATAGACATGACCGAGACTCATCTTCGGTCAATAACCAATCGCAGAACCTGGATGCTCATATTGGTTCCTACATATTCTACGAAGATCTTTATCGATCAAACCGCATAACGACATACGTTGTTCCCTTTGTCATCGGTATGTTACTTGCCCGAGATTCGATCATCGGTATCTCGGTACCTAGTTCAATCTCGTTACCGGCAAGTCTCTTTACTCGTTCAATAATGCATCATCCCATAACTAACTCATTAGTCATATTGCTTGCAAGGCTTATAGTGATGTGCATTACCGAGAGGGCCCAGAGATACCTTTACGACAATCGGAGTGACAAATCCTAATCTCGATCTATGCCAACTCAACAAACACCATGGGATACACCTATAGAGCATCTTTATAATCATCCAGCTACATTGTGACATTTGATAGCACACTAAGTGTTCCTCTGGTATACGGGAGTTGCATATTCTCATAGTCATAGGAACATGTATAAGTTATGAAGAAAGCAATAGCAATAAACTAAACGATCATAGTGCTAAGCTAACGGATGGATCAAGTCAATCACATCATTATTTAGTGATGTGATCCCGTTCATCAAATGACAACTCTTGTCCATGGCTAGGAAACTTAACCATCTTTGATTAACGAGCTAGTCAAGTAGAGGCATACTAGTGACACTTTGTTTGTCTATGTATTCACACATGTACTAAGTTTCTGGTTAATACAATTCTAGCATGAATAATGAACATTTATCATGATATAAGGAAATATAAATAACTACTTTATTATTGCCTCTAGGGCATATTTCCTTCAAAGATACCCCAAACAAACCCCTTAAAGGATTGTTTTCCATAGTGACAAGTGACAATAAATTTCAGCATGTAATATAAGTGTTTCCTTACCAAAATACACTTACCAAAGGAGCTTCACTTCCTCGACAACAGCGCCAGAAAAGAGTTTTGATGACCCACAGGTATAGGGGATGAATTTTAGTCCTTTAGATAAGTAAGAGTGTCGAACCCAACGAGGAGCAGAAGGAAATGACAAGCGGTTTTCAGCAAGGTATTTTCTACAAGCACTAAAATTATTGGTAACAGATAGTTTGATAGCAAGTAATTGATATGTCTCCAACGTATCTATAATATTTTATTGTTCCATGCTATTATATTATCTATTTCAGATGTTTTATATGCATTAATATGCTATTTTATATTATTTTTCAGACTAACGTATTAACCTAGAGTACAGTGCCAGTTTCTATTTTTTCCTTGTTTTTGAGCTTCACGAAAAAGGAATATCAATCGGATTCCAAATGGAATAAAACTTCACAATGATTTTTCTTGGACCCAAAGGTACCCAGAGGACTTGGAGTCCAAGTCAGAAGAACCACGAGGTAGTGGCAAGGGCGGAGGGTGCGCCCCCTACCTTGTGGCCCGCTCGGGGATCTCCTAACCTACATCTTCCTCCTATATATTCACATATATTCTAGAACCTCTAGAAGCATCCACAAAAATACTTTTCCGCCGCCGCAACCTTCTGTACCCGTGAGATCCCATCCTGGGATCTTTTTCGGCACCCTGCCGGAGGGGGATTCGATCACGTAGGGCATCTACATCAACCCTATTGCCCTTCCGATGAAGCGTGAGTAGTTTACCACAGACCTACGGGTCCATAGCTAGTAGCTAGATGACTTCTACTCTCTCTTTGATTCTCAATACCATGTTCTCCACGATGTTCTTGGAGATCTATCCGATGTAATCTTCTTTTGCGGTGTGTTTGTCGAGATCCGATGAATTGTGGATTTATGATCAACTTATGTATAAATATTATTTGAATCTTCTATGAGTTCTTATATGGATGAATTAATATCTTTGTATTTCTCTTCGAATTATCAGTTTGGTTTGGCCAACAAGATTGGTTTTTCTTGCAATGGGAGAGGTGCTTAGCTTTGGGTTCAATCTTGCGTTATTTCACCCAGTGACATAGTAGGGGTAGCAAGACACGTATTGCATTGTTGCCATCAGGGTTAACAAGATGGGGTTTTCATCATATGGCTTGAGTTTATCCCGCTACATCATGTCATCTTACTTAATGTGTTACTCTGTTCTTATGAACTTAATACTCTAGATGCAGGCAGGAGTCTGTCGATGTGTGGAGTAATAGTAGTAGATGGAGGCAGGAGGCAGTCTACTTGATACAGACGTGATGCATATATTCATAATCATTGCCTTGGATATCGTCATAACTTTGTGCTTTTCTATCAATTGCTCGACAATAATTTGCTAACCCACCGTATTATTTGCCATCAAGAGAGAAGCCTCTAGTGAAACCTATGTCCCCCAGGTCTATTTTCCTCATTATATTTCTAGATCTATATATCAAAAATACCAAAGATACCTTGCTGCACCTTATTTATATTTACTTTATTTTACATTTTATAAATCTTTTATATCAATCTCTATTGGATCTTACCTTTGCAATTGACCATGAAGGGATTGACAACCCCTTCTCCGCGTTGGGTGCAAGTGTTTGATTGTTTATGTAGGTGCATATATTGGGGACTTGCATTTTTCTCCTACTGGATTGATACCTTGGTTCTCTAACTGAGGGAAATAGTTATCTCTACTTTGCTGCATCACCCTTTTCTCTTCAAGGGAAAAACCAACACAAGCTCAAGAAGTAGCAAGAAGAATTTCTGGCGCCGTTGCCGGGGAGATCTACATCAAGCCTACCAAGTACCCATCAAAAACTCTCATTTATTGCATTATATTATTTGCCATTTGCCTCTCGTTTTCCTCTCCCCCACTTCTAAAACGTTTTCAGAAAAACACAAAAATATTTTCCTTTTTATTCGCCCTTCTTTTGTTCGTCTTTTCGTTTGCCTTTTGTTTGCTCGTGTGCTAGATTGCTTGCTTTGTCACAATGAGTGAAGAGAATACCAAGTTGTGTGACTTTTACAATACTAATAATAATTATTTTATTAGTACTCTGCTTGCTCCCGCCACTAGTGCGGAATCTTATGAAATTAATGCCGCTTTACTGAATCTTGTTATGAAAGATCAATTTCCCGGCCTTCCTAGGAAGATGTCACATCCATCTAAACAATTTCGTTGAATTGTGTGATATGCAAAATAAGATAGATGTGGATAATGATATTGTTAAATTGAAGCTATTTCCGTTCTCACTACGAGATCGTGCTAAAACTTGGTTTTCATCTTTGCCTAAAAATAGTATTGATTCATGGAATAAGTGCAAAGATGCTTTTATTTCCAAGTATTTTCCTCCCACTAAGATCATCTCCCTTAGGAACGATATTATGAATTTTAATAAGCTTGATCATGGACATGTTGCACAATCTTGGGATAGGATGAAGTTAATGATATGAAATTTCCCTACTCATGGTTTAAATCTTTGGATGATTATACAAAAAATGTATACCGGATTGAACTTTGCTTCTAGAAATCTTTTAGATTCGGCCGCTGGAGGTACTTTTATGGAAATCACTTTAGGACAAGCTACTAAACTCCTAGATAATATTATGGTTAATTATTCTCAATGGCATACCGAAAGATCTTCTACTAGTAAAAAAAGTGCATGCGATTGAAGAGATTAATGTTTTGAGTGGAAAGATGGATGAACTTATGAAATTATCTGATAATAAGGGTCCCCCTATTGATCCCAATGATATGCCTTTGTCTACTTTTATTGAGAATAATAATGAATCTATGGATGTGAATTTTGTTGGTAGGAACAAATTTGGTAATAACGCGTATAGAGGTAATTTCAACCCTAGGTCGTTTCCTAGTAATTCCTCTAATAGTTATGGTAATTCCTACAACAATTCTTATGGAAATTATAATAAAATACCTACTTATCTTGAGAACAATATTAAAGAATTTATTAGTTCTCAAAAGAATTTCAATGCTTTGGTTGAAGAAAAATTGCTTAAGATTGATGATTTGGCTAGGAATGTGGATAGAATTTCTCTTGAGGTTAATTCTTTGAAAAATATATCTATTCCACCCAAGCATGATATTAATGAATCTCTGAAAGCTATGAGAATCTCTATTTATTAGTGCAAAGAAAGAACCGCTAAGATGCGTGATAAGCGAGATTGGTTTGTAAGAACGTGTTCTTCTAGTTTTCGTGAAAATAATGATGCAGATCTTAAGTGATTGATGTGACTCCTATTGAATCGTTGTTTTCTAATATAAATATTGATAAATATGAAGCTGGAGATGAGTCAAATTTAGCTAGAAGGCATCCCAATGATTCAGACTTTATAGATCTTGATGCAAAAATCGATAAAAGTGGGATTGGAGAGGTCAAAACTTTAAGTAGCAATGAACCCACTCTTTTGGATCACAAGGATTTTAATTATGAGAATTTTTCTTTGATGGATTGTATTTCCTTGTTGCAATCCATGTTGAATTCTCCTCATGCTTATAATCAAAATAAAGCTTTTACTAAACACATCATTGATGATATGATGAAATCTTTTGAAGAAAAACTTGAGTTGGAAGTTTCTATCCCTAGAAAGCTTTATGATGAGTGGGAACCTACTATTAAGATTAAGATTAAAGATTATGAGTGCCATGCTTTGTGTGATTTGGGCGCTAGCGTTTCCATGATTCCAAAAACTTTATGTGATGTGCTAGGTTTTCGAAAATTTGATGAATGTTCTTTGAATTTGCATCTAGCGGATTCCACCATTAAGAAACCTATGAGAAGGATTAATGATGTTCTTATTGTTGCAAATAGGAATTATGTGCCTGTAGATTTTATTGTGCTTGATATAGATTGCAATCCTACATGTCCTATTATTCTTGGTAGACCTTTCCTTGGAACTATTGGTGCAATTATTGATATGTGTCGGTGGAAACGACACCTATGGAATCACTAGGATTCCTTCTACGGTTGGCGGGCACGGAGTTGTGCAAAGAGCGGGTCTGGTAGCCAGCACAAAGATCATTTACCTAGGTTTGGGCTACAAGGATGTGTAATACCCTAATCCTGCTTCGGTGTATATTTGAGTGTTCTTGAGCTTTCGAACTAGCTGTGGTGCGTGCGTAGTCCAAAAGATCTGAATCCTCTCTCAGTACGCCGCAGGCCTCCTTTTATAGCCAAAAGGGGTTGCCATAGTGGCACACATGAGGTGGGAAGGTACACAGTGTGCAAGCTTATCGCTTGTCATCATAGGACAAAGTGCATTAAATGCACTACTTAGGTGTCCACTTGCTTTATCGGGGCGGTAATGAGGCCCATCCCGTCCGTCGCCGCTCCACCTTACCCCGACACGCGTCCAAGCCAACGAGGCATGCAGCGCCACGTAGGCTGGTAGGCTGCTGAGTCGGCGCGGTGGTAAGGTCTTCACGAAGATCTGCATGCCTCCATGCTGGTGTTTGGCTAGTTGGATTAGCATCCACGTACTGCCATGTGGGTACTAGCCTTAGTTGGTGGGTTGGTCGCTGAGTTGGGGCAGTGATGGGGCGGCAAGGTCTTGTCGCGGTCCCGCGTATATTCCCGACAAGGGTCTTGCCGGGGTCTTGTGAGCACCTTCGGCAAGAGTCTTGCCGGGGCCTTGCGAGCGTTTTCGGTAAGGAGCCTTGTCGGGGCCTCGGGGGCATCCTCGGCAAGTGGGCTTGCGATTGTCTTGTTTTTCGGTCATCGTCTAGTCTCGTGGGCTCTTTGTCTTCACAAAGATCTACATGCCAACTATGCAGGTGCTTCCCGAGCCTTGGTTCCAATGTTGTCGATGGTGTCGGTACTCTTAGGCTCAAGGGTGGCCGCGATATTGGCGTTGGGTGAGCTGCCCCGGCAAGGCTCTTGTCGGGGCTGCGTAGGCCGCCCCAGCAAGGATCTTGCTGGGGGGAAAACCCGTTTTTCTGCTCCGTCTTCTGCGCCCCTGGCTGGAGCACTATTCTGGTATTCTTGTGCTTCTGCTTCCTCCCTTTGCCCCGCTAAGTGTAGCCGTAGGTGCGGCTCTGACTGCCCGTGCACAAGTAGAGGGGTAAAAAAGGAGATCCCCTACTTTTGTACACCGACAGGAGCCCCCGAGCCTGGGCCACACATAAGCGCAACGCATTGTTGGGTCGGGCCCAGAACAGTGCGCGGGCATGCGGGGCGGAGTTTTACTGCGGTAATTCCCTCGCCCGCCGCGCTTCCCCACGACCCGTGTTGAATACGTGATGTGAGGGTCATGCGCGGAATGACCGGAGCATGCTTGCGTCATCCGTGGTGAAAAGTAAAGAGGCGGCTTGCGTGTTCTCCCGAAACGGCAGAGCCGCCGCTCATTTACTCTCTCCGCCTTGGAACCACCGTTCCATGTTTCCCACTACGCCTGCTCCTTACGCCACGTACTCCGCATGCACGGCGCGAGGTAGGTGATAGACGCATGGAATATGGGAAGGCATGCGGGGGCCGATACTCACGTGCCTTCGATTGGGCGGGGAGGGCGGTCGATGACCTTGCTTGCTGCCACTTTAATGAGCCGGATTCGAGCAGGCTCTTTAGGGGCGTAGAGCTAGTCTTTCGGCCTCACCTCCCCAACTATAAAAAGGGAACTCGGGGGTAGGAGGAAGAGCATCTTCCTGTGTCTCCCCTTTGTCTCCATCCCCACCCACAGTCATGGCAAGGGGGCGTGGCCACGACCATTCTTCTGCGGAGGCGACCAGGTCCTCCCGCCAGAGAGCTGCAGCGGTCAAGGAAGAGCTAGATGCCCATGGTGACAGCCATGCTCGAGGCGGGGCTGCTGGACGGGGCCGCGGTCAGCGGGGCGGTCGAGGCAGAGGCGGCCGAGGCAGAGGTGGGTGTGGAAGGTGGATGCCTGCGTCGTCTCCGTCTTTGTTGCCATCTCCCCCGCCAACTCCTCCTGCTTCGCCGAGTGGCCACGTCGGGGACTCGACGCTCGAGTTTATCCTGCAGCTGCATAGGCCGCTGCACCGCCGCCTTCGTCTTCCCCGGGCGTTTGCGAGGGTGCTGGAGATCGACCAGCCACCATGGTTGAGGCTTCACATGAAGGGGTGTTGCCATGGCGACATGTGGGTGAACACAGGGTTCCCCGCCCCTCAAGTGATGCTCCTTCGCCGGGGCTGGAAAACCTTTGCACGCGCCCATTGCTTGATGGATGGGCACGTCCTCTGCTTCAAGCTAGCGGAGAGTGATCTAGTCTCCGTCAAGGTCTTCGGGCGCTCGGGACACAGGCTAGGGTGCTGTGCTGAGAGCTCGACTGATGGTGAAAGCTCCTCTTCGGGTGAGAGTGACGAGGAGGATAGTGACAGCGATGACGAGGGTAGTGGGCGGGAGGATGACGGGTCTGACTAGGCGTCGGGCACACCGTTCCTGGGAGACGCCGGCAGCACCATCATCTGCATCACCAGCTCCTTGAACTTCTTAGGGTCCTCGCCTTGGGCGGCTGGTGTTGGAGGGACGGGGAAGATGAAGAAGGCGGGTGGTGGGCCGTCAAGTCGGAGTATGATGGCCTCGACACCTTCGTCGTGTATTGCCGAGCCGCTGCCTCGTCTTTCGGCTCATCCTCCGGCACCGTCATCACTGGCCTCCTTCCGAACGATCGCCGATATGTTCTCTTGGCGTCTTCTGCTGCTCGTACCTCGCCTAGGCACTCCTTTTGCCCTTCCGCCATCTTGTTCCGTTTCCTGAGGAGAGGGACAAGAAAGGGATTACGGGCATCTTATCTCTTTTTAGTTTTTAAGCCTACGGGCCTTTGTAAGATTTAAATCTCATGGCCCCCTTGCTCATGTATGCATTCTGTACGAATTGTACTTGTTAGCAATGTATTAATGAGGAGACGGGTGTTTGCCGGGGGTTTTTTTGCGCGTGGGCCAGGGCCACACCAAGGAACGAGTCCTCGTTATCTTAAGATAAACACTGTACCCCGGCAACAGGCCTTGCCGTCTTTCTGCTCTATAGCTCGGCTACACTCACGCCCTTGGCGGAGGTAGGGGCCGAGTAGGATTAGGCCCTTCGCTCGTCCCCTTCCCATCACACTACAGCCAAGTTCCGGCCCAAACTAAGGTTTTCGGACATGGGACAGAGGGAGCAAGATGGTATGAGAGCGAGCGAAGTCTCGTACGTTCAAGTTTCATACGGAGGCACAGAGTGGGGGAAAAAACTTATCTGATGTCGCAACCCCCGGCAACCTTGGCTTGTCGTGATCGGATCCTTAGACCTGCAGCCCCCGACAACCTTGGCTTGTCGGCGTCGAGGCGTCGGCCTGTTCTCTTTCTTCCAAAATAGCTCAGCAGAAATGTCCATGCACCCTGCGAACCAAAAAGGACGGGAAGGAACAGAGAGATGCATACTTGACCTCTATGCTAAGGGTTAGTCGCCGCCAAGCACTATCAACCCTAACACACACAGAGACTCAACCTAGTATGCATGCTAAAACTTACGACGCCAGCGCTTCATTTATTTATGTGCAGGGTCTGCGCCTGGCTTTGTACAAAGGGTTACATGCCTTGCCGGCAAGGCTTGCACAAAAGGTGGTTTGCCGCGGAGCCCGGCAATCGCGCCTTATGGGTAAAACTTGCGAAGATGTTCGATGTTCCAGGAGTTGCTCACTAGAATACCATCTTCGGTCTCTAGGCGGACTGCGCCTGGCCTGGTGACTCGTATTACCGATAAGGGCCTTCCCACTTTGGCGTCAACTTGTTGGAATTCTTGGCCGACTGAACGTGCCGAAGAACAAGGTCGCCTTCCTCACAGCTTCGAGCACGAACCTTGCGGCTATGGTAGCAGTGCAGGCTTGCTGGTAGCGTGCATCTCGCACACCCGCCCGAAGACAATCTTCCTTAAGGAGCGTTGCATCATCTTGCCGCAACTGCTCTTGCTCAGGCTCATCATAAGCGAGCACTCGAGGTGACCCGTGCATGAGTTCCATGGGGAGAACTGCTTCTGCCCCGTAAATGAGGGAGATAGGGGTCTGGCCGGTGGCTCGATTTGGTGTCGTTCTGATTGACCAAAGAACCGCTGGCAATTCATCAATCTAGCGCTGTCCGCACTTGTGTAGCATGTCAAAAGTTCTTGTCCAGAGGCCTTGCAATACTTTAGCATTCACCCTCTCAGCCTGGCCGTTGCTTCGTGGGTGTGCAACAGAAGCAAAACAGACCTTGCTGCCGAGGTCCTGGATGTACTACATGAAGGTGCGGCTTGTGAACTGCATGCCATTGTCGGTGATGACTCTATTTGGCACACCAAAACGGTAGACTAGTCCCTTGAAGAATTTGATGGCCGACTGTGATGTCTCCTTTCTCACTGCCTCCACCTCCGGCCACTTTGTGAACTTGTCGATTGCGACATACAAGTACTCGATCAAAGCCCCCGATGGCACGGGGAAAGGGGCCCAGTATGTCGAGCCCCCAGATCGAGAATGGCCAGGAAAGAGGGATTGTCTGGAGAGCTTGAGCTGGTTGACGATGCTTCTTTGAATGGAACTGGCACGCTTCACACTTGGTTACTAAGGCCGTTGCATCCTAGAGGGCAGTGGGCCAGAAGAAACCTTGCCGGAATGCCTTGCCGGCAAGGGCCCTTGACCCTATGTGGGAGCCACATATGCCTCCGTGGATCTCTGCCAACAGCTCCAGTCCTTCCTCCCGGGGAATGCACTTCAATTTCACACTGTTCGGCCTTTTTCTGTATAGAACATCGTCGACAAACTGATACATGGCAGATCGATGGGCTACTTTCTCCGCCTCTTTCTGCTCCTCAGGAAGTTCCCTGTTTGGAGGAATCGGACAGTATGTTGTGCCCATGTCGGGGCCTGAGGCTCGATGATAAGGGCTAAAGGCGTTTCCTCTGCCATGGGAGCGACTGTCTCTACAGCTAGGGCTTGACGCCCTGCCGGAGTCTGTTGCCCCATGGCAGGCCCAGTGTCCACGGCAACATCTTTGCCGGCGGCTCCTGGGAGCTCGGCGGGAAAGTACTTGTCGGGGCCTGATTACCTCCGCTTGTTCTGCCCTGTCGATGGTTCAACGGATGGTTGAGTTAATAGAAGCACAAAAGTACCTGGTTCCACAGGCAATTTGAAGGCAGCGCATTTCGACAAGTAGTCGGCGATGCCATTCTCCACTCGGGGAACATGCTCCACTTCTATACCGTCAACACGCTCTTCCAGCTTCCTCACTTCATCTACGTAGGCCTCCGTAAATGGGCTTTGATAATCTTTGTTAACTTGCTTGACGACAAGCTGTGAATCACCCCTGATGATGATCTTCTTGATTCCGAGGTCTGCCACAATCCTGAGACCGGCAAGTAACCCCTCGTATTCAGCAGTGTTTTTTGTTGACATCTCCCTAGGAAAGTGCATCTGGACTACATACTTGAGGTGCTCTCCGGTGGGTGCGATGAGCAGCACACCAGCACCGGCGCCTTGCAGCGAGAAAGCCCCGTCAAAGTACATAATACAGTCGCGGCTTGTTTCCTTGCCAGGGAGAGTGGTCTCCTGAATCTGTTCGTCGGGCGTTGAGGTCCATTCCGCAATGAACTCCGCCAAGAATCTACTCTGAATTGTCGAAGTGCTTTCAAACTTCAAACCAAAGCTCGACAGTTCCAAAGCCCATTCCACAATCCTCTCGTTTGCGTCTGGGTTATGCAATATCCTTTGCAACGGGAAGCGGGTGAAGACGGTGATTTCGTGTGCTTGGAAGTAATGATGCAGCTTTCTCGAGGCCATAAGGAGGCCAAAGAGCAATTTATGTACAACAGAGTACCCTGACCTAGCCCCTGCAAGAGGGAGCTGACAAAGTAAACCGGGTGCTGCATCATCTTCTTCTTCTGCACTATTTCATTTGGTTGCGTCGCTTCTGCTTCGCCAGCGCCAGACTCTGCCGGGGCCTTGCATTACCGGCACCAGGCCCTGCCGGGGGGAGCTCTGGTTTGCCATCCGACAGCCCTGCCGTTGCCATTGCCTCTTCGTCGACCTCCCTCTATGCCACTAGCATGGCACTGACACTTGGTTCGTTGCCGCTAGATATAGCAGCAACGGTTCTTGTGGTTTAGGCGCAACCAGTATTGGCGTAGAGGAGAGGTACTTCTTCAAATTATGCAAGGCCGCCTCAGCCTCTGGGGTCCATTCCATTGGGGCCACCTTTTTCAAGATTTTGAAAAGGGGAAGGGTACGTTCAGCAGACTTGGAGATGAATCTGCTCATGGCGGCAACGCAGACATCGAGCCGACGTACATCCTTGATCTGCCTAGGTGCCTCGATCTGCTCAATGGCCTTGATCTTGTCTGGATTCGCCTCGATCCCATGTTGTGACACAAAGAACCCGAGAAGTTTGCCGAACGGAACGCCGAAGACACACTTCTCAGGATTCAGCTTGAGGTTGATCTTGCGCAAATTTGCAAACGTCTCTTCTAAATCTTGTACGAGTGTTGCCCTGTCCTTGGTTTTGACCACTATGTCATCCATATAAGCTTCCATATTTCTATGTAGTTGGGGCTCAAAACCAATTTGGACTGCTCTTGCAAACGTTGAGCCAGCACACTTCAACCCGAAAGGCATTCGTAAAAAACAATGCGTACCACATGGGGTGATGAATGTTGTCTTCTCTTCATCTTCTCTCGTCATGAAGATCTGCTGGTATCCTAAGTAGGCGTCAAGGAACGATAACAAGTGGCACCCAGCCATGGAGTCAACAATCTGGTCAATGTGCAGCAACGGGAAAGGGTCCTTCGGACAAGCCTTATTGATATCTGTGTAATCAATACACAGCCTCCACTTCCCATTTGCCTTGTGCACCACCACCGGATTGGCCAACCATGTCGGATGAAGTAGTCCACTCACCGAGCCTGCCGCTTCTAACTTCCTGATCTCCTCCGTGATGAACTGCTGCCGTTCCAAAGATTGCTTCTTGACCTTCTGCTTGACGGGTCGTGCATGAGGACAAACAGCAAGATGGTGCTCAATCATCTCCCTAGGAACGCCGGGGATGTCGGATGCTTGCCATGCAAACACGTCAACATTCGCCCGCGGGAAGGTGACGAGCGCGCCTTCCTATTTGCTGTCAAGGGAGGAGCTTATGGTGAAAGTCCCTCCCGTGCCATCCTCCTTGACGGACACCTTCTTGGTCTCTGGTGGTGTAGCTCTGGATTCTTGCTCTTGCCGGTGGAGCTCTCTACCACGTCCTCGACGGGAGCACAACACTCCGAAGAGGTGTGCTTGCCGGAGTGGGTGCAAGAGGTCTTGCCGGTCTTCTTCCCTCCCAGGGCTTCGGCGGCAGGAGCAAGTGCCTTGGCGGCAGTCGCTGCAACTGCCTCTCAGTAGAGTTGGTCAGCGCAGATCAGCGCATCCTTCTTGTCGGAGGGGAAGGTGATTATATTCATCGGCCCATGCATCTTCGGCGTGTTGTAGGCGTAATGTGAGGCCGCCATGAACTTGGCTAGTGCTGGGCGGCCGAGGATCCCGTTGTAGGGCAAGGGGATCTCAGCTACATCGAAAACAATCCTCTCTGTCCTGTAGTTTAACTCGCCTCCAAACGTCATGGGCATCGTGACCTTACCATTCGGCTGACTCCTTCCTAGGTTGACCCCTTGAAATGTGCCCGTCTCTTCGAGGTCTCCATCAGGAATCTGCAGCCTTTTGATCACAACAGGCGAGATCAAGTTCAGATTGGCCCCGCCGTCAACTAGCATTTTTGTCACCTTGAGGTTGCGTACTGTCGACGAAACAAACAACGGAAAACACCCAACCGCGGTTATGCAATCAGGGTGGTCCTCGGTGTCAAAAATGATAGGCGTGTTGGACCACTTCAGTGGCTTTCGAGCATCGAATGATGGTTCCGCTGCTGTGATCTCACGCGCCCACTGCTTGAGCTGGTGGTGAGAGGTGTGCAGCGAGGCACCACCATCGATGCACATGGCCTCCGTAGCTTTTTGGAACTCATACTCGCCGGACTCGTCATCCTCGTCATGACCGTCGTCTTCCTGCTTCTTGTCGCGGCCCCGGGCGGGCCTCTCTTGCTGGTTATCCTTGCCACGGCGACCTCCTTGGCCGCCACGCTTCTTGTCGGATCCTTCGGCACCATCCTGACCCTTCTCCTTGTCATGCCTCTCATACTCAGCTTTTTTCTTCTCAGCAAGCAGCTCAACTTGTTGGCAATGCTGGAGGTCGTGGCCCTTGGTGCGGTGGATCTTGCAGTACTGCTTGTTGGAGCCTCCTTGCTTGTCGGCAGCCGCCAAGGCTCGGCAAGCGGCACACCCGGCAATTTCCTTGCCGGGGTCATCTGCCTTGGCCTTCTTGGCAGCGCCGGTGTCCTCGGATCCCTCGACGGCAAGCACGGTCTTGCCCTTGCGCTTCCTGTTGCGGCGCTGGCCCTTCTTCATCAGGGCGGCTGTGTCTTCGTCTGTGGAGTCGGTTTCTGCACCGACGTCCTCGCCGGGGTACTTCCTCCCCTCTTCAACTCGAGCGCACCTATCGGCCAGAACATAAAGTTTGGCCACATCTTTGACCTTGTTCATCGCCAACTCTTCACGCATCTTGCGGTTGCGCACATTCTGATGGAATGCGCTGATCATGGCGGCGGGATGAATATCTGGGATGTTGTACTGCACCCGGCTAAACCTATGTTTGTACTTGCGCAGGTTTTCACCTTCCTTCTGGGGGATGATATGCAAATCGCTTGCCTGGCCATGAGCTTGGTGGCCTCCAGTGAAGGCACCAACGAACTCATGACACAAATCCGGCCAAGAAGAAATGGAATCCGCCGGCAAGTGCATCAACCATGACATGACATTGGGTTTAAGTGCCAACAAGAAGTAATTGGAAAGCACCTTGTCGTCGCGAGCTCCAGCAGCTTGCATCGCGATGGTGTAGATGCCGAGGAACTCCGACGGGTGGGTCTTGCCGCTGTACTTCTCGCCAACGTCGGGCTTGAACGTGCGGTGGGAGGGCCACTGGAACTACCGCAGCTCATGGGTAAAGGCTGGGCAACCCACCTCGTAGGGTAGGCCGCCAGAGCCTCCCGGTGCTGGGTGGTCCATAGTGGGCCCCGCCCGCCTATCTGGCTGGTGGCGTGCTTCATGTCGGCGCTCGATGGTGGTTCGAGCATCTTCATGGGCTCGCTCCCGAAGAACTTGGCGCTGATCGCGGTGGGTCCGTGGGTCGGACAATGCTATGAAAATGTTATCACAAGCGTCATCACGACGGACCGACACCCGCGGTGGCTGGCGTGGGGGAGGAGAGTGCACCGTGGCCGCAGCACCTCCGGTCCTTCCACCACTGGCATGCGGTGGCTCGACGGAGCGCCGGCCTGAGGGCCCCGCTGGTCGCGGCTCATCTTTGATGGCAACGCCGACGAGGCTCCGGATGGTGGCTCTCCACTCGTCGAGCTTTTCCGCAGCAGGAGGAAAGTCGAGGAGCAACTGCGTGCATGCCAAAGCTTCTGCTGGCGTGGGTGGCGGCGAAAGCTGCATGGACCGTGACGCGCTCCGACTTCTAACCACGTTAGAAGGAGCTCTATCACGGGCTTGCGGTTGTGCGCCATTTTCGCCAACGCCTCGGCGTGCATGCTGGCCTTCTACATCCTGCGAATGAGGCACAGGACTCTTCCCACGGCAGTGCCCGGGGTCACCAGCGTGGTGACGTTGCTCGTCGGGCACAACCTGGGAAGAGCGCGTCGTGGGCGCCGGCGTAGGCGTCTTGGAAGTTGTCGCACCGCCTATGGGTGGCACGATGTCGCCCTTGGAGGGCCCCGCGCCGCCTGCGGGGGGCCCGGCACCGTCTTTGGATTTGGCGGCGTGCGGCCCGTCGTCTCACGCATGAACAACGCCGCTCGCCAGGGCTTTGACTGCTAGAGCGATGTGGGTGTTCGCGGGCCGCGTCTCAGCTTCCGTCCGCGACCGCCCCAGCACTCGCCCGCACTTGTACGGGCCATTCGGCTCTCGATGAACCGATCGTCATGATCGTCTTCTTCTTGGGAGCCATGGCGATGAAGAACTGCTAAACAAACTGCTAGACCAGATTTTCACAACTACGCCCCCCTACCTGGCGCGCCAAATATCTCGGTGGAAACGACACCTATGGAATCACTGGGATCCCTTCTATGGTTGGCGGGCGCAGAGTTGTGCAAAGAGCGGGTCTGGTAGCCAGCACAAAGATCGTTTACCCAGGTTCGGGCCGCAAGGATGCGTAATACCCTAATCCTGCTTTGGTGTATATTTGAGTGTTCTTGAGCTTTCGACCTAGCTGCGGTGCTTGCGTAGTCCAAAAGATCCGAATCCTCTCTCAGTACACCATGGGCCTCCTTTTATAGCCAAAAGGGGTTGCCACAATGGCACACGGGAGGTGGAAAGGTACACAGTGCGCAAGCTTATCGCCTATCATCACAGGACAAAGTGCATTAAATGCACTACTTAGGTGTCCACTTGCTTTATCGGGCGGTAACGAGGCCCGTCCCGTCCGTCGCCGCTCCACCTTACCCTGACACGCGTCCAGGCCAACAAGGCATGTAGCTCCACATAGCTGGTAGGCTGCTGAGTCGGTCTGGTGGTAAGGTCTTCACGAAGATCTGCATGCTACCACGCTGGTGTTTGGCTTGTTGGATTAGCATGCACGTACTGCCACGTGGGTACTAACCTCAGTTGGTGGGTTAGCCGCCGAGTTGGGGCGGCGATGGGGCGGCAAGGTCTTGTCATGGTCCCGCGTATATTCCTGGCAAGGGTCTTGCCGGGGTCTTTTGAGCGCCCTCGGCAAGAGTCTTGCTGGGGCCTTGCGAGCGTTTTCGGCAAGGAGCCTTGTCGGGGCCTCAGGGGCATCCTCGGCAAGGGGGCTTGCAATTGTCTTGTTTTCTAGTCATCGTCTAGTCTTGTGGACTCTTTCTCTTCACAAAGATCTGCATGCCAACTATGCAGGTGCTTCCCGAGCCTTGGTTCCAATGTTGTCGATGGTGTCGGTACTCTTAGGCTCAAGGGTGGCCGCGATGTTGGCATTGGGTGAGCTGCACTGGCAAGGCTCTTGTCGGGGCTGCGTAGGCCGCCTCGGCAAGGATCTTGTCGGGGAAAAAAACCCATTTTGCTGCTCCATCTTCTGCGCCCCTGGCTGGAGCACTATTCTGGTATTCTTGTGCTTCTGCTTCCTCCCTTTGCCCCGCTAAGTGTGGCCACAGGTGCGGCTCTGACTGCCCGTGCACAAGTAGAGGGGTAAAAAAAGGAGAGCCCCTACTTTTGTACACCGACAATATGAAAGAAGGAAACACCGATTTAGATTTGAATTTCTGTTAAGGAAGGGCATGGAACACTTTCCAAGAAAGAAAATTTAGTTGCCATATGAATCTATTATGAGAGCTACTTGTGGATTGCATACCAAAGATGACAATACCTAGATTTATTGCTTTGTGCCTAGCTAGGGGCGTTAAAAAATAGCGCTTGTTGGGAGGCAACCCAATTTTATTTTTATGTTTTGTTTTTTGCTACTGTTTTCAATAAACACACAATTATGCTATTGTTTTGATTATGTTTAAGAGTTTTAATTAGTGTTTGAGCGAAGTAAGACCATTGGGATGTCTTTGGTGATAGTTGATTTGATTTTGCTGAGAAACAGAAACTTTTGACTCCAGTAGCAGAATTTCTAAAATTCACCGGAGCATGATAAAGATCTGAATTGTTTACACGAGATTGATATACAAATTTCCTCTGTTGTCCTAATTTTTCAGAAGTTTTAGAGTTGCATAAGTATTGGAAGTTTACAGCTTGCTACAGCTGTTCTGTTTTTGACTGATTCTGTTTTCTATGTGTTCTTTGCTTATTTTGATGAATCTATGGCTAGTATCGGGGGATGAACCATGAAAAAGTTGGAATACAGTAGATATTACACCAATATAAATAAAGAATGAGTTCACAACAGTACCAAAAGTGGTGATTTATTTTCTTATACTAACGGATCTCATGTGTTTTCTATTGAGTTTTGTGTTGTGAAGTTTTCAAGTTTTGGGTAAAGATTTGATGGACTATGGAATAAGGAGTGGAAAGAGCCTAAGATTGGGGATTCCCAAGGCACCCCAAGGTAATATTCAAGGACAACCAAGAGCCTAAGCTTGGGGATGCCCCGGATGGCATCCCCTCTTTCGTCTTCGTCTATCGGTAAATTTACTTGAGGCTATATTTTTATTCACCACATGATATGTGTTTTGCTTGGAGCGTCTTGTATGGTATGAGTATTTGCTTTTTAGTTTTCCACAATCATCCTTGTTGTACACACCTTTTGAGAGGGACATGCGTGAATTGTGAATTTATTAGAATACTCTATGTGCTTAACTTATATCTTTTGAGCTAGGCATTTTTGCTTTAGTGCTTCACTTATATCTTTTTAGAGCACGACGATGGTTTTATTTTATAGAAATTATTGAACTATCTTGCTTCACTTATATTATTTTGAGAGTCTCTCTAAACATCATGGTAATTTGCTTAGGTTATGAATTTAGTCCTAATATGATGGGCATCCAAGTGGGATATAATAAAAACTTTCATATAAAGCGCATTGAATACTATGTGAAGTTTGATTCCTTATGATTGTTTTGAGATATAGAGATGGTGATATTAAGAGTCATGCTAGTAGGTAACTGTTGATTAGGAAGAATACTTGTGTTAAAGTTTGTGATTCCTGTAGCATGCACGTATGGTGAACCGTTATGTAACGGAGTTGGAGCATGACGTATTTATTGATTGTCTTCCTTATGAGTGGCGGTCGGGGACGAGCGATGGTCTTTTCCTACCAATCTATCCCCCTAGGAGCATGCACGTAGTACTTTGTTTTGATAGCTAATATACTTTTGCAATAAGTATGTGAGTTCTTTATGACTAATGTTGAGTCCACGGATTATACACACTCTCACCCTCCACCATTGCTAGCCTCTCTAGTACCGCGCAAATTTTGCCGGTTCCTTACACCCACCTCATACTTTACTCAAAACAGCCACCATACCTATCTATTATGGAATTTCCATAGCCATTCTGAGACATATTGCCATGCAACTTCCACCGCTCTGTCATATCTTTGTTCTAAGTATCGAGTCGTAATTCTTGAGTTGTAAGTAAATAAAAGTGTGATGATCATCATATTAGAGCATTGTCCCATGTGAGGAAAGGATGATAGAAGCTATGATTCCCTCATAAGTTGGGATGAGTCTCCGAACTTTGCAAAATAAAAGAGGCTAAAGAAGCCCACATAAAAAAGAAAAAAAAAGAGAAAAAAAGAAAAGAAAAAATGAGAGAAAAGAGAGAAGGGGCAATGTTACTATCCTTTTTCCACACTTGTGCTTCAAAGTAGCACCATGTTCTTCATGATAGAGAGTCTCCTATATTGTCACTTTCATATACTAGTGGGAATTTTTCGTTATATAACTTGGCTTGTATATTCAAATGATGGGCTTCCTTAAATGCCCTGGGTCTTCATGAGCAAGCAAGTTGAATGCACACCCACTTAGTTTATTTTTTGAGCTTTCATACACTTATAGCTCTAGTGCATCCGTTGCATGGGAATCCCTACTCACTCACACTGATATCTATTGATGGGCATATCCATAGCCCGTTGATACGCCTAGTTGATGTGAGACTGTCTCCTTCTTTTTTGTCTTCTCCGCAACCACCATATTCTATTCCACCTATAGTGTTATATCCATGGCTCACGCTCATGTATTGCGTGAAAGTTGAAAAGGTTTGAGAACATCAAAAGTATGAAACAATTGCTTGGCTTGTCATCGGGGTTGTGCATGATGCAATACTTTGTGTGATGAAGATGGAGCATAGCCAGACTATATGATTTTGTAGGGATAACTTTCTTTAGCCATGGTATTTTGAGAAGACATGATTGCTTTATTAGTATACTTGAAGTATTATTGTTTTTATGTCAATAATAAACTTTTGTTTTGAATCTTATGGATCTGAACATTCATGCCACAATAAAGAAAATTATATCAATAAATATGTTAGGTAGCATTCCACATCAAATATTCTATTTTTATCATTTACCTACTCGAGGACGAGCGGGAATTAAGCTTGGGGATGCTTGATATGTCTCCAATGTATCTATATTTTTTGATTGTTCCATGCTATTATATTATATGTTTTGGATGTTTTATATGCATTAATATGCTACTCCCTCCGTCCACTAGAAAGTGTGCATCTGTGTGTTTCAAGACAAATTAAGGAATTTTGCAGAAACCCCCTTACACCCCTCATTTAAGCTACTGGCAGCTATGGTGTTGCTTCGATTCAAGTGTACAGTTAATGCCAACACAAAGCAAAAAATCAATCCAAATACAATAAAGTACTTGGCGCCAGAGAGCTGAGCTCCACTTTCACTGTTCCCGCCATTTAAACTACTAAAGTAACAATAGTACTACTTGGTGCCAGAGAAATTAGAAGTGGCGCCAGAGAAATTAGAACCCAAGCATCTAAGCCAGCTACAAAAAGCAGCTCACATGAAGCAAACAGTACACCACACACACTATCTATGGCCATGGACTTTAACATAGCAGCACCCGACGAGGAAGAACATGACGCTGCCTTGCATGAGCAACCTCTACAGGAAGAAGATGAGGTTGCCTTGCATGCTGAACTCCATCTTGAACACCACTTTGATCTAAACATGGACCCAGGTACTCTTTACTTATCTATTCAATTCTTCTTGTTCAATTATTTTGCATACAGTAGCTAATCATGATGGTGCCTTGAGGTAGAAGATGAACATCAGCCCCATGTTGCCCATGGAGAGGATGATCTGCATGAATTGGATGAACCAAGTTAGTACAAAATTTAGTAATAGCACATTTGAATGTTTAATTACAATCATACCCAACTACTCACAAAATCTCACCTTGTAGATGATGAACTTGAAGCTGCCTTGCATCAAGAACTCCAGCCCGAACATCACTTTGATCTAAACATGGACCCAGGTACTCTTTGCTGATCTATTCAACTCTTCTTGTTTAATTTTTTTGCATACAGTAGCTAATCCTGATCTTGTAGATGATGAACTTGAAGAACAAGGTGGTGTTTTTAGAGCATAGAAGAGGAAGTGCAAGCAATGAATGAAGCTCTACATAAACTTGAAGTTGACTAGGAGGACTATGGTGTGTATGCAGGCGACATAGAAATTCAGTTTGGGGAAGAAAAGCTTGATGATTCAGAACCAGATGAAGCCATGTATGATTTAGCACTAGAAAAAGACATGCATGTCGAGCAAGAGGAACAAGATAATGAGCAAGTTCATGATGAAGACAAATACAAGAATTTAATAGATTTGCAAAGGACTGACATTAATGAAGAATTTCTTGCAAGAAGTGTCAATCGGAAATTAAAGAAGATCACAACTAGAGAAGTTGCAACCATGTTCCATGTTTCAGTGCACAAGGTCAGGCGTGTTTGGAGGAGAGCGGAGGAGTGTCTTCGACAAGGCGTACCCGTTGCTGTAAGATCGAGGAAGCCCAAAACAGTGGGTGTAGAAGGTTTGTAGTTGACCTCAATATGGTTGCTGAGATTCCTCGGAGTCAAAGGAGAACTATACGCAGCCTCGCAAGAGCTTTGGGTGTGAAGAAAAGCACACTCATAGGATGTTTACAGACGGCTTGCTTGATAGGCATTCAAGCTCACTCAAACCATATTTGAAGGAAGCAAATGATACGTCTCCAACGTATCTATAATTTTTCATTGTTCCATGCTGTTATATTATCAATCTTGGATGTTTTATAATCATTTTATAGTCATTTTATATCAATTTTTGGTACTTACCTATTGACATAGTGCCAAGTGCTAGTTGCTGTTTTTTCCATGTTGTTTACATCGTAGAAAATCAATATCAAACGGAATCCAAATGCCACGAAACTTTACGGAGAATTTTTTGGGGCCAAAAGGAACACAACGGGCCCTGGCTACGCCTGGGGGTGCCCCGAGTGAGGCACAACCCACCAGAGCGCACCAAGAGGCCCGGGCGTGCCCTGGTGGGTTGTGCCCACCTCGGGTGACCCCCGGACCGCCTCTTTGCTCTATAAATACCCCAATATTCCAGAAACCCTAGGGGAGTCGACGAAATGATTATCTAGCCGCCGCAGAGTCCAGAACCACCAGACCCAATCTAGATACCATCTCGGATGGGGTTCACCACCTCCATTGGTGCCTCTCCGATGATGTGTGAGTAGTTCTTTGTAGATCTTCGGGTCCGTAGTTAGTAGCTAGATGGCTTCATCTCTCTCTCTCTCTCTCTCTTGATTACCAATACAATGGTCTCTTGGAGATCCATATGATGTAACTCTTTTGCGGTGTGTTTGTTGGGATCGATGAACATTGAGTTTATGATTAGATCTATGTTTTTATATCCGTGGAAGTATTTGAGTTCCTTTGATCTCTTTTATGCATGATCTCTTATACCTCATATTTCTTCTTCGATATTTGGGTTTTGCTTGGCCAACTTGATCTATTTATCTTGGAATGGGAAGAGGTGCTTTGTAGTGGGTTCGATCTTACGGTGCTTGATCCCAGTGACAGAAAGGGAAACAACACGTATGTATCGTTGCTACTAAGGATAAAATGATGGGTCTATCTCTACATAGATAGATCTTGTCTACATCATGTCATCGTTCTTATTGCATTACCCCGTTTCTCCATTAACTTAATACACTAGATGCATGCTAGATAGCGGTTGATGTGTGGAGTAATAGTAGTAGATGCAGGCATGAGTCGGTCTACTAATCTTGGACGTGATGCCTATATAATGGTCATTTCCTGGATATCGTCATGATTATTTGGAGTTCTATCAATTGCCCAACAGTAATTTGTTCACCCACCGCTTTGCTATTTTTCTCGAGAGAAGCCACTAGTGAAACCTACGGCCCCCGGGTCTCTTTCTCATATTATTTGCCCTTGCGATCTACTTTTTGCTTTTATTTTCAGATCTACTAATCCAAAAACCCAAAAATACTTTGCTGCACTTTATTTTATTTGCGATCTATTTATTCAATCTATGACAACTTTTTCCCATCACGCACCAATTTCTGGCACTGTTACCCGAAAGGGATTGACAACCCCTTTAACACGTTGGCTTGCGAGGATTTGTTATTTGTGTGTAGGGGCTGTTTACGTTGTGTTGCTTGGTTCTCCTACTGGTTCAATATCCTTGGTTTCATATCTGAGGGAAATACCTACTGCCGATGTGCTGCATCATCCCTTCCTCTTTGGGGAAATACCGACGTAGCTTCAGGTGACATCAAAAGGAATTTATGGTGTCGTTGCTGGGGAGGATCTTCAACATATACCAGGTTCCAAATCACAAATCTCATCTCCTCACAATTTACATTATTTGCCATTTGCCTCTCATTTTCCTCTCCCCCACTTCACAAAAATTTGCCATTTTATTCGCCCCTCTTTTTCCGTTCGCCGTTTTCTTGCCTTCTAGTCTTAATGGCTAGCGTGCCTACTCCTCCTTTGTCACCTGATTTTGAAGTGCTTTACTTCAAGCAAAGACAAGGAGAAAATTTGAAAGATGTTTGGTATAGGCTTATGGAATCTAATCGTATTTCCAATTTAAAGGGGGACGCTAAGGTCTTGCTTCGTAATTTTTACATAGGATTGGATTTGCATCATAGACAACTCCTAGATTTTGCCGCTAAAGGGAATTTTATTGAGCTTGATGCCAATGCTGCCTATGAAATTTTAGAAGGAATTTTGGGGATTCCCCCTCAAAAGAAGGGGTTTACTTTTACCCCAGAGGGAGTTCAAATGCTGGACAAACTTGGTGATTTACATAAACACATGGTTGAATTACAAAAATATAACGAACCCCTCAAACATCTCAATGGTAGTATCAATCACATGAATACCTTGATTACTCTTTGCAACAAGCGATTGGATATTTTGGGTCTAAAGATGATTTCTTTTTCGGAGAATTTCAGGAAGGTAAAGAGCCTCCCGGTTTTGAGAAAACCCTTACAAAAGTTGCCAAAACTTCGGATGAGAAAACTTAGATCCTTGCTTTATGCCTAGTGCTACCTCTTGAGCATGCGTTGGTTTTCCCTTGAAGAGGAAAGGGTGATGCAGCAAAGTAGCGTAAGTATTTCCCTCAGTTTTTGAGAACCAAGGTATCAATCTAGTAGGAGATAACACACAAGTCACCTAGTACCGGCACAAACAATCAAGAACCTTGCAACCAACATGATAAAGGGGTTGTCAATCCCTTCACGGTCACTCGCAAAAGTGAGATCTGATAAAGATAGTAAAGTAAATATTTTTTGTATTTTTGTTGTATAGATTGGAAAGTAAAGATTGCAAAATAGTAAACGAGATGTGATGTAAATAAAAGAGATGCAATATAATAAATAAAGAGACCCGGGGGGCATAGGTTTCACTAGTGGCTTTTCTCAAGATAGCATGTATTACGGTGGGTGAACAAATTACTGCCGAGCAATTGATAGAAAAGCGCATAGTTATGAGAATATCTAGGCAATGATCATGAATATAGGCATCACGTCCGTGTCAAGTAGATCGAAATGATTCTGCATCTACTACTATTACTCCACACATCGACTGTGTCGGTGGAAACGACACCTATGGGATCACTGGGAACCCTTCTACGGTTGGCGTGCGCGGGGTTGTGCAAAGAGCGGGTCTAGTAGCCAGCACAAAGATCGTTTACCCAGGTTCGGGCCGCAAGAATGCGTAATACCGTAATCCTATTTTGGTGTATATTTGAGTGTTCTTGACCTTTCGAACTAGCTGTGGTGCATGCATAGTCCAAAAGATCTGAATCCTTCCCCAGTACGCCTCGGGCCTCCTTTTATAGTCAAAAAGGGGTCGCCACAGTGGCACACAGGAGGTCAAAAGGTAAATAGTGTACAAGCTTATCGCCTGTCATTATGGGACAAGGCGCATTAAATGCGCTCCTTAGGTGTCCCATTGCTTTATTGGGGGTGGCAATGAGGCCCATCTCGTCCCGTTGCTGTTCTGCCTCGCTCCGACACGCGTCCAGGCCAACAAGGCGTGCAGTGCCACGTAAGCTAGCAAGCTGCTGAGATGGCGTGGTGGTAGGGTCTTCACGAAGATCTGCATGCCACCACGCAGGTGCTTGACTAGCTGGATTAGTATCCACGTACTGCTACGTGGGTGCTAGCTTCAGTTGGTGGGTTGGCCGCTGAGCTGGGGCGGTGATGGGGCGGCAAGGTCTTGTCGCGGTCCCGCGTATATTCCCGTCAAGGGTCTTGCTGGGGTCTTGTGGTCGCCCTTGGCAAGGGTCTTGCCGGGGCCATGCAGGTGTTTTCGGCAAGGAGCCTTGTCGGGGCCTCGGGGGCATCCTCGGCAAGGGGGCTTGTGATTGTCTTGTCTTCTGGTCATCGTCTAGCCTTGTGTGCTCTTTGTCTCCACAAAGATGTGTATGTCACCATGGAGGTGCCCCCCGAGCCTTGGTTCCAATGTGGTTGATGGTGTTGGAACCCTTGGGCTCAAGGGTGGCGGGCTCTACTGGCGTTGGGCAAGTTGCCCCGGCAAGGCTCTCGCCAGGGCCGCGAAGGCCGCCCCGGCAAGGGTCTTGCCGGGGGAGTCCACCTCGCCCTCTTGCTCTTTGTGTCTCTGGTCTTGGTGCTGTTCTGGTTGTCTTGTGCTTTTGCTTCCTCTGCCCCGCTAGACCGCTATCCAGCATGCATCTAGAGTATTAAGTTCATAAGAACAGAGTAATGCATTAAGCAAGATGACATAATGTAGAGGGATAAACTCAAACAATATGATATAAACCCCATATTTTTATCCTCGATGGAAACAATACAATACATGCCTTGCTGCCCCTACTATCACTGGGAAAGGACATTGCAAGATTGAACCCAAAGCTAAGCACTTCTCCCATTGCAAGAAAGATCAATCTGGTAGGCCAAACTAAACCGATAATTTGAAGAGACTTGCAAAGATATCAAATCATGCATATAAGAATTCAGAAAAGAACCAAATAATATTCATAGATAATCTTGTTCATAAACCCACAATTCGTCGGATCTCGGCAAACACACTACAAAAGAGTATTACATCGAATAGATCTCCAAGAACATCTTGGAGAATGTTGTATTGAGAATCAAAGAGAGATAAGAAGCCATGTAACTAATAACTATGGACCCGAAGGTCTGTGGTAAACTACTTACGCTTCATGAGAGAGGCTATGGTGTTGATGTAGAAGCCCTCTGTGATCGATTCCCCCTCCGGCAGATCACCGGAAAAGGCCCCAAGATGGGATCTCACGGGTACAGAAGGTTTCGGCGGTGGAAAACTAGTTTCGTGGCTCTCTGCGATCAATCTAGGGTAAAAGAGTATATATAGGCGAAAGAAGTACGTCAGTGGAGCTACGTGGGGCCCACGAGGGTGGGGCGCGCCTACCCCCCTGGGCACGCCCTCCTGCCTCGTGGCTGTCTCATGGAGTTCCAGACTACCACTCCAAGTCTCCTGGTTTGCTTTCGGTCCAAGAAAGAACATCGTGAAGGTTTCATTCCGTTTGGTATTCCTTTTCTGCGAAACTCTAAAATAGGCAAAAAAAACAAAAACTGGCATTGGGCCTCCGGTTAATAGGTTAGTCCTAAAAATAATATAAAGTAGTATATTAAAGCCCATTAAACATCCAAAATAGATAATATGATAGCATGGAACAATAAAAAATTATAGATACATTGGAGACGTATCAAGCTTCCCCAATCTTAATTCCCGCTCGTCCTCGAGTAGGTAAATGATAAAAACAGAATTTTTGATGTGGAATGCTACCTAACATAATTATCAATGTAATTTTCTTTATTGTGGAATGAATGTTCTGATCCGAAAGATTCAAGACAAAATTTTAATATTGACATAAAAATAATAATAATACTTCAAGCATACTAACAAAGTAATCATGTCTTCTCAAAATAACATGGCCAAAGAAAGTTATCCCTACAAAATCATATAGTCTGGCTATGCTCTATCTTCATCACACAAAATATTTAAATCGTGCACAACCCCGATGACAAGCCAAGCAATTGTTTCATACTTTTGATGTTATCAAACTTTTTCAATCTTCACGCAATACATGAGCGTGAGCCATGGAAATAGCACTATAGGTGGAATAGAATGGTGGTTGTGGAGAAGACAAAAAGGAGAAGATAGTCTCACATCAACTAGGCGTATCAACGGGCTATGGAGATGCCCATCAATAGATATCAATGTCGGTGAGTAGGGATTGCCATGCAACGGATGCACTAGAGCTATAAGTGTATGAAAGCTCAAAAAGAAACTAAGTGGGTGTGCATGCAACTTGCTTGCTCACGAAGACCTAGGGCATTTTGAGGAAGCCCATATCATTGGAATATACAAGCCAAGTTCTATAATGAAAAATTCCCACTAGTATATGAAAGTGACAAAATAGGAGACTCTCTATCATGAAGATGATGGTGATACTTTGAAGCACAAGTGTGGAAAAAGGATAGTAGCATTGCCCCTTCTCTCTTTTTCTCTCATTTTTATTTTTTTATTTGGGCCTTTTCTCTTTTTTATATGGCATCTTTTTTTATTTTTTTCTTTTTTGTCCGGAGTATCATCCCGACTTGTGGGGGAATCATAGTCTCCATCATCCTTTCCTCACTAGGACAATGCTCTAATAATGATGGTCATCACACTTTTATTTACTTACAATCAAGAATTACAACTCAATACTTAGAACAAAATATGACTCTATGTGAATGCCTCCAGCGGTGTACCGGGATGTGCAATGATTCAAGAGTGACATGTATGAAAAATTATGAACGGTGGCTTTGCCACAAATACGATGTCAACTACATGATCATAGAAAACAATATGACAATGATGAGACGTGTCATAATAAACAGAACAGTGGAAAGTTTCATGGCAATATATCTCAGAATGGCTATGGAAATGCCATAATAGGTAGGTATGGTGGCTGTTTTGAGGAAGGTAACTGGTGGGTTTATGGTACCGGCAAAAGTTGCGCGTTACTAGAGAGGCTTGCAATGGTGGAAGGGTGAGAGTGCGTATAACCCATGGACTCAACATTAGTCATAAAGAACTCACATACTTATTGCAATAATCTATTAGTTATCGAAACGAAGTACTACGTGCATGCTCCTAGGGGGATAGATTGGTAGGAAAAGACCATCGCTCGTCCCCGACCGCCACTCATAAGGAAGACAATCAAAAAAATAAATCATGCTCCGACTTCATCACATAATGGTTCACCATACGTGCATGCTATGGGAATCACAAACTTTAACACAAGTATCTCTCAAATTCACAACTAATCAACTAGCCTAACTCTAATATCACCATCTTCATATCTCAAAACAATCATAAGGAATCAAACTTCTCATAGTATTCAATGCACTTTATATGAAAGTTTTTATTATACCCATCTTGGATGCCCATCATATTGGGACTAATTTTATAGCCAAAGCAAAATACCATGTTGTTCTAAAGGACTCTCAAAATAATACAAGTGAAGCATGAGAGATCGATAATTTCTATAACTAAAATATGTCTAGATACATCCCCTTTTATTCATTTTGATGACAAGAATTTCCGGATGGAGGGAGTATAAGTGAAGCACTAGAGCAAAATTATCTAGCTCAAAAGATATAAGTGAAGCACATAGAGTATTCTAATAAACTCCGATTCATGCGTGTCTCTCCCAAAAGGTGTGTACAGCAAGGATGATTGTGGTAAACTAAAAAGCAAAGACTCAAATCATACAAGACACTCCAAGCAAAACACATATCATGTGGTGAATAAAAATATAGCCTCAAGTGAAGTTACCGATAGACGAAGACGAAAGAGGGGATGCCTTCCGGGGCATCCCCAAGCTTAGGCTTTTGGTTGTCCTTGAATTTTACCTTGGGTGCCTTGGGCATACCCAATCTTAGGCTCTTGCCACTCCTTATTCCAAAATCCATCAAATTTTTACCCAAAAACTTGAAAACTTCACAACACAAAACTCAACAGAAAATCTCATGAGCTCCGTTAGTATAAGAAAATAAACCACCACTTTAAGGTACTGTAATGAACTCATTATTTATTTATATTGGTGTTAAACCTACTTTATTCCAATTTCTCTATGGTTCATACCCCCCGATACTAGCCATAGATGCATCAAAATAAGCAAACAACACGCGAAAAACAGAATCTGTCAAAAACAGAATAGTCTGTAGAAATCTGTAGGTTTCGAATACTTGTGTAACTTCAAAAATTCTGAAAAATTAGGAAGACCAGGAAAATTGGTATATTGATCTACTGCAGTTGGAATTGGTATTTTATCTCTCTCTGGTAAAAAATGAAAATTATTTTAAATGAGCGAATACTTTCTGTTTTTATCAGCAAAATCAAACAACAATCACCCAAGAAGATCCTAAAGGCTTGGCACAAACACTAATTAAAACACAAAAACACAATCATAACAGAGGCTAGATGAAATATTTATTACTAAACAGGAACAAAAAGCAAAAAACAAAAATAAAATTGGGTTGCCTCCCAACAAGCGCTATCGTTTAACACCCCTAGCTAGGCATAAAAACAAGAATAGATCTAGGTATTGTCATCTTTGGTATGCAATCCATAAGTGGCTCTCATAATAGATTCATAAGGCAATTTAAATTTCTTCCTAGGAAAGTCTAACATCCCAAATTTCCAATTTGGAATGTTATGCATTAGATCATCATTGCATATCATATTTTATTGCATTTTGGTTTGATCCTAGAAATTCTACGCAACTCAAGGACCCACGGAGAGAGTTGGGGATTTCGTCATTTTCATATTTGAGTTTTCTCAAATTTTGAAAAGAGGATAGCTTGATTTTAATTATTTTCTCTCCGAATATTTCTTTTATGAAAATAAAAAAGAGAGGGGATAAAATGACTTCCCCAAAATAAAAAATATTGGGGGTTTAATGTTAAAGTCAAATAAGATTTTATTCGGAGTTTTTATTGCTATTTTAATTGAATTAGAAAAAATATATGTTTTTCAAAATTGCATTAGAAGCCCAAATAAATGTTCACCTTGTTCGATAGATTTTTAGAGGACGGGGAAAATTTATTTCAGGATTTTTGGAGTCCGTTTAGTATTTCTTTTATTCATTTTTATGAGCGGAATTATTTAAAAAAAGTCAACTGACTTACCGGGCCGTGTCCGACCTGGACACTGCGCCCGGGCGGCTTTATAAGCCAAAGGCCCGCAACCCCGAGGCCCAAGTCGCCAGCCCCGCCGAACCCTAGCCCCGCCGCCCGCCGCCGCCGGTCCCGCTCGCCGCCGCCACACCCCGTCGCCGGAGCGGACGCCGCCGCCTCGCCGACCGCCGGAGGTAGCCGCTACCGCCATCGGTTTTCGCGAGGAAACCGATCGGTTTTTTTCGAAAAGGTTTTTTATTAGATTGGTTTTTTCGGTTTAGTTATTTAGCGAACGCCTGTTCGTACGTTCGTTTTAACGAACGGTTTTCACCGGCTAACCGCAGACGACAAACGTTCGTTCGTTAGCCTGTTCGTCGGTTTTCTTTTTCCGGGGTTTTTCCGTGATTATTTTCGATCGCGATTTCTGCCCTAATCTTCGGTCTAGTATATCTTTTCGCTCGTTTATCGGAATCAGGCGATTCAAGCGCCTAGATCTTCCTCTCGAAGCCTCTTTCTGTTTAACCAACTTGAACAATATTTTGGTACTGTAAAATTTGATCTAAGTCCAGATCAGTAAACGGATCTTGTTTCTTTCGCAGTTTGTGCTTTGTTGCTTCGTTTGATTTGATTCTTTTTTCAAACCGGAGTTCTTAGGTTGAACTTTCTGGTTAGATCTTCTTATTTGAGTTTTACCCGTGCTTCTTGTCGAGTGCCTATTGTATGCTTGTTTGTTGTGATAGAGTACCCGGAGTGCGAAGCATGCTACTATGAGTCTCTAGGTTTTGCGGATCATCAGCAAGGCAAGTAACACTTTGATCATACCTCTTTACTACCCAGTTTTATTGCATTAGATTAGTCCTCAAACAATTGCATGGTTAGGACCTAATTAAATTGTGGCTTTTGGGAAGTAGATGAGGTAGTACATATTCACCTGTTTATTATCAAACCTATGGGAGTTACTTCTACGTTGCTTATATTGCTATGCTATGCTCGTAGACGTGGATTGGGTTTGAGTGTTTTCATGACAGATGTGAGTTTGTTAATTAATGGTTCAACTTAAGGTGACAACTTAAATACACATCTGGGTGGATTGTTTGTGGGCACCTAGAGAATCCAGTGTTGTCCTAGGATATCCCGGAGGACCCGTGTGATCATCCTACGGCCCGCCATCCAGGCTCAAAGGGATCATAAGATTATTCATGCTAGAAACTTCCGTGTGCAGCCACAAGCTATTATGGGCTCTAGCATAGTTGAGTAAGTTGCGTGAAGCTCTTGAAGAGGTAGACTAGCAGATGTAGTGGGTTGTATGTGGTATAGTCTACCCAGAGTAGAGAGTTAATGCTTCAGAAAGACTGTGTCTCGAATCTCCGGCCATGGATGTATTCGAGTCTTGTGGGGAAAAGTGCGCAAACCTCTACAGAGTGTATAAACTAATCATGGTTAGTCGTGCCCCCGGTTATGGACATCTTGAGTATCCAGTTCTTGGATTATCATGTGGATCTCATCACTCTTAATTTAAATTGATTGGGTTAATGATGATGTTTAATTGGGATTGAGTTGGAGGAACCTTCTCAATGTTTAACAACTACCATGTTAGTTAAATAAATTTATTCCTTTGTTGTAGGAAAAAATTTGCTTTTCGCAAAACATATTAACCATACAGCCTCCACCAGCCATATATGCATGTAGTGATAGCAATTATTCTGTTTATTTCTCTCTTGTGTTACATTGCTAGCATATTCCATGTGCTGACCCGTTTCGGTCTGCAACATATCATGTTGCAGACTTTTCAGACGATGAGTAAGGAGCCATAGGTCATTGTCTTTCACTCAGTGATGCCGTTGGAGGTGATGGACTCACTTTATCTTCCAAGCCTTCTGCTGTTATCGATTTAGATGGCCTTAAGCCATATTTATTGTTTTATGTTCTCTTTTGAGACGTTCCATGTAATAAGTGTGTGATTGCTACTCTGTTATAAATCCTCAAGTATTGTGCGTGTCAGCATTATCGATCCAGGGATGACACTGATGCACAGAGACCGGACTGTTTGAGGTCTGGTCGCTACAGAAAGTGTTCCATGCCTTACCTTAACAGTAATTGGAATCTAATATTTCCTCCTTTCATGTCAATAATTGCACCAATCGTTCTTAGGAAAGGTCCACCAAGAATAATAGGACATGTAGGATTGCAATCTATATCAAGAACAATGAAATCTACGGGCACATTGTTCCTATTTGCGGCAATAAGAAAATCATTAATCCTTCCCATATGTTTCTTAATGGTGAAATCTGCAAGATGCAAATCTAAAGAACAATCATCAAATTCACGGAAACCTAGCACATCACACAAAGTTTTTGGAATCGTTGAAACACTAGAACCCAAATCACACAAAGCATAGCATTCATAATCTTTAATCTTAATTTTAATAGTAGGTTCCCACTCATCATAAAGTTTTCTAGGGATAGAAACTTCTAGTCCAAGATTTTCTTCATAGGATTGCATTAAAGCATCAACGATATGTTTAGTAAAAGCTTTATTTTGATTATAAGCGTGAGGAGAATTTAAAATGGATTGCAACAAGGAAATACAATCTATCAAATAGCAATTATCATAATTAAATTCCGTGAAATCCAAAATAGTGGGTTCATTGCTATGTAAAGTTTTGACCTCTTCAATCCCACTTTTACCAATTTTTGCATCAAGATCTAAAAACTATGAATCATTGGGACACCTTTTAACTAAAGTTGACTCATCTCTAGTCCCATCTTTATCAAGATTCATATTGGAAAACAAATATTTAATAGGAAGCACATCAATCACTTTTAGATCTACATCATTATTATCACAAAAACTAGAAGAATATGCTTTCATAAAGCAATCTTTTTAGCACGCATCCTAGCGGTTCTTTCTTTGCACTCATCAATGGAAATTCTCATGGCTTTGAGAGACTCGTTGATATCATGTTTAGGTGGAATAGATCTAAGTTTCAAAGAATCAACATCAAGAGAAATTATATCCATGTTCCTAGCCAACTCATCAATCTTAAACAATTTTTCTTCAACCAAAGCATTGAAATTCTTTTGTGAACTCATAAATTCTTTAACACTAATCTCAAAATAAGAGGGCATCTTATTAAAATTTCCATAAGAGTTGTTGTAGGAATTACCATAATTATTAGAGGAATTACTAGGAAATGGCCTAGAATTAAAATTTCCTCTATACGCGTTGTTACCAAATTGTTCCTACCAAAAAAATTCACATCCATAGATTCATTATTATTCTCAATCAAAGTGGACAAAGGCATATCATCCATCTTTCCACTCAAAACATTAATCTCTTCAATCGCATGAACTTTTTTACTAGTGGATCTTTCCGTGTGCCATTGAGAATAATTAACCATAATATTGTCTAGGAGTTTAGTAGCTTCTCCTAAAGTGATTTCCATAAAAGTGCCTCCCGTGGCCGAATCTAAAAGATTTCTAGAAGAAAAATTCAATCCGGCATAAAAAATTTGTATAATCATCCATAAATTCAAACCATGTGTAGGGCAATTATGTATCATTAATTTCATCCTCTCCCAAGCTTGTGCAACATGCTCATGATCAAGTTGCTTAAAATTCATAATATCGTTCCTAAGAGAGATGATCTTAGCGGGAGGAAAATACTTAGAGATAAAAGAATCTTTGCACTTATTCCATGAATCAATACTATTTTTAGGCAAAGAAGAGAACCAAGTTTTAGCACGATCTCTAAGCGAAAACGGAAATAGCTTCAATTTAACAATATCATTATCCACATATTTATTCTTTTGCATATCACACAAATCAACAAAATTGTTTAGATGGGTAGCGGCATCTTCACTAGGAAGGCCAGAAAATTGATCTTTCAAAACAAGATCCAACAAAGGGGTATTAATTTCACAAGATTCAGCATCGGTAGTAGGAGGAATCGGAGTGGTAATTAAATCATTGTTGTTGGTATTGTAAAAGTCACACAATTTGGTATTATCTTGAGCCATCGTGACAACCAGTCAATCCAACATACAAGAACACAAGAAGCAAGCAAAAAGAGACGAACGGAAAAGGGGCGAAGAAAAGGCAAAGGTTTTCGAAAATCGTTTTAGAAGTGGGGGAGAGGAAAACGAGAGGCGAATGTCAAATAATGTAATGCGAGGGACAAGAGTTTATGATGGGTACTTGGTATGTCTTGACTTGGCATAGATCTCCCCGGCAACGGCGCCAGAAATCCTTCTTGCTACCTCTTGAGCATGCGTTGGTTTTTCCTTGAAGAGGAAAGGGTGATGCAGCAAAGTAGCATAAGTATTTCCCTCAGTTTTAGAGAACCAAGGTATCAATCCAGTAGGAGACAACGCACAAGTCACCTAGTACCTGCACAAACAATCAAGAACCTTGCAACCAACGTGATAAAGGGGTTGTCAATCCCTTCACGATCACTCGCAAAAGTGAGATCTAATAAAGACAGTAAAGTAAATATTTTTGGTATTTTTGTTGTATAGATTGTAAAGTAAAGATAGCAAAATAGTAAATGAGATGTGATGTAAATAAAAGAGATGCAATATAATAAAGAAAGAGACCCGATGGCCATAGGTTTCACTAGTGGATTCTCTCAAGATAGCATGTATTATGATGGGTGAACAAATTACTGCCGAGCAATTGATAGAAAAGCACATAGTTATGAGAATATCTAGGCAATGATCATGAATATATGCATCATGTCCGTGTCAAGTAGATCGAAACGATTCTGCATCTACTACTATTACTCCACACATCGACCGCTATCCAGCATGCATCTAGAGTATTAAGTTCATAAGAATAGAGTAACGCATTAAGCAAGATGACATGATGTAGAGGGATAAACTCAAACAATATGATATAAACCCCATCTTTTTATCCTCGATGTCAACAATACAATACGTGCCTTGTTGCCCCTACTGTCACCGGGAAAGGACACCGCAAGATTGAACCCAAAGCTAAGCACTTCACCAATTGCAAGAAAGATCAATCTAGTAGGCCAAACTAAACCGATAATTCGAAGAGACTTGCAAAGATATCAAATCATGCATATAAGATTTAGAAAAGAACCAAATAATATTCATAGATAATCTTGTTCATAAACCCACAATTCATCGGATCTCGGCAAACACACCACAAAAGAGTATTACATCGAATAGATCTCCAAGAACATCGAGGAGAACGTTGTATTGAGAATCAAAGAGAGAGAAGAAGCCATCTAGCTAATAACTATGGACCTGAAGGCCTGTGGTAAACTACTCACGCTTCATCGGAGAGGCTACGGTGCTGATGTAGAAGCCCTCGGTGATCGATTCCCCCTCCTGCAGATCGCCGAAAAAGGCCCCAAGATGGGATCTCACGGGTACAGAAGGTTGCGGTGGTGGAAAACTGGTTCTGTGGCTCTCTACGATCGATCTAGGGTATAAGAGTATAAATAGGTGAAAGAAGTATGTCAGTGGAGCTACGTGGGGCCCACTTGGGTGAGGGCGCGCATACCCCCCTAGGCGCGCCCTCCTGCCTCGTGGCTGCCTCACGGAGTTCTAGACTTCCACTCCAAGTCTCCTGGTTTGCTTTCCGTCCAAGAAAGATCATCGTGAAGGTTTCATTCCGTTTGGATTCCGTTTGGTATTCCTTTTCTGTGGAACTCTAAAATAGGCAAGAAAACAGAAACTGGCACTGGGCCTCCGGTTAATAAGTTATTCCCAAAATAATATAAAGATCATATTAAAGCCCATTAAACATCCAAAACATATAATATAATAGCATGGAACAATCAAAAATTATAGATACGTTGGAGACTTTTCACCTAGCTAAGGGCGTAAAACTATATCACTTGTTGGGAGGCAACCCAATGAATAAAATTTATTTTTGCTTTTTCCTTCATGTTTTTGAGTGTTAGCACAATTATGCTACTGTTATGATTGTTTTTTATGTTTTAATTAGTTTTTGTGCCAAGTAAAGCCTTTAGGATCTTCTTGGGTGATAGTTGTTTGATCTTGCTGAAAAAACGGAAACTTTTACGCTGACAAAAATAATTTTCTTTTTTTACCAGAGAGCGATAAAATAACCATTCCAGTTGATATAGATCAATATACAAATTGCTCAGACCGTCCTAATTTTTTAGAATTTTGGGCGTTACAGAAGTACTCAAAATAGTAAGATTTCTACACACTGTTTTGTTTTGACAGATTCTGTTTTCTTTGTGTTGTGTGCTTATTTTGATGGCTCTATGGTTTTCTTTGATGAGTTTTTGCCATAGAAAAGTTGGAATACATTAGATATAATGCAAGAACAAAATATGAATTGGTTTGATACAGCACTTATGGTAGTGATTTATTATTCTTATACTAACGGATCTCACAAAGGTTTTGTTGAGTTTTGTGTGATTGAAGTTTTCAAGTTTTGGGTTATCTTGCGATGGATGAAGGAATAAGGAGTACAAGAGCGTAATCTTGGGTATGCCCCGGCATCCCAAGCTATTATCCAAAAATGAGCAACCAACTAAGCTTGGGGAAGCCCCCGAGTGGTATCCCCTCTTTCTTCTAACGACCATCGGTATTTTACTCGAAGCTATATTTTTATTCGTCACATACTATGTGTTTTTCTTGGAACGTCTTGTATGATATGAGTCTTTGCTTATTTTATTTTGTGTTTTAAGTCTTGATCCCTTGCTGGACACACCTATTTGAGAGAGCCAAAATTATGTCATGACTTGTTAGAATTGCTCTCTATGCTTCACTTAAAATTTTTAATGAGCAATGGACTTGCTCTAGTGCTTCACTTATATCTTTTTGAGCACGGTGTGCTTTAGTATTTTTGAACAAATGCTATCTTGCTTCACTTAGATTTATTTGAGAGTTAGTAAAATTTTCAAGAAATTCTCTCTTGCTTCACTTAAATTAATTTGAGAGAAAGGAAGAAATGTTATGCTCATGATCTTCACTTATATTTGTTTGAGCTTATCAAAAGCAACACATAAAAATTAGTTCCAAAGTGATAGATATCCAAGAAGGATATAATAAAAATTTCATGAAGATCATTGGACAAAATAAACTTGATTCTTAGTAATAGTTTTGAGATATGATGATGTGATATGTGAGTTATGTTGATGAGTAATTATCCTTTAGTAAGAATATTGGTGTTAAGGTTTCTGATTCCCTATGCAGGCACGAAAGTCAATATTCATGCAATGAAATTATATCCTACTTGTGGTGCATAATTCGGTGTTAATTATGCTTAATGCTCGCTTATGAGATTATCCGTTTCTTGGTTGGTCACTTCTCAATCTTTTATTAGCCTTCATTTCGCACTGAATATGATCTCTACTTGTGCATCCAAAAACCTTTAACCCAGTTTTGCCACATGAGTCCACTATATCTACCTATATGCGGTATTCGTTTACCATTCTAAGCAAATTTGCATGTGCCATCTCTAATTTTCAAAATAACCTTCTCTTTTGTGTGTTCATTTCGCTCGTGGAGCGCTGAGGGGTGGCTAATATTTTCCATACTAGATGTGTTATTCTCATGATGAATGTTTATTCACTTGTCATTGCACAAGAGTAAGGCAAAGGTATTAGGTATGCCCAGTCCCGAAATAAACAAATGAATTTACTTTATGTTGTCAAATAATAAATTCCTTGGAAAGTGTTGGTACGGAGGGCACCCATGGGTACGGTTAGCCATGGAAAGTGGAAGTATGGTGGAAAAAGGAATAAACTTTATTTTCTATTTGGAAACCGCCTATGATATATCTATGCATGGAAAGTATTGGGAACTCTAAGTCATTTTCGTTGGTGGGAGGGATACACCTCCCAAAATGTTTTTTATCTCTAAGTTTTTCTCTTAGAGCTCTGGCACCTCTACAAATCCCTACTTCCCTCTACGAAGGGCCTATCTTTTACTTTATGCAATATTTATTTTGAATTTGAGTCTCCATCTTCTCTTATAAAAAGCACCAACTAGGAGGCAATATGATCGTACTTGAGTATTGGACATAGCTAATATGCAAGTGTGTTTCATGAATAGATCAATGGTTGAGCATGATGGGCTAGGGATAGCTTATTTTAGCGTTGATATTTTGAAAGACATGGTTGCTTGTTGATATGCTTGAGTATTTAAATTATCATGTCAAAACTAGACTATTGCTTTGAAAAATATAAAAGTCCAAATGTTCATGCTATAAAGAAAGAAATATGATATGACATGTTAGGCAGCATTCCACATAAAAAATTCTGTTTTTATCACTTCCCTACTCGAGGACGAGTAGGACTTAAGCTTGGGGATGCTGATACGTCTCCAACGTATCTATAATTTTTTATTGTTCCATGCTGTTATATTATCAATCTTGGATATTTTATAATCATTTTATAGTCATTTTATATCATTTTTAAGTACTAACCTATTGACATAGTGGCAAGTGTCAGTTGTTATTTTTTCCATGTTTTTTACATCGCAGAAAATATATATATCAAACGGAGTCCAAATGCCACGAAACTTTACAGAGAATTTTTATGGGCCAAAAGGAACACAACGGGCCCTGGCTGCGCCTAGGGGTGCCCCAAGGGAGGCACAACCCACTAGGGCACGCCAGGAGGCCCAGGCGCGCTCTGGTGGGTTGTGCCCACCTCGGGTGCCCCCCAGACAGCCTCTTTGCTCTATAAATACCCACAACATTCCAAGAAACCCTTGGGGAGTCGACGAAATATTGATCTAGCCGCTGCAGAGTCCAGAACCACCAGATCCAATCTAGACACCATCTCGGATGGGCTTCACCACCTCCATTGGTGCCTCTCCGATGATGCGTGAGTAGTTCTTTGTAGACCTTCGGGTCCGTAGTTAGTAGCTAGATGGCTTCATCTCTCTCTCTTGATTCTCAATACAATGGTCTCTTGGAGATCCATATGATGTAACTCTTTTGCGGTGTGTTTGTTGGGATCGATGAACTTTGAGTTTATGATCAGATCTATCTTTTTATATCCAAGAAAGTATTTGAGTTTCTTTGATCTCTTTTATGCATGATCTCTTATAGCCTCATATTTATTCTCTGATATTTGGGTTTTGTTTGGGCAACTTGATCTATTTATCTTGTAATGGGAAGAGGTGCTCTGTAGTGGGTTCAATCTTACGGTGCTTGATCCCAGTGACAAAAAGGGAAACAACACGTATGTATCGTTGCTACTAAGGATAAAATGATGGGGTCTATCTCTACATATATAGATCTTGTCTGCATCATGTCATCGTTCTTATTGCGTTACTCCATTTCTCCATGAACTTAATACACTAGATGCATGTTGGATTGCGGTCGATGTATGGAGTAATAGTAGTAGATGGAGGCAGGAGTCGGTCTGCTAATCTTGGACGTGATGCCTATATAATGATCATTGCCTGGATATCGTCACGAGTATTTGAAGTTCTATCAATTTCCCAATAGTAATTTGTTCACCCATCGCTTTGCTATTTTTCTCGAGAGAAGCCACTAGTGAAACCTACGGCCCTCGGGTCTCTTTCTTGTATTATTTGCCTTTGCGATATACTTTTTGCTTTTATTTTCAGATCTATTAATCCAAAAACCCAAAAATACTTTGCTTCTCTTTATTTTATTTGTGATCTATTTATTCAATCCATTACAACTTTTTCCCTACGCACCAATTTCTGGCACTGTTACCCGAAAGAGATTGACAACCCCTTTAACACGTCGGGTTGCGAGGATTTGTTATTTGTGTGCAGGGGCTGTTTACATTGTGTTGCTTGGTTCTCCTAATGGTTCAATAACCTTGGTTTCATATCTGAGGGAAATACCTACCGCCGATGTGCTGCATCATCCCTTCCACTTTGGGGAAATACCGATGTAGCTTCAAGCGACATCATCAAAGAAAAAGGCCAGGCTGGAGTTTTGTCTCTCTATGTTTGACCAGCAAAGTTTGAAATATAGACCCACGTTCAGGGATATGCAAAACATAATCCATATAGATGAAAAGTGGTTTAACACTACTCAGAAGACCATGAAATTCTACAAGCTGCCATCAGAAGAAGACCCACATAGGACTGTGAAAAATAAGAACTTGATACGTCTCCAATGTATCTATAATTTTTTATTGTTCCATGTTGTTATATTATCAATCTTGGATGTTTTATAATCATTTTATAGTCATTTTATATCATTTTTTGGTAATAACCTATTGACATACTGCCAAGTGCGAGTTGTTGTTTTATGCATGTTTTTTACATCACATGAAATCAATATCAAATGGAGTCCAAACGCAATGAAACTTTACAGAGATTTTTTTGGACCAGAAGGAACATAATGGGCCCTGGTTGCGCCTGGGGGGTGCTCCGAGGAGAGCACAATCCACCAGGGCGCGCCAGGAGGCCCACCTCGGGTGCCCCCGGGACTGCCCCTTTGCTCTATAAATACCCCAATATTCCCAAAACCCTAGGGGAGTCGACGAAATATTGATTCAGCCGCCGCAGAGTCCAGAACCACAAGATCTAATCTAGACACCATCTTGGATGGGGTTCAACACCTCCATTGGTGCCTCTACGATGATGCGTGAGTAGTTCTTTGTAGACCTTCGGGTCCATAGTTAGTAGCTAGATGGCTTTCTCTCTCTCTCTATCTATCTCTATCTCTCTCTTGATTCTCAATACAATAGTCTCTTGGAGATCCATATGATGTAACTCTTTTGCGGTGTGTTTGTTGGGATCAATGAACTTTGAGTTTATGATCAGATCTATCTTTATTATATCCATGAAAGTATTTGAGTTTCTTTGATCTCTTTTATTCATGATTGCTTATAGCCTTGTATTTCTTCTCCAATATTTGGGTTTTGTTTGGCCAACTTGATCTATTTATCTTGCAATGGGAAGAGGTGCTTTGTAGTGGGTTCGATCTTACGGTGCTTGATCCCAGTGACAGAAGGGGAACTGACACGTATGTATTGTTGCTACTAAGGATAAAACGATGGGGTCTATCTCTACATAGATAGATCTTGTCTACATCATGTCATCGTTCTTATTGCATTACTCCATTTCTCCATGAACTTAATACACTAGATGCATGCTAGATAGCGGTCGACGTGTGGAGTAATAGTAGTAGATGCAGGCAGGAGTCGGTCTACTAATCTTGGACGTGATGCCTATATAATGATCATTGCCTGGATATCGTCATGAGTATTTGAAGTTCTATCAATTGCCCAACAGTAATTTGTTCACCCACCGTTTGCTATTTTTCTCGAGAGAAGCCACTAGTGAAACCTACGACCCCGGGTCTCTTTCTCATATATTTGCGTTTGCGATCTACTTTTCCTTTGCATTTATTTTCAGATCTATTAAACCAAAATGCAAAAATACCTTGCTGCAATTTATCCTTTTTTATTTTATTTGGCGTTCGATCTATCAATCTACTACAATTTTATCTCACGTCTGTTTGCCTATCTTGAGGCGCCGTACCCGGAAGGGAGTGACAACCCCTTTAACACGTCGGGTTGCAAGGATTTGTTATCTGTGTGCAAGGGTTGTTTACATTGTGTTGCTTGGTTCTCCTACTGGTTCGATGACCTTGGTTTCAAATTTGAGGGAAATACCTACCGCTGCTGTGATGCACTATCCCTTCCTCTTTGGGGAAATACCGACGTAGCTTCAAGCGACATCAAAAGGAATTTCTGGCGCCGTTGCCGGGGAGGATCTTCAACATATACCAGGTTCCTAATCACAAATCTCATCTCCTTGCAATTTACATTATTTGCCATTTGCCTCTCATTTTCCTCTCCCCCACTTCACAAAAATTTGCCGTTTTATTCGCCCCTCTTTTTCGTTCGCCGTTTTCTTGCCGGTTCTGTTTTTGAGTGCAATCTTGTTGTGTGGTCATCATGACTCAAGAGAACACCAAGTTATGTGATTTATCAAATACCAACAACAATGAGGATGTCGCGTCCCATCTTAATACCTTCGTGGAATTATGCTATATGCAAAAGAAAAAAGATGTGGACAATGATGTGGTGAGGATGAAATTATTTTTGTTTTCCTTGCGTGATTCTGGTGACATTTGGTTCTCTTCTTTGCCTCGCAATAGTATCAATTCTTGGAATAAGTGCAAAGATGCTTTTACCACTAAGTATTTTCTGCCCGCAAAAATTATTTCGCTTAGAACCCAGATCATGAATTTCAAGCAAAATGAGCTTGTTGCACAATCTTGCAAAAGGATGAAAATGATGCAAAGGAATTGGCCAACTCATGGGTTAAATCTTTGGATGATCATACAAAATTTTTAAGCGGGTTTGAATTTTGTTTCTCGTAATCTTTTCGATTCCTCCACGGGTGGTACTTTTATGGAAATTACTTTGGGTGAAGCCACCAAATTGCTTGATAATATTATGGCAAATTATTCGCAATGGCATACCGAAAGGGCTCCTACTAGTAAAAAAGTTAATTCGGTTGAAGAAATTTCTTCTTTGAGTGAAAAAGTTAATGCTCTTGTGAAATTGGTTGCTAGTAGAAGTGCTCCTATTGATTTTAATGATATGCCTTTGTCTACTTTGATTGAGAAAAATAGTGATGCCACAGATGTGAATTTTATTTCCTGAAATAATTTCAATAACAATGCTTATAGAGGTAATTTAATTCTAGGCCTTTTCCTAGTAATTCCTCTAATAATTATGGTAATTCCTATGGAAATAAATCTTATAATAATAATAATAGGAACACCTCTGATCTTGAGAACAATATTAAAGAATTTATCAATACACAAAAAGTTTTCAACACTTCCATAGAAGAAAAGTTGAGTAAGATTGATGATTTGTCTAGAAGTGTTGATAGAATTGCTCATGATGTGGAAAATCTCAAGATGATTTTTTTTGTGCCTAAAGTAGATGAATCAATTAAAGCTATTTATGTTTCTATGGATGAAAGTAAGAAAAGAACTGCTATGCTTAGAGCTAAAAGAGATTTTTTAGAAAAAAACATTTTCTAGTGATTTCTTTCTCAAAAGTGATGAATATCTTAAAATGATTGGTGTTTTTTCTATTGATTCCTTGTTTAGTAAAGTTAAGATTGATGAAAAAGGGACTTTAGAAGAGTCAAATTTAGCTAGAAGGTGTCCCGATATTTCGGAGGGTGAAAATCTTATTGAGAAAATTGATAAAGGTGGGTTTGAAGAGGTCAAAGCTTTAGCTAGTAATGTGCCCACTTTTTGGATTACAAAGACTTTAATTATGATAGTTGCTCTTGGATTGATTGTATTTCTTTGTTTCAATCCATGATAAATTCACCCCATGCTTATGAACAAAATGAAGCTTTTACTAAACATATTGTTGATGCTATGATGAAAGCTTTAGAAGAAAAATTGGAATTAGAAGTTTCAATTCCTAGAAAATGCATGATGAGTGGGAACCTACTATCAAAGTAAAGATTAAAAATTATGAATGCTTTTCTTTGTGTGACTTGGGTGCTAGTGTTTCTACAATCCTGAAATCTTTATGTGATGTGCTTGGTCTTACCGATATTGAATCATGTTCTTTGAATTTTCACTTGGCGGATTCTACTATTAAAAAGCATATGGGAAGAATTAATGATGTTCTTATTCTTGCAAATAGGAATTATGTGCCCATAGATTTTATTGTTCTTGATATTGATTGCAATCCGTCATGTCCAATTATTCCTAGTAGACCGTTTCTACGCACTATTGGTGCCGTGATTGATATGAAAGAAGGCAATATTAAGTTCCAATTTCCTTTGAGGAAGGGCATGGAACACTTCCCTAGAACAAGAATTAGGCCACCATATGAATCAATCATGGGGGCATCTTATGGATCTCAAACCAAAGATGACAAAACTTAGATCCTTGCTTTATGCCTAGCTAAGGGCGTAAAACTATAGCGCTTGTTGGGAGGCAACCCAATGAATAAATTTTATTTTTGCTTTTTGCTTCCTGTTTTTGAGTGTTATCACAATTATGATACTGTTATGATTGTGTTTTTTATGTTTTAATTAGTGTTTATGCCAAGTAAATCCTTTAGGATCTTCTTGGGTGATAGTTGTTTGATCTTGCTGAAAAATAGAAAATTTTGCGCTCGCGAAAATAATTCTCGTTTTTAACCAGAGAGGGATAAAATACCCATTCCTTTTGCAGTAGATCAATATAAAAATTTATCAGGTATTCCTAATTTTTTGGAATATTTGGAGTTACAGAAGTATTCAAAATAGTCAGATTGCTACAGACTGTTCTGTTTTGACAGATTCTGATTTCTTTGCATTGTGTGCTTGTTTTGATGGCTCTATGGTTTTCTTTGATGAGTTTTTGCCATAGAAAAGTTTGAATAAAGTAGATATAATGCTAGAACAAAATATGAATTGGTTTTATACAACACTTATAGTAGTGATTTATTTTCTTATAGTAACGGATCTCACGAAGGTTTTGTTGAGTTTTGTGTGATTGAAGTTTTCAAGTTTTGGGTTATCTTACGATGGATGAAGGAATAAGGAGTAGAAGAGCCTAAGCTTGGGGATGCCCCGGCATCCAAATCTATTATCAAAAAATGATCAACCAACTAAGCTTGAGGATGCCCCCCGAGTGGCATCCCCTCTTTCTTCTAACGACCATCGGTATTTTACTCGAAGCTATATTTTTATTCATCACATACTATGTGTTTTGCTTGGAGCGTCTTGTATGATATGAGTATTTGCTTGTTTTATTTTGTGTTTTAAGTCTTGATCCCTTGCTGGATACAACTATTTAAGAGAGCCAAAATTATGTCATGACTTGTTAGAATTGCTCTCTATGCTTCACTTAAAAAAATTATGAGCAATGGACTTGCTCTAGTGCTTCACTTATATCTTTTTGAGCATGATGTGCTTTAGTATTTTTGAAGAAATGCTATCTTGCTTCACTTATATTTATTTGAGAGTTAGTAAAATTTTCAAGAAATTCTCTCTTGCTTCACTTAAATTAATTTGAGAGAAAGGAAGAAATATTATGCTCATGATCTTCACTTATATTTGTTTGAGATTATAAAAAACAACACATAAAAATTAGTTCCAAAGTGATAGATATCCAAGAAGGATATAATAAAAACTTTCATGAAGATCATTGGACAAAGTAAACTTGATTCTTAGTAATAGTTTTGAGATATGATGATGTGATATGTGAGTTATCTTGATGAGTAATTATGCTTTAGCAAGAATATTGGTGTTAAGGTTTCTGATTCCCTATGCAAGCACGAAAGTCAACAGTCATGCAATGAAATTATATCCTACTTGTGGTGCATAATTCGGTGTTAATTATGCTTAATGCTCACTTATGAGATTATCCGTTTCTTGGTTGGTCGCTTCTCAATCTTTTGCTAGCCTTCATTTCGCACTGAGTATGATCTCTGCTTGTGCATCCAAAAACCTTTAACCCAGTTTTGCCACATGGGTCCACTATATATAACTATATGCGGTATTATTTTGCCATTCTAAGCAAATTTGCATGTGCCATCTCTAATTTTCAAAATAACCTTCTCTTTTGTGTGTTCATTTCACTCATGGAGCGGTGAGTGGTGGCTAATATTTTCCATGCTAGATGTGTTATTCTCACACTGAGTGTTTATTCACTTGTCATTTCACAAGAGTAAGGCAGAGGTATTAGGGATGCCCAGTCCCTAAAAAAATGAATTTACTTTATGTTGTCAAACAATAAATTCCTTGGGAAGTGTTGGTATGGAGGGCACCCGTGGATACAGTTAGCCATGGAAAGTGAAAGTATGGTGGAAAAAGGAATAAACTTTATTTTCTGTTTGGGAACCTCCAATGATATTTCTAGCATGGAAAATGTTGGGAACTCTAAGTCGTTTTCGTTGGTGGGATGAATACACCTCCCAAAATGTTTTTATCTCTAAGTTTTTCGGTTTGAGCTCTAGCACCTCTACAAATCCCTACTTCCCTCCGCGAAGGGCCTTTCTTTTACTTTATGCAATTTTTATATTGAATTTGAGTCTCCACCTTCTCTTATAAAAGCACCAACTAGGAGGCAATATGATCGTACTTTAGTATTGGGTGTAGCTAATATGCAAGTGTGTTTCATGAATGGATCAATGGTTGAGCTTGATGGGCTAGGGATAACTTATTTTAGCGTTGATATTTTGAAAGACATGGTTGCTTGTTGATATGCTTGATTATTTAAATTATCATGTCAAAACTAGACTATTGCTTTGAACAATATAAAAGTCCAAATGTCCATGCTAAAAGGAAAAATATCATATGACATGTTAGGCAGCATTCCACATAAAAATTCTGTTTTTATCACTTCCCTACTCGAGGACGAGTAGGAGTTAAGCTTGGGGATGCTGATACGTCTCCAACGTATCTATAATTTTTGAATGTTCCATGCTGTTATATTATCAATCTTGGATGTTTTATAATCTTTTTATATCATTTTTTGGTACTAACCTATTGACATAGTGCCAAGTGCCAGTTGTTGTTTTCTACATGTTTTTTACATCGCAGGAAATCAATATCAAATGGAGTCCAAATGCAACGAAACTTTATGGAGATTTTTTTGAACCAGAAGGAACATAATGGGCCCTGGCTGTGCTTGGGGGTGCTCCGAGGAGAGCACAACCCACCAGGGCACGCCAGGAGGCCCAAGCGCGCCCTGGTGGGTTGTGCCCACCTCGGGTGCCCCCCGAACCGCCTCTTTCCTCTATAAATACTCCAATATTCCCAAAACCCTAGGGGAGTCGACGAAATATTGATCCAGCCACCGCAGTGTCCAGAACCACCAGATCCAATCTAGACACCATCTCGGATGGGGTTCACCACCTCCATTGATGCCTCTCCGATGATGCGTGAGTAGTTCTTTGTAGACCTTCGGGTCCGTAGTTAGTAGCTAGATGGCTCTCTCTCTCTCTTGATTCTTAATACAATGGTCTCTTGGAGATCATATGATGTAACTCTTTTGCGGTGTGTTTGTTGGGATCGATGAACTTTGAGTTTATGATCAGATATATCTTTTTTATATCCATTAAAGTATTTGAGTTTCTTTGATCTCTTTTATGCATGATTGCTTATAGCCTCATATTTCTTCTTCGATATTTGGGTTTTGTTTGGCCAACTTGATCAATTTATTTTGCAGTGGGAAGAGGTGCTTTGTAGTGGGTTTGATCTTACGGTGCTTGATCCCAGTGACAGAAGGGGAACCGACATGTATGTATCGTTGCTACTAAGGATAAAACGATGGGGTCTATCTCTACATAGATAGATCTTGTCTACATCATCTCATCGTTCTTATTGCATTACTTCGTTTCTCCATGAACTTAATACACTAGATGCATGATGGATAGCGGTCGATGTATGGAGTAATAGTAGTAGACGCAGGCAGGAGTCGGTCTACTAATCTTGGACGTGATGCCTATATAATGATCATTACATGGATATCGTCATGAGTATTTGAAGTTCGATCAATTGCCCAACAGTAATTTGTTCACCCCACCTTTGCTATTTTTATCAAGAGAAGCCACTAGTGAAACCTACGGCCCACAGGTCTCTTTCTCATATATTTGCCTTTGCAATCTACTTTTCCTTTGCATTTATTTTCAGTTCTATTAAACAAAAAATACAAAAACACCTTGCTGCAATTTATCCTTATTTATTTTATTTGGCGTTCGATCTATCAATCTACTACAATTTTATCTCATGTCCGTTTGCCTATCTTGAGGCGCCGTACCCGGAAGGGATTGACAACCCCTTTAACACGTCGGGTTGCGAGGATTTGTTATTTGTGTGCAGGGGTTGTTTATGTTGTGTTGCTTGGTTCACCTACTAGTTCGATAATCTTGGTTTCATATCTGAGGGAAATACCTACCACCGTTGTGCTGCATCATCCCTTCCTCTTTGGGGAAATACCGATGTAGCTTCAAGCCACGTCAGAACTCCATTGGCAAAATCATGTTTTTGGTTGCTATTGCTAGGCCTAGATAAAATGCATAAGGTATTTGCATTTTTGATGGGAAGATAGGCATTTGGTCCTTTATCAAAAAGGTGAATTTCAACCTTTAATTCTTTTATTCATTATGCACATAGTACTTAATCTAACTTGATTTGGGTTATTGTTTGTAGGAGACAACGCCAAGGAAAAGTGATTACCGTCCAAGAGGGACACTAATCACCAAAAAAATCTTAGTAAAGAGAGAAACGTCGAGTCAATTTTTGATTGAAAAGGTACTAGCAGCTATTCAAGCATTTTGGCCTCCAGAGCTCGCAGGTGAGACCATATGGATCCAGCAAGACAATGCGCCCTCACATGTCCCAAGTAATGACCTAGGCGTCCTTAATGTTGTTACCCAAACTGGGCTTGATATTTTCCTCATGCAACAGCCCTCTAACTCACCCGATATTAATTGCCTAGACCTTGGCCTATTTTCTTCACTACAGTCCATGTCGGATATGCTAGTGTATAACAATTTAGATGAGCTAATCAACAATGTGCAGCATGAATATGATGCCTATGATGCTAATAAGATAAAAAAATTCCTAACACTACAAGGCTGCTTAATTGAGGTCATGAAGAGAGGTGGAGGCAACGACTACAAGATCCCTCACATTTACAAGGATGGCCTAGAACGGGCAGGAAATCTTCCTAATGTTTTAGACTGTGATCGCGAACTATATGAGAGCGCCATGCAGACCTTAGCCAACTAGAAGTTGTAATATTAGATGCGGCAACTTTTGTAATGCTGGACATTGGGATGAAATTGTTTATCCAACTACTATTGAGTTCATCATTTGTTTATCCAATTATTTATCCAACTTAAAATTGGAACAACATTGAAAATCTAAAAATATGCATCATCTAGCATCGAGTAATTTTCATGCCACTTCCAGCATTACTCTGGCCATGCATCATATAAATCATAAAATGAAGAATGTAAATTATCCGCCATCTAGTATCCATGGCTAGAGTAATTTTCATGTCAAATAAAGAATGTAATTTTCATCATCAATCGAAGTAGCTATAGGGACAAGGAATTGATCTTTTGTCTATCCAATCCATGGCAAGAGTAATTTTCATCTTTTGTCTATCTAATCCATGGCAAGAGTAATTTTCATCTTTTGTCTATCCAATTATTTATCCAACTTAAAATTGGAACATAATAAAAAATCGGAAATTATGCATCATAACAAGAGATCATCCATAACCAAAAATTATCTTTAGAGACTAGGACACTAATCACCATAACAATTGATCATACATAGTAGTAATATCTGCCATACTCCAATAGTACAAATCGATTTTCATACTTGCAGAACATAAAAATATGTAGCCATACTTGCTACATCCAGCCAAACTACAAGTCAAACAAATTAAAGATTTTGCATCCAGCCAACTTACGGAGCTAGTATCATCTTCTCCGCTACATTCCCAGCACCTGCGGCCGCTCCATCATGGTCAGCCCCAGGACGCACTGATGTTGTCGTGCCGTCGACCTGGTTAGCACCTACTGCCGCACCGACCTGGTTAGGCGCATGATCCGCTACAGCGTCGGGTACAGCGCCTCCATGGCCTACACCTGCTTCACCATCAGCCCCTATGTCCTCGTCCAGGTCAAGGATCTTGGCGCCGCAACCAAATCGCCACCGCCGAAGGATGTATGAGGGCGTACGCGCTCGAAACTTGACTGCACGAGCACGGTGAGGGCCTCCAGAACCAGATCCTCCGCGGTCGCGTGTAGCACCACCGGACGTCGTGATGGCCACGACTCGCTAGCCATCATCGGCTTCCGCTTCGCCGCCCGCCATGGCTCCAGTGAGGCACATCGTACTGGGAGTTTATATAGACTGGCCGCCATTACTCTCTCCATGACCAGCGACTGCCTTGGATTGGAGGATTGACTCCTAGCAAACTAGGATTGGATCGGGGGAGGAGAGGCATTCTGGGAGAGGAGGAAGATTGGGGAAACTTTTGGGGAGAGGATGAGTGGATCGGGTCGTTGGGGGAGAAAACGAGTGGATTGGGTGGTCGACCTCTGCGGTTTCCTCGAGGCATAGACCGAGGGGGTGAACGCAAAATTACCTCAATGGATCGCTGCGGAGCCAGGCGTACGCTTATTTTGGGAAAACTACTCGAGCCAGACGCACACTTTCTAGCAGACGGGGGGGAGTATTTTATATTATATTTGGGACTAACCTATTAACCTAGAGCCCGGTGCCAGTTTCTGTTTTTCCTTGTTTTTGAGCTTCGCAGAAAAGGAATATCAAACGGAGTCCAAACAGAATAGAACTTCACGATGATTTTTCTTGGACCCAAAGACACCCAGAGGACTTGGAGTCCAAGTTGGAAGAGCCACGAGGTGGCGGCGAGGGTGGAGGGCGTGCCCTAGGGTGGCGCACCCCCCTACCTTGTGGCCCCCTCGAGGATCTCCTGACCTACTTCTTCCTCCTATATATTCACATATATTCCAGAAGCGTCCACAAAAATACTTTTCCGCCGCCGCAACCTTCTGTACCCGTGAGATCTGATGTCGACTAGGACTACGCCGGTATTTCCCCAAAGAGGAAGGGATGATGCAGCACAGCGACGGTACATATTTCCCTCAGTGATGAAACCAAGATTATCGAACCATTAGGAGAACCAAGCAACACAATGTAAGCAACCCCTACACACAAATAACAACCACTCGCAACCCGACGTGTAAAAGGGGTTGTGAATCCCTTTCGGGTAGCGGCGCCAGAAATTGGCAAACGGACGTGAGAGAGTTGTAAATATTGATAGATCGAACGCCAAATAAAATAAATTGCAGCAAGGTATTTTTTGTATTTTTGGTTTAATAGATCTAACTCCGCCTATGTTGTCTCAACATAGCCGGTCCCAAGCCCGGGTAAAGGAGGAGGGTTGTGATAGGCTTGGCGAGCCAACGTAAAAACTTAGCCACTCTTATGGAGATGAAACCCAAAAGATTTTCGTTGGGGCGTAACCCTCTCAGCGACGCGCCACATCGGAACCCGGGTGTGGTGGAAAGTGGGCAAGGGCCGAGCCGTCACCCCCCAAGTGGCGCGCCATATCTTGATCCGGATACGGTGGCAAGTGAGCGAGGATCGGGTCGTCGCATCCTTAGTGGCGCGCTACATCGGCGCCCGGGTGTAGTGGAAAATGAGCAAGGGTCTTCGCATTTGACTCGACGGGTGCGAAGGGTAAGGAAGCTAGCCGAGCCTAGGAGGATTCGCTTAGGTAGCTGGAACGTAGGGTCTCTGACAGGGAAGCTTCGGGAGCTAGTTGATGCAGCGGTGAGGAGAGGTGTTGATATCCTTTGCATCCAAGAAACCAAATGGAGAGGACAGAAGGCGAAGGAGGTGGAGGATACCGGCTTCAAGCTGTGGTACACGGGGACGGCTGCAAACAGAAATGGCATAGGCATCTTGATCAACAAGAGCCTCAAGTATGGAGTGGTAGACGTCAAGAGATGTGGGGACCGGATTATCTTGGTCAAGCTGGTAGTTGAGGACTTGGTTCTCAATGTTATCAGCGCGTATGCCCCGCAAGTAGGCCACAATGAGAACACCAAGAGGGAGTTCTGGGAAGGCCTAGAAGACATGGTTAGGAGTGTACCGATTGGTGAGAAGCTCTTCATAGGAGGAGACCTCAATGGCCACGTGGGTACATCTAACACAGGTTTTGAAGGGGCGCATGGGGGCTTTGGCCATGGCATCAGGAATCAAGAAGGAGAAGATGTCTTAAGCTTTGCTCTAGCCTACAACATGATTGTAGCTAACACCCTCTTTAGAAAGAGAGAATCACATCTGGTGACTTTTAGTAGTGGCCAACACTCTAGCCAGATTGATTTCATCCTCTCGAGAAGAGAAGATAGGCGTGCGTGCCTAGACTGTAAGGTGATACCTGGAGAGAGTGTTGTACCCCAGCATAAGCTGGTGGTTGCTGACTTCCGCTTTCGGATTCGTGTCCAGCGGGATAAGCGTGCCAAAGTCGCTAGAACGAAGTGGTGGAAGCTCAAGGGAGAGGTATCTCAGGTGTTCAAGGAGAGGGTCATTAAGGAGGGCCCTTGGGAGGAAGGAGGGGATGCGGACAATGTGTGGATGAAGATGGCAACTTGCATTCGTAAGGTGGCCTCGGAGGAGTTTGGAGTGTCCAGGGGAAGGAGAAGCGAAGATAAGGATACCTGGTGGTGGAATGATGATGTCCAGAAGGCGATTAAAGAGAAGAAAGATTGCTTCAGACGCCTATACCTGGATAGGAGTGCAGACAACATAGAGAAGTACAAGATGGCGAAGAAGGACGCAAAGAGAGCTGTTGGTGAAGCAAGGGGTCGGGCATATGAGGACCTCTACCAACGGTTAGGCACGAAGGAAGGTGAAAGGGACATCTATAAGATGGCCAAGATCCGAGAGAGGAAGACGAGGGACATTGGCCGAGTCAAATGCATCAAGGACGGAGCAGGCCAACTCTTGGTGAAGGACGAGGAGATTAAGCATAGATGGCGGGAGTACTTCAACAAGCTGTTCAATGGGGAGAATGAGAGTTCTACCATTGAACTAGACGACTCCTTTGATGAGACCAGCATGCGTTTTGTGCGGCGAATCCAGGAGTCTGAGGTGAAGGAGGCTTTAAAAAGGATGAAAGGAGGCAAGGCGATGGGCCCTGATTGTATCCCCATTGAGGTGTGGAAAGGTATCGGGGACATAGCAATAGTATGGCTAACCAAGCTTTTCAACCTCATTTTTCGGGCAAACAAGATGCCAGAAGAATGGAGACAGAGTATATTAGTACCAATCTTCAAGAACAAGGGGGATGTTCAGAGTTGTACTAATTACCATGGAATTAAGCTGATGAGCCATACAATGAAGCTATGGGAGAGATTCATTGAGCACCGCTTAAGAAGAATGACAAGCGTGACCAAAAATCAGTTTGGTTTCATGCCTGGGAGGTCGACCATGGAAGCCATTTTCTTGGTATGACAACTTATGGAGAGATATAGGGAGCAAAAGAAGGACTTGCATATGGTGTTCATTGACTTGGAGAAGGCCTATGATAAGATACCGCGGAATGTCATGTGGTGGGCCTTGGAGAAACACAAAGTCCCAGGAAAATACATTACCCTCATCAAGGACATGTATGATAATGTTGTGACAAGTGTTCGAACAAGTGATGTCGACACCGATGACTTCCCGATTAAGATAGGACTGCATCAGGGGTCAGCTTTGAGCCCTTATCTTTTTGCATTGGTGATGGATGAGGTCACAAGGGATATACAAGGAGATATCCCATGGTGTATGCTCTTTGCGGATGATGTGGTGCTAGTTGACGATAGTCGGACGGGGGTAAATAGGAAGTTAGAGTTATGGAGACAAACCTTGGAATCGAAATGGTTTAGGCTTAGTAGAACTAAAACCGAGTACATGATGTGCGGTTTCAGTACTACTAGGTGTGAGGAGGAGGAGGTTAGCCTTGATGGCCAGGTGGTACCTCGGAAGGACACCTTTCGGTATTTGGGGTCAATGTTGCAGGAGGATGGGGGTATTGATGAAGATGTGAACCATCGAATCAAAGCCGGATGGATGAAGTGGCGCCAAGCTTCTGGCATTCTCTGTGACAAGAGAATGCCACAAAAGCTAAAAGGCAAGTTCTACAGGACGGCGGTTCGACCCGCAATGTTGTATGGCGCAGAGTGTTGGCCGACTAAAAGGCGACATGTTCAACAGTTAGGTGTGGCGGAGATGCGTATGTTGAGATGGATGTGTGGCCACACGAGGAAGGATCGAGTCCGGAATGATGATATACGAGATAGAGTTGGGGTAGCACCAATTGAGGAGAAGCTTGTCCAACATCATCTGAGATGGTTTGGGCATATTCAGCGCAGGCCTCCAGAAGCTCCAGTGCATAGCGGACGGCTAAAGCGTGCGGAGAATGTCAAGAGAGGGCGGGGTAGACCGAATTTGACATGGGAGGAGTCCGTTAAGAGAGACCTGAAGGATTGGAGTATCACCAAAGAGCTAGCTATGGACAGGGGTGCGTGGAAGCTTGCTATCCATGTGCCAGAGCCATGAGTTGGTTGCGAGATCTTATGGGTTTCACCTCTAGCCTACCCCAACTTGTTTGGGACTAAAGGCTTTGTTATTGTTGTTGTTGTTTGGTTTAATAGATCTGAAAATAAATGCAAAGGAAAAGTAGATCACAAAGGCAAATATATGAGAAAGAGACCCGGGGGCCGTAGGTTTCAGTAGTGGCTTCTCTCGAGAAAAGTAGCAAACGGTGGGTGAACAAATTACTGTTGGGCAATTGATAGAACTTCAAATAATCATGACGATATCCAGGCAATGATCATTATATAGGCATCACATCCAAGATTAGTAGACCGACTCCTGCCTGCATCTACTACTATTACTCCACACATCGACCACTATCCAGCATGCATCTAGTGTATTAAGTTCATGGAGAAACGGAGTAATGCAATAAGAACGATGACATGATGTAGACAAGATCTATCTATGTAGAGATAGACCCCCATCATTTTATTCTTAGTAGCAACGATACATACGTGTCAGTTCCCCTTTTGTCACTGGGATCAAGCACCGTAAGATCGAACCCACTACAAAGCACCTCTTCCCATTGCAAGATAAATAGATCAAGTTGGCCAAACAAAACCCAAATATCGGAGAAGAAATATGAGGCTATAAGAGATCATGCATAAAAGAGATCAAATGAACTCAAATACTTTCATGGATATAAAAAGATATATCTGATCATAAACTCAAAGTTCATCGGATCCCAACAAACACACCACAAAAAGAGTTACATCATATGGATCTCCAAGAGACCATTGTATTGAGAATCAACCGAGAGAGAGGAATCCATCTGGCTACTAACTACGGACCCTAAGGTCTACAAAGAACTACTCACGCATCATCCGAGAGGCACCAATGGAGGTGGTGAACCCCATCCGAGATGGTGTCTAGATTGGATCTGGTGGTTCTAGACTCTGCGGCAGCTGGATCAATATTTCGTCGACTCCCCTAGGGTTTTGGGAATGTTGGGGTATTTATAGAGCAAAGAGGTGGTCCGGGGGCATCCGAGGTGGGCACAACCCACCAGGGCACGCCTGGGCCTCCCGGCGCGCCCTGGTGGGTTGTGCTCTCCTCGGAGCACCCCCAGGCGCAGCCAGGACCCATTAGGTGTCTTCTGGTCCATAAAAAATCTCTGTAAAGTTTCGTGGCATTTGGACTCCGTTTGGTATTGATTTTCTGCGATGTAAAAAACATTCAAAAAAAGCAACTGGCACTTGGCACTATGTCAATAGGTTAGTACCAAAAAATGATATAAAATGATTACAAAACATCCAAGATTGATAATATAACAACGTGGAACAATCAAAAATTATAGATACGTTGAAGACATATCAAGATCCCATCTTGCGACCTTTTTCGGCACCCTACCGGAGGGGGATTCGATTACGGAGGGCATCTACATCAACCCTATTGCCCTTTCGATGAAGCGTGAGTAGTTTACCACAGACCTACGGGTCCATAGCTAGTAGCTAGATGGCTTCTTCTCTCTCTTTGATTATCAATACCATGTTCTCCTTGATGTTCTTGGAGATCTATCTGATGTAATCTTCTTTTGTGGTGTGTTTGTCGAGATCCGATGAATTGTGGATTTATGATCAGATTATCTATGAATATTATTTGAATCTTCTCGGAATTCTTATATGCGTGATTTAATATCTTTGTATTTCTCTTCGAATTATCGGTTTAGTTTGGTCAACTAGATTGATTTTTCTTGCAATGAGAGAGGTGCTTAGATTTGGGTTCAATATTGCGTGATTTCACCCAATGACATAGTAGGGGTAGCGAGACACGCATTGCATTATTGCCATCAGGGATAACAAGATGGGGCTTTCATCATATTTCTTGAGTTTATCCAGCTACATCATGTCATCTTACTTAATGTGTTACTCTGTTCTTATGAACTTAATACTCTAGATGCAGGCAGGAGTCGGTCGATGTGTGGAGAAATAGTAGTAGATGCAGGCAAGAGTTGGTCTACTTAATACGGACGTGGTGCCTATATTCATAATCATTGCCTTGGATATCATCATAACTTTGTGCTTTTCTATCAATTGCTCGATAGTAATTTGTTTACCCACCGTATTATTTGCCTTCAAGAGAGAAGCCTCTAGTGAAACCTATGGCCCCGGGGTCTATTTTCCTCATTATATTTTCAGATCTATATATCAAAAATACAAAAATACCTTGCGGCACTTTATTTATATTTTCTTTATTTTACGTTTTAGAAATATTTTATATCAATCTCTATTGGATCTTACCTTTGCAATTAGCTGTGAAGGGATTGAGAACCCCTTCTCCGCGTTGGGTGCAAGTGTTTGATTGTTTGTGTAGGTGCATATATTGGGGACTTGTGTGTTTCTCCTACTGGATTGATACCTTGGTTCTCTACTTTGCTGCATCACCATTTCCTCTTCAAGGGAAAAACTAGCGCAAGCTCAAGAAGTAGCAGTAATTTGTAATGAGCAACAAGTAGCAATTGTAACAAAGGTGCAGCAAGGCAGCCCAATCCTATTTATAACAAAGGACAGGCAGGAACTTTCTCTTATAGCAAGCAAAGTGTTCTTGAGGACACATGGGAATTCATCTAGTCACTTTCATCATGTTTGTTTGATTCGCGTTCGTTACTTTGATAATTTGATATCTTGGTGGACCGGTGCTTGGGTGTTGTTCTTACTTGAATAAGTCTCCCACTTATGGTTACCCCCACTCGCAAGCATCCACAACTACGAAAAAAGAATTAACATAAATCTAACCATAGCATGAAACATATGGATCCAAATCAGCCCCTTACGGAATAGCGCATAAACTTGGGTTTAAGCTTCTGTCACTCTAGAAACCCATCATATAATTATCCATAATGCCTTCCCTTAGGCCCAGAGATGGTGAAGTGTCATGTAGTCTACGTTCACATGACACCACTAAAGGAAGCAACAACGTACATACCATCAAAATATCGAACGAATACCAAATTCACATGATTACTTATAACCGGACTTCTCCCATGTCCTCAAGAACAAACGTAACTACTCACAAATCATATTAGTGTTCAAGATCAGAGAGGTATTGAATAAGATTAAGGATCTAAACATATAATCTTCCACCAAATAAACCAACTAGCATCAACTACACGATGTAATCAACACTACTAGCACCACAGGTACCAATCTGTGGTTTTAACATAATTATTGAATACAAGAGATGAACTAGGGTTTGAGATGAGATGGTGCTGGTGATGATATTGATGAATATTGGTCCTCCCGCGATGAGAGGGTCGTTGGTGATGTCGATGGCTTCAATTTCCCCTCCCGGAGGGAAGTTTCCACGGTGGAATCGCTCCGCCGGAGAGAAAAAGTGCTCCAACCCAGGTTCCGCCTCGAGATGGAAGCGCTTCGTCCTGAAACCTTTCTTCTAATTTTTTTCTAGGTCAAATGACACCTTACAGCAAAAGATGGGCTTCGGAGGCCTGCCAGGGGTGCCACAAGTCCAGGGGCGCGCCCTAGGCTTGTGGCTACCTGGTGGGGCCCCTACTGATGATTCTTTTGCCAATAACTTTTATATATTCGAAAATAATTCTCCGTCAATTTTCAGGTCATTTGGAGTTGTGCAGAAAACGTGTCTCCGATATAGCCCTTTTCGGTCCAGAATTCCTGTTGCCGGCAATCTCCCTCTTCATGTGACACTTGCAAAATAAGAGAGAAAGTGCATAAGAATTGTATCATAAAGTGAAATAATGGTCCAAATTGCATTAAATATCAATAAGAAAACATGATGAAAAATGGACATATCAATGCCTTGCACTCCACCTCTTTCGCGTTGATCGCCGACTCGCCTGTGATGGGCTCTTAGAGCGCCCCCGTGGCCGCACCCCCTCCGTCCTAAAAATGTAATAACCCATGAAAAAGAGAAATACCTCAACCTCGACTAGTCGCAGCCTTGCAGGCGGGAAGAGACGGACAGACGAGGAACCCGTACTTGATATTGGTCGAGAAGGGGACCGGTTCTTGACGGCTATGAACATGGACGGAGCTAGATGAGTACATGGCATACATATGTACACCCATCATTTGTGGTTAAAAATGAGTATATAGGTACATCTATTAAATCATATGGTTTAGTAAATATATTATTAAATTTGCACGTTGGTGCTCCCAAAAAGAGTATATCTAAAGCAACCCCTCATACATATGGTTAAATTTCCACTCTACAATTTTCTACAAATATGCTTTCATAATCATATAGTGCAAGCACTACATGATATTTGGTAAACCATATGTTTCAGGGATATCTAACACAGATATCTATAAACTAGTGCCTACGTTCCTAAATATAAGACCTTTTAGATATTTCAATATGAACTACATATGAAGCAAAATAAGTGAATCTACAATATAAAGTATGTCTATATGTATCCATATGTAATCTGTATTGAAATATCTAAAAGGGCACATATTTAGAAACGGAGGGAGTATATAATTTACACAAGTACCAGAAAACTAATTAAAAATAATTTCTAGCGCAATGCATGAGTATTTTTCAATGATATACATTACAGATAAATAATACAACTAATATTTAATTGGTTATGTTGTTAAGTATGTCGAATATGTAATGAAAATTTATAGTCCTTAACATGTTAGTATGGTAAGTACAAAATTTTAGTATAAAATATGTATATATCAAGAGCCACGGGACGAATCCTCGACCACATGGAACCCATGGATTCAAGCATGGGTTTGATTTGTTCGATGTACGAAGTGGGGGATAAGGGAGGTTTAGGGGTTGTTTGCAGAAGCGGAAAATGAAATGAAATGAAATGTGGCAGCTGAGCCGAGCGGGTGACAGAGAGGGCGTTGGTTTAGTAGAGAGGCTTTGTAGTTTGGAGGCGTTTTCCCTCTGTTTTACGGGGCCCACCGAAGCGTGAATGAATCAAGACTTCCAGTCTACAAGCAGGTGAGGATTGTCACAACTTGGTAAATCTTGCATATCGTAGCTTTAATATTCAATGTCATTAATTTTGAGTTATTTTTGTAAGGAACGACATCATTTTGATACCTTAACTTGGCCTTGGTTGGATGGCAAATATACTATAAAGTCATTTTATAATGCGTCAATTTGAATTGTATACAATTTCCTTTTAAATTTCTACACAAGGTTAAATTTCCACCAAAAATTCAGGCATTCATGCAGTTTACATTATGTAATAGTATTTTCACATAAGACAGTGTTTTGAAAAGTAGTTGCGAATAAAATACAAATTGGGTTTTCTATGGTAAAGAGGAGTTAGTTGATCATTTGTTTTTACATTGTTCTGTAGCTAAGTTTATGTGGAGATTGTTACAGTTCACTTTCAATTTGAGATTACCTCCTGCTAACATGATCACTTTGTTTATTTCCTGGCTTGCACAATATGGAAAACAAAAGAAAATTATGCTCTACAGTGGCATTTGTGGTCTATTTGGAATTGTAAAAATGAAATATGTTTGAATGTGGCAGGGTGCTTGACCCTTTTTGTGATTCTTCATATAGCTTGTTCCTTAATCATCTCTTGGGTTGTCTTATAGAAAAAACAAGAAAAGCAAGGTGGTATGTCTGCTCAAGTGGGTAACAAGTGAGATCCTACATGTTGCGAAAGGATGGCACCTTGGTGTTCTTCATATTAGAGGTGGCTAAGGGGAACATGAAGGCGACAAAGGGATCTATTGTTGTTCTGTTAGAAGCCCGGAAATCTTCATTTAATATCTTTGTGTAGGAGCAACATTAACTTTGAGTCTATATCATGTTTCTTCCTAGGATGTATCATTCCCTTGGTTCACCTCCTTTAAATGTAATATGGAGTCAGTGTTTTGGGAGTTCGTATGGTGGTGTTTATTTCTAGTTTTGTGTTGGATGATGGATATGGTGAGAGTTCGGATATGTACCCTTGCTATTGGTGTAGGTTGTTGTGATGTTATTTTGTAGTAGTTTATCACTTTGGTAGGCTGCTTTTGGTGGTATGCTTGTAAGCATCTCTAATGGTTTCTATTAATAAATTGGCGTGAAACCCCTTTTACTCAAAAATATATTTGGATGTGTCCCTATAAAAATCATATTATTAACACATCATTAATTTCGACTTACCACTATATGTTTAATCCTACGGTCTTTTTAGATTGGAGATTAAGATATGAGTGCTTTGGACTCGGGCCCTTTTTAGAGTAATTGTGACCATTAAACAACAACTGAGTTACAAGACTTACATACACAGAAAATAATAGTACCAATAAAACATATGTCTTGGAAATATTGCAAAAATGACCTCAATAAAAATAAAAATACAAGAAGGCTCATTGAAGTTTTTGCACACATCGAAGCTAGAGCCGCCACCAGTTCCAACATTGTCAAGATGCTCGTCAAAATGGAAGCTCACCTCCATTGTTGCATGTTCCAGGATCACACCGTCGTCAAATATGCTTGTAAAGTTGAATAATTGAACCATTGTGAGCATCAAACCATTTATTCATATGGCATCTTAGTCGGGGGTTGTCCCCATGCTAGCCTGAACCTGAATGTGATGCACCGCACCGACAAGGACAAAAAAGACAAATGGATCTGCCGCCTACAGGCCACCATCCCCATTCCAGGAACACAAATTCGTCCCGGTTGTTGGCGCGACCACGACATGCAATGACTCGAGACAAACAAAAAAGCTAAACTCATCTTAGAGTGACGAGCACACAAAATCACCGGTTGTTCATCGACATCATCGAGAGCATCCTTGTGGTGGGTTAGAAACCAAGGCAAATTTATTTGACGCAACACCGTCTTCATGGCCTCTGTACCACAAAAGAAAACAATGGTTCAAGCTGAAACAACAAGGAAGAGAAACAAGAATCCCCCTCCACGCACCATGGGAGTAGAAAATGGGGTGTAAACCGTTGCTTTGTAGGTAGGTTTTTTTATTTGGGAGCTATTTGTTGTACGGAAAGCCTCGTATTGTTGACGACATCCACTGATTGTCCCTCGTGTCGAATGAGAGAATCTCACGTTCTCTTGAAACAATGTTTTATGACCTCTTGGAACATCTCTCCTATCTCCCCATGAGATGGACCCCTCAACCCATGCCTTTCCGATCCTACCTATGATACCTCAGTTTGTCCATCACATGCATTAGATCATCAATTTTTCATTGCCAACTATAAAATTATAAACTCCCTATCATCAGTGATTAATATTTGATATAGTTCACCCTTTGATTCGGCTATAGGAGTATATTTCATATTTCTATGTGGACATTTGCACAAGAGGTGGAGATTTCCATGACTTAGTAAAGCTTCCACGGTGAATGCATGGAGTATGCATAATTTTGTGAAGGACAGACATGCTCAATCAGGCATTTATTTGAGCGCTAGGGTAGCTTATGTCCTTTTAACTACCCTTCATAGATCTAGAGAAGCCTCGAGGTGAGCTTGAGAGATTTTGTTGAGTTACATCGCTTGCTACCTCATTTTATTATTATGTGATATAAACTCTTTGTCTTATGTGGTGCCCTAAACTCCTATGCCGCACTTATGCTACATATCTTTGCTTCAGTGCATACTTCTGGGTCATTGCCATATTCTTTTGGTGTGTGTGCATCTTAATTCTATTAGATCTTCTATGTGCACTCCATCAAGATTCATGTGCTATAGAAGAGTTTACCATGTACCTAATCGATTGTGCATTTGCATTCAAACAAAAATATTCATTAGTGCACAATTTTTTTTTATTTTAATTATGATTTAACTTATATAGTTTTCACTTTATTTCTTGTGCAGACTGTTTCTTGTAATAAAGATCGGGGTGCTTCAAATTCCCATTTTCTGTGTAAGTGGTTTTTTGTTCAGATGATTGTTGTATTGGTTGTAGTCCATTATTTTTACCATGATTTGTTCCTTGGTTGTTTGTGTTGTTTGTGTGCAAGTTTATGATGTGTTCCATGTAATTTTTTTGTTTCCTTGTATTTTTAATTAGTTTTAATATGTATGTAATTTTTATTAAGAAGTGATTAAATTTTGTATTATTATGTTCGGATGTTTTTTAATATTCGTAGTGAAGTTGTTTTCTCACGAGCTCTCCTTCTTGTGGTGAAGTTAGGTTTTTTTTAACAGTTGAAGTTAGGTTGTTTGTCACTATTTATATTTATTTTCTTCTTGCATGTATTAGGAGGGGTTTAAAATTGTGATTCTTGTGCCACCATATACTCATCATCTCTTTTCTTTACTAGTAAACTTATTATACTAACAGTTGCAGTATTGTTCTTTGAGCAAGTTCTTATTTTATTAGTAATTGTAAAGTTGTGTCTTTTCCATTTATTTTAATTATGTTAGTTAATGTTTTATTTTTTCCTTTTATTAGCTATTTGAATCTATTTTAATTGTTTGTATTTCATACTTTTCTATTGATGTGATTTCTATTACAGATTGTAATAGTGTCTTTTGTTTTGGGGTTGCTTTACATGATTAATTTGTATTATTTTTTTATTTTGTACGTTAAAGATCAAATATCTTTGTTGATTAGTTGTTTTCCTAAAGATTGTGATGAGAAGACTGCTTCAAATGTTGAAAATTTGGTATTAGACACTCTGAGTAGCAATCTTAATGCTTCGGTCGTGATCCTAGTTGCAACTATTTAGATTCACATTTGAGAAATGATGATACTATCAACCTCTGATGAGTATGGTTTGCGTAATGTGAACTCTAAGGGTAGTATTATCTAGTTATTTATTGATTCTTTTAGTATTGTCTTTGAAATTTGTCCTGATTTTTCATTATTTGTTATTGTGTCTTTTAGATCAAAGAAGAAGTTCTCCATGTAACAATTTTACTAGCAGTGATGGTTATGAAGACTCTAGAGGTTCTTATTATGTCGCTTTGCTTTAGCTTGGTTTCATGTTTTGTTAGGAGTGATGTTTTTATGTGTTCATTATATATTTTTATTTTATTAGTTAGACCATTTCATGGTGATTCCTCAGTCTAATCATGCACGGGGTGAAGCTTTAAATGGAATTGGAGGTTTATTCCTTTTAAGCATTTGAGAGTCATTATTGCTCCTATTATGCTTGTGCAATTTTTACCTCTGTCTAATGCAAATTTCTAATTTCTTATAATGATTTTAGGTTCCAACTCTTGGGAGAAGCAGTCATGTTGCTAATGATAATGAAGTTCTTGCTACATGTAGTACTAAAATTGCAAGGCATTCCGTTCAAGTAGATGTCGTTTTGTTATTGCATTATCTCTTCTTTTTTCTTATGTTTGTGGTGATTTTATTTCAACTACCCTTTCTCATTTTTATTCTTATTAGGTTATTTATTGTTTCTTATTTTCTTTTTTATTACGATAAAGATTTTGAGCAAGTTCATTTAATTCCTAATGTGATGAGGAAATTGATTCCTCCGGGTTCTTCTTGTTGTCCTATTAATGATTAGACGTCTTGGCGAATGGTTCCTCCTGTAAGCAGTAATGCAAAGTGATTTAGTTTCAATAATATGACTAATTCAAAAGAGTGTTTAAATTGTGTCGATGATAATGTATGTTTAATTTCATGTTTTTGTAGTATAATTTAGTTGTTTTATTGTGTTTTCTCATGTAAATCTATTTTAATTTATTTATTTTCTTCAATGATGTTGCTCATGTTAAAGTATCTCAAGTTGAATCTCAATGTACCCTTGATAAGTACATGCCTTTTAAGAAGAAGTCCTTGTTTCCAGAAAAACTTCGCCTCAAGCAAGATAACAATTATTGTTAGTGTATGTTGTATTCTAAGTTTTAAATATTAAATTTCAATTTGTAGTTTATTTTTTATGCTTTTGTTTGTATTATTTATGATTCTGGTAAATTCAACTATTTTCCAATCAATTCCTCTAAAATTCCTTTTTTGCCACAAGATGATCCATGGTTGCATAACTATTTTAGGCATGCTAACCAAGTGTGTTTTGACTGGCTTCTATTTCAGTGTCCATAACTATTTTTTAACGTTTTCTTATGTATACAGCTTAATTATTTTGTTAGGGTTCCTATGGTTATCAAACTGCAGTACAAATGCACACCCTGCCTATCTCGAATGAAACTTTGTGTGGTATTACGAGTTCTGTCAAGGTTTGTGTTTTCTTATACAGTTTTCTATTTTTTTATTTTTGTCTTATTATTTGATATTCTCATCTATTTGTTTTTTTGTCAGTGTCATGGGTCTACACCAGTGGCTTCTCATTCATCTTCTTTCCCTGTTGTTTCTAGAACTCATCAGGATCAGGTTGTTTTTGAAGTCAGGCTTTCTGGGAATTGTATAAAATCTATGAATAACCTAGTTTATGGTTTTCAAATCTGGGATCTCCTCTCAGAAGCGTACTTTAAAGTATGGGCCTCCAAGAATTTTGTATCCTAGCAAGTACAATGATTCTCCTTATCGTACTTTTGAATTAAAGTTTCCTCTCACTAATCAGGTGCTTAAGTATCATCATGCCATTGTCGATTTGTCTCTATGAAGATTTAAGTAGTAAGTTTATTTTTCTTATTTAACTTTCTATAATCATTTTAGCATCTTGTTGGTTCTTTGATTTACTATTGTTTTAAGCTTGCTATGGGAAAGTAACGCAGCTTTTTTCCCCATGATACTTCTTTTCTATGAATGGGTTGATGGATACCTATATTGTTAATGTTTTCTGGCAAAAATTCTCAATGAATAAAAAGGCAAAAGACTAAAATTCATCACTTCTTCCATTCTCTTATTGCAAGTTTGTTTTATTTTCTTTTTGTTAGTTGTTGGTAATTTTATTTAGCTTTGATTCTTTTACTTTTGTTTTTAAAATTATTTTTGATTCTTGTTGTTTGATTTTAACAGGAGCATTTCACTAAGATGGATACTTATGACACTGAAGAGCTTCGTCAGCAAAAAGAGCAATGGTTAAGATGTGTTTTGGTCTTGCCTCTCGACCTAGGAAAATTCATACACGAGAGGTGGTTCGTGTTTTAGTTTTTCACTATAATCATTGTAGCTTTGTTACCTCATTTTTTTCTTTGGTCTTGGTGCAAGTAATTATATTTGTATGTGTGATTTTTAGGTTCATTTTCCGGTTCTTCATAGGAACCAATATTTTGATTTGGTTCTGTTGTTCCAGAACGAACTTTTTGTATTTCTAGATTCACTCCATGCTCAGGATAGTGATTACCACAAAGAACTGTCCAATTCCCTAGTATGTTTATTGCTTCTTATTATTTAATGTTTTATTCTCCTATTTATTTACTTATTTATTTCCTACTGTACTTATATTTATTATATATATATATATTTATATTCCAATTTTTCAGAAATGTTGAAATGAGTTTGGATCCAAGCTTAAAGATTTCATCATTTGGAGTGTCTTTTTTTCAAACACATAGTACATTTTTTGTATAATTATAAACCATTTTCTTACATACATTTTAAACAATTTAATACATGGTAACATTTTACAGATACTTGTATTGAACTTTTTTCATTGGAATACACGTTGAAACATTTTTGATACAAAACATTATTCCTACGTTGAATAAAAAAATTATACATTGCATGATTTTCTTTAAATGTCATGAAGATTTTGTTTGAAACACATGAACCTTTTTATAAAATAAAACATACAATTTTTGACTGGCACAAAACATTTTTTTTCAATTACAAGGATACTTTTACATTGTATTTTTTTCCAAATGTCGCATATATTTTTAGAAACCCGTGAACATTTATTTAATGTTACAATAATTTTTATAAATGGTACAAACATTTTTTTAAAGGTTGAGTGAACATTTTCACACTAAATTTACACATTATAACGGCAATGACCATTCAAAAAAATAATTTTATTTTCCGTAATATATTTATTTGGTATTTTCAAAAAGACAGGAAAAAAACATCTGTATCTTCAGTGTGAATTAAACATTTCTTTAGGTTACAGTGTGAATTAAACATGGTCTGGTTACTGGGCCGCACCAGTACCGACTCCCTATGGGCGACCCTTGCATAGGAGTCGCCCGAAGTGGACATTTTTTTAAAACATGGACATTTTTTTAAGACATGATTTGTTTAAAACTCCGAACAGAATATGAAATGGTGACAAAAATGTGTAGTTGTTTTCAAAATTTTAAAATGGGAATTTATTTTAAAATACAAATAAATTTTTAAGACAATTTTTTTTCAATTTTGTGAACATTTCTGAAAGCCAACCAATTTTTCAAATTCTAAAAAAATTGTAATCATGAACATTTTTTGAATTAATGAAAATTAATTAACAAAAAAAACTATTTGAAATTTGGAACACCAAATAGGTTACTTCTCAATATAATTTCTTTCAAATTTAGTAAATTTCATGTCTGAATTCTTCAATACCCTTTTTTGTAGAATAATCATGTGGCTAACAGCGCACATAATTTTTGAAAACATAATTGTTTTCTTTCAAAACAATTGAACCTTTTTATACATAGCAAACATTTTTTGAAATTCCAAACAATTTTTAAAAGGCCGAATAAATTAATATATACGGACACAGAATTTATAAATTTAAACAAAAGGAGAAAAAGAAAAGGGAAAAGGGAAAAAGCGGAACGAGAATTGTTGTTAAAACAAGAAAACCTCGGCAGAAAAAGAAGTTGTCTGATGGCCGGCCCAGAACTGGTAAAACCACAATTCACACATTTATATTCAATGGTCGACCCATATATCGGTCGCATGTGCGATCTTGTGAGACTGCATCGACAAGGAATTTTTTTGGATTATATACAAGAACGTTATCTTAAAAAGAAGAAAGAAAAGAATATGAAAAATAAACGAAAAAGGAAAAAATGAGCTAGAAAAAAAAATGACCCAGTTCAGGAACCTCCTAGAAGGTTTGCAAAACCGCAAAAACCCGGTTCATGAACCACCAAGAAGATTAGCAAAACCAGAAAAAACCGGCTGGGAGAAGAAGATTCCCAAAATAGGAATGTGGAATCTGCCGCATTTGGCGTCAGATAGCTTTCTCATAGATGTCCCTGTTTTCTCATTTCTTTTTATTTTCTGTAATGTTCTTTTTTCGTCTTTGACAATAATTCAGGATTTCAAAAAACTTCCAAACTGAATAGTATTTTTTAGGAAAAACATGTTTGTGTATTGAAAAAAAATCTTAAATTGGAAAAAATGTTCAAAATTTATAAAATGCTAACAAATTCTGATAGTGTTCCCAATTATGAAAAAATATTCGGGACACCATAAAATATTCGCAAATTCAAAAAATATTAGCGTTTTTTTGAAAGATTAAAAAAATGTGCACGTATGCAAAACATGTTCATGCGTTCGAAAACTGCACAAGATTCCAAAATTATGATGATTTCAAAAGTATTCATGAATTTAAGAAAATGTACATGAGTTTGGAAACTGTTCACGAATTTATAAAAAATGTCCACGAGTTTTTCAAAAATAGTTATCGATTTTGGAATAACCGTTCATGAATTCACAACATGTTAGGGAACTCGGAAACAATTAACTAATTGAGATTCAAGAATTTAGAAAAAAAAATTGCAAATTCAAAAAATGTGCGAGAATTCTAAAAAGATCCTGAATTAAAAAATGTTTGAGAATTCTAAAATTGTTCATGAATTTACAAAAAATGACAAATTCACTATTTTGAATAACATCGACAAAGTTGAAAGGAAATAAGAAAGAAGGAAAAATAGAAGAACATAAAATAATAACAAAATGCAAAAATTGAATAATGAAAGGAAAAACAAGGTGAAAAAACAAATGAAAAATAGGTCGGTGTGGGAAAACCCAGTATGGGCCGGCCTGCACCGAGGACGTGGCGCGTGAGGAATTTTTTGAAACAACGAACATTTCTTGAAAAATTCTTGACGAGGCCCATGCGCCCAGTAGGAATCAACTGCGCAGTTATGCTAAATCCGGTCCAGATGTCGTCTCACGGAGTGGGCTGTTTCTTGCATCTTTCTGGGCCGTCCATTATTGTCGGGCCCCCGCTTCCCAGCTGCCACCAGCCTTCGCCTACAAGCTTTGCCTCAAATATGGATCGCTAGCTAGGAGGGTTTCTCATGCCGTCACCGTCCCCGCCATCTAAGAAATTTAGGTTCCCCCGCCTTCGGCTGTCATCTTGCCGCTGAGAGGTGGGGGATCTCGGATCTTTCAAGACCTCTATGTCCTTTATCAAAGTCCAGTGATTATCATAGTATCGTGAGAATAAATTTGCTCTCATTCTTTTGGCAGTGCCATGAGATTATATAGTTTTTTTGTCCCTGCAGATCCGATTATTCGGATTTCATGAATTTATGTTGTTCTGTCAGATTTTTTGGGTCTGATTTTTTGTGAAGGTAAAATCTTTCATTGACACCATGGTGAAGATATAATGATTCGACGGCCTGCCCTGCACTTCTAGGGGATCATCCCCGGCCCAGGTACGTTCATCGATAAGGCTTTTCATCTTTTTGGATGGGCGACTCAAGGCGGTTTCGAAAACCATTATCGGTAATGGTCATGCGGGTAGAAAAGTGACAACATCGTTGCTCCGGTCCAATTGCAGCTCTTTATCGAATTCTTTGGAATATTTTTTCAAGCAGAGATTGATACCACGAAGTATTCGCAAAAAAAAAAATTTTGATACCACGAAGAAGGCGTTTTCAAGAAATTCATTGTAATTCCTAGTCATAGGAGTTACTTTGTATATTTCTTGAATCTTAGATCTAAATCAGTGTACGTGTAATTGTTATGAGTATGAATAAAATTACAGGTGTTTTTTTTTAAAAAAACATTGTCTTAGAGTTTCTAAAAAATAAACAAGCTTTGTCTCGAGTTTCTTAAAAAAAAAAAAAGCTTTGTCTCGACGTTCATCGAGCACAGCAAACGTAGCTAAGGTCTTCACGCCGATGGAACGACTGCAACTTGGTCCGATCGACGTTGACGAGAGCTTCATGGTTTCCCCTTCCGTATGCATCAAACGATGTCGACAGTGGTACACCATACACTGCATTCATGTGGTGCGCACCAAGAGACTGCTATGGAGCAGACGCGTGTGGATGCTTAAGCCAAAAGCCTCAAGCAGGACACATGCAGCAGATTTCAGAGGATACTGACCAGTAAACCTTAATAAAGGCCTGCATCCTCAAAGGAAGGCTTGCTTTCACTTTTCGGGACAGAAACGACCGCTGCTTTATAAAGCTGGCCATCCTGCACAGGCAATGACTCTAAACAAAAACCCTAGGTACTTGAAAAAAGTTGTCATCTAGCCAGCGGCAGTACTGTTTTTTGCGCCGGCGAATGAATGAGACGCACGTAGCATTTCAAAAGTTGGCGCCGCAGCAGCGCACACGTGGACAGAGGAGGGTCGGCGTACCAGCTAGAGCTAGTAATATATAGCTCAAGGACAAACACCTATCGTCGAGAAATATAGGAGAGCTAATATATAGCTCGAGGACACACACACCTATCGTCGAGAAATATAGGGTTTTGGTGGACCGATTGGTGAGTACGCACACCTATATTTGTTGCTTCACCGTTGGTTTTATTCATTTCAGCCTGATTTCCAGAGGGTAGAGGCCAATGAAATAGGGCTACTTTTCACAGAATATACCAAGCTGTTGAAGGAAGGAGGACTAAGTCACCCAGGGTTAATTAGGACATTTGCGTGCAAGCTAGTATATTAGGGGTGAAGACAGAAGAGACGTCGTACCTTTATGGTTGGTGCACAACTATCTGAAGGTTGAACGTCGTCCACCGTGGTGTCACCACAAGATTAGCAGTGTTGCCTTAAACCGTGGCACTTCGGCTACACGACTTGCTAGCTGTGGATGATTTGATCGCCCCTATTTGCGCCTGAATAGGACCATCGTGCTAGGACATATCGGAGGTTTTCCCCAAGCTCCTTGCGCCACATGATCATAAAAGATGTTTATCGATGCGTTACATCTAATTTATGTTCTACAACTTTCCTATTGCTCAACTTTACCTGTCTCTCGTCCTTATTGCTATTCACATTTTGTCCTCTCCAAAAACTTCGGTGCGGTTGCACATTCTTTTACGAAAGTTGCTTGAACATGCAACTTCAGTTGACCTAAAAGTGTGCAAATGTGTGTTTGTATTTTCACTAGTCATACCATTTGCATTTTCTACACTCTCTTCGTTTGATTTGCGCGACATGGGTAACAAATCAAATTGCGATGTATGGTAAAAGATACTATATCTTTTGCGAAATATTGCCCGCCCCCCCTTCCCCAAGAGAAAAAAATAGAGGATTGTGAATTATGCGACAAGGGCATTCAAATATTTGCACTCTAAAAACTACTCCCTCCATCCCATACTATAAAGATGTTATTACAAGACGGGGCGGAGGAACTAGCTTGCAAGTTTATTGTTGTCACTTATCAACTAGTATCAAGTGTGGTGCAGTAACCCCCCCCCCCCCCCCCCCCCCCCCCCCCCCCCCCCCCCCCCCCCCCCCCCCCTCCCGCGCGTCTCCTGGCTCTGGGCAAACTACGGTTGGTGCACAATTATCTCAAGGTTGAACGTCGTCGACCGTGGTGTCACCACAAGGTTAGTAGTGTTTGTTTAAACCGTGGCACTTCGGCTACACAACTTGCTAGCTGTGGATGATTTGATCGCCCCTATTTGCATCTGCCTGAATAGGACCATCATGCTAAGACATATCGGAGGTTTTCTCCAAGCTCCTTGCACCACATGTTCATAAAAGACGTTTACCGATGTGTTACATCTGATTCATGTTCCATAACTTTTCTATTGCTCAACTTTACCTGTCTCTTGTCCTTATTAGAAATCACATTTTGTCCTCTCAAAAAACTTCGGCACGGTTGAACATTGAAAAATATAGCTTCAGTGATCTAAGTGTGCAAATGTGTTTTTGTATTTTTCATTAGTTTCATACTATTTGCATTTTGTCTCGACGTTCATCGAGCTAAGGCATGTCAGAGGTCTTCTCCAGGCTTCTTGCACCGCATGTTCATAAAAGACATTTCCCGATGTGTTACATCTAATTTATGTTCTATAGCTTTTCTATTGCTCAACTTTACATGTCTCTTGTCCGTAATACAAGCCACATTTTGTCCTCTCAAAAACTTCAGTGTGGTTGATCATTGTTTTACTAAAGTTGCTTGAAAAATATAGCTTCAGTGATCTAAAAGTGTGCAAATGTGCTTTTGTATTTTTCACTAGTTTCATAGTTTTGCATTTTGTCTCAACGTTCATCGCGCTAAGACATGTCGAAGGTTTTCTCCAATATTATTGCACCACATGTTCATAAAAGACGTTTCTCGATGTGTTACATCTGATTTATGTTCTATATAGCTTTTCTATTGCTCAATTTTACCTGTCTCTTGTCCGTATTACAAGTCACATTTTGTCCTCTCAAAAAACTTCGGTGTTGTTGATAATTGTTTTACTAAAGTTGCTTGAAAAATATAGTTGCAGTGATCTAAAAGTGCGCAAGTGTGCTTTTTTATTTTTCACTAGTTTCATAGTATTTGCATTTTGTCTCGAAGTACATGGAGCTAAGACATGTCGAAGGTTTTCTCCAAGCTTCTTGCACCACATATTCATAAAAGACGTTTCCCGATGTGTTACATCGGATTTATGTTCTATAGCTTTTCTATTGCTCAACTTTACCTGTCTCTTGTCTGTATTACCAGTCGCATTTTGTCCTCTCAAAAAACTTCGGTGCGGTTGATCATTGTTTTATTAAAGTTGCTTGAAAAATTATAACTTCAGTGATCTAAAAGTGTGCAAATGTGCTTTTGTATTTTTCACTAGTTTCATAGTATTTGCATTTTGTATCGATGTTCACCGAGCTAAGGCATATCGGAGGTTTTCTCTAGGCTTCTTGCACCACATGTTCATAAAAGACATTTTCCGATGTGTTACATCTGATTTATGTTCTATAGCTTTTTTATTGCTCAACTTTAGCCGTCTCTTGTGCGTATTACAAATCACATTTTGTTCTCTGAAAAAACTTAAGTGCGGTTGATTGTTGTTTTACTAAAGTTGCTTGAATAGTATAACTTCATTGATCCAAAAGTGTGCAAATGTGCTTTATTTTTCACCAGTTTCATTGTATTTGCATTTTGTCTCGACGTTCATTGAGCTAAGAAATGTCGGAGGTTTTCTCCAGACTTCTTGTACCACATGTTCATAAAAGATGTTTCCCCAGGTGTTACATTTCATTTATGTTCTATAAGCCTGTTTGGTTTATGCCCAAGACTGCCCTCCTAAATCATTAGAGTCTTTGGCGAGCCAAAAAATTGGCGACATATTCGACCACCCATGTTTCGCCAGCAACTGGGCACATAAATTACAGAGAGAGGGCTGGGGCGTCGTGGGCTTGCCAAAATTTTGGTTCCCATCCAAACACGATGCAGCCTTTCAGTCAACGCCAATATATTGGCATGGCACACGATGGATCCAATCCAAACAACTCCTATAACTTTCTATTGCTCAACTTTACCTGTCTCTTGTTCGTATTAGAAGTCACATTTTGTCCTCTCAAAAAACTTCGATAAGGTTGATAATTGTTTTACTAAAGTTGCTTAAAAAATATAGCTTCAGTGATCTAAAAGTGTGCAAATGTGCTTTTGTATTTTTTACTAGTTTCATAGTATTTGCACTTTGTCTCGACGTTCATGGAGCTAAGACATGTCGAAGGTTTTCTCCAAGCTTCTTGCACCACATGTTCATAAAAGACGTTTCCCAAGGTGTTACATCTGATTTATGTTCAATAGCTTTTCTATTGCTCAACTTTACCTGTCTCTTGTTCGTATTACAAGTCACATTTTGTCCTCTCAAAAAACTTTGGTGCGGTTGATCATTATTTTACTAAAGTTGCTTGGAAAATATAATTTCAGTGATCTAAAAGTGTGCAAATGTGTTTTTTTATTTTTCACTAGTTTTATAGTATTTTCATTTTGTCGCAACATTCACCGAGCTAAGGCATGCCGGAGGTTTTCTCCATGCTTCTTGCACCACATGTTCATAGAAGACGTTTCCGATGAGTTACCTCTGATTTATGTTCGACTGCTCAACTTTACATGTATCTCCGTATTACAAGTCACATTTTGTCCTCTTAAAAACTTCGGTGCGGTCGATCATTGTTTTACTAAAATTGCTTGAAAAATATAACTTCAGTGATCTAAAAATGTGCAAATGTGCCTTTGTATTTTTACTAGTTTCATAGTATTTGCATTTTGTCTCAACGTTCACCGAGCTAAGGCATGTCGGAGGTTTTCTCCAGGCTTCTTGCACCACATGTTCATAAAAGACATTTCCCAATGTGTTACATCTGATGTTCTATAGCTTTTCTATTGCTCTACTTTACCTATCTCTTGTTCGTATTACAAGTCACATTTTTTCCTCTCAGAAAACTTTGATGCGGTTGATCGTTGTTTTACTAAAGTTGCTTGAAAATTATAACTTCAATGATCTAAAAGTGTGCAAATGTGCTTTTGTATTTTTCACTAGTTTTATAGTATTTACATTTTGTCTCGACGTTCATGGAGCTAAGACATGTCAAAGGTTTTCTCCAAGCTTCTTGCACCACATGTTCATAAAAGACGTTTTCCAAGGTGTTACATCTAATTTATGTTCAATAGCTTTTCTATTGCTCAACCTTACCAGTCTCTTGACTATATTACAAGTCACATTTTGTCCTCTCAGAAAAATTCGGTGCGGTTGATCATTATTTTACTAAAGTTGCTTGAAAAATATAATTTCATTGATCTAAAAGTGTGCAAATGTGTATTTGTATTTTTCACTAGTGTTATAGTATTTGCATTTTGTCTCGACATTCATCGAGCTAAGGAATGTCCGAGGTTTTCTCCATGCTTCTTGCACCACATGTTCATAAAAGACGTTTCCGATGTGTTACATCTTATTTATGTTCTACTGCTCAACTTTACCTGTATCTCCGTATTACAAGTCACATTTTGTCCTCTCAAAAACTTTGGTGCGGTTGATCATTGTTTGACTAAAATTGCTTGAAAAATATAACTTCAGTGATCTGAAAATGTGCAAATGTGCCTTTGTATTTTTACTAGTTTCATAGTATTTGCATTTTGTCGCAACGTTCACCGAGCTAAGGCATGTCGGAGGTTTTCTCCAGGCTTCTTGCACCACATGTTCATAAAAGACATTTCCCGATGTGTTACATCTGATTTATATTCTATAGCTTTTCTATTGCTCAAATTTACCTGTCTCTTGTCCATATTACAAGTCACATTTTGTCCTCTCAAAAAACTTCGGTGTGGTTGATCGTTGTTTTACTAAAGTTGCTTGAAAATTATAACTTCAGTGATCTAAAAGTGTGCAAATGTGATTTTGTATTTTTCACTAGTTTCATACTAATATCATTTTGTACACTCTCTCTGTTTGATCTGCACGGCATGCGCAACAAATCAAATTGTGAAGTATGATTAAAAGATAGTATATCTTTCACAAAATATGGCCTCCCTTTTAGGAGAAAAAAATTAGAGGATTGTGGATTTTGTGATAATATGGGCATTCAGATATTCCGCTCCAAAAAAATAGTACTCCCTGTGTAAACTAATATAAGACTTTTTAGATCATTTACGAAGGGAGTAGCTTGCAAGTTTATCGTAATGACTTATCAACTATTTTTTAGTCATTTCTTACAGTTTTGTTAGGGTTTGTGTCCTGCTGAAAGCATAGGTGATCCCCGGGTGATTTTGGTAATTAATGTCAACACATCTCTTGTTGGACTAATATTTTCATCTAGCATATTTCAGATAAGTCCAACATTGAAGTGGCATGGACTAGAGGATGTGGAACCCCTTCAAGATGCTAAGCACAAAGCATTGGCTCAAGCTCAAAGCACAAGACTACATTTTTCATTTTAGTGATCCAAGATCACATTGAGTCCATAGGAAAGCCAATACTATTAAGAGGGGGTGAGGTGTTGCTTAATGGCTTGCTTGCTCAATGTGCTTAGTGATATGCTCCACAACCCTCAACTACTTTCTCACATCCGAATATGTCCCAAACCAAAAGTCAAACTCGGCCCCACCGATTTTATCTATCCGGCGCCACCGAGTTTAGTTGACACAGCCACTGCCAGAAACCCTAATCAATTCGGTCTCACTGATGGGATCTCGGTCTCACGAGATGGACTTGCAAACTCTCTGTTGCCTATTGCATCAATTTCGGTCTCACCGAAACATGTCATCGGTCCCACCGAGTTTGCTTGGCCAACTCTCTATTTAGCTTATTACCAAAATCAGTCCCACCGAATTTGTGTAATCGGTCCAACCGAGATGAGGCTTTACCCTAATCCTAGCACATCGGTCCCACCGAGTTGATTAAGTGGGTCCCACCGAAAACCCTAACGGTCACATCATGAACTAAATTGGTCTGACCGAGTTGTATGATTCGGTCCCACCGTGTTTGGTGATTTGTGTGTAACGGTTAGATTTTGTGTGGAGGCTATATATACCCCTCCACCTACTCTTCATTCGTGGAGAGAGCCATCAGAACATGCCTACAGTTCCAACATACATTTTCTGAGAAAGAACCACCTGCACTTGTGTTGAGGCCAAAATATTCCATTCCAACCACATAAATCTTGATCTCTAGCCTTCCCCAAATTTCTTTCCACTCAAAGCATCTTTCTACCAAATCCAATCCTATGAGAGATATTTGAGTGTTGGGGAGACTATCATTTGAAGCACAAGAGCAATGAGTTCATCACCAACACACCATTTGTTACCTCTTGGAGAGTGGTGTCTCCTAGATTGGCTAGGTGTCACTTGGGAGCCTCCGTCAAGATTGTGGAGTTGAACCAAGGAGTTTGTACGGGCAAGGAGATTGCCTACTTCGTGAAGATCTACCCTAGTGAGGCAAGTCCTTCGTGGGCGATGGCCATGGTGGGATAGACAAAGTTGCTTCTTCGTGGACCCTTCGTGGGTGGAGCCCTCCGTGGACTCGCGCAACCATTACCCTTCGTGGGTTGAAGTCTCCATCAACGTGGATGTACGATAGCACCACCTATCGGAACCACGCGAAAAATCTCCGTGTCTCCAATTGCGTTTTCACACTTCAATCACATCCCTTTACATTCTTGCAACTTGCATGACTTACTTTCCGCTGCTCATATACTCTTGACATGCTTCTTGATATGTATTGTGAATGTTCAAATTTGTGCCAAAACTCCACTTCAACTTAAATAAATTAAAAATTGCAACTTTTATTGCTAAGAGTCTATACACCCCCCCCCCCTCTAGACACTCGAACCTACAATTGGTATCAGAGCCTTGGTTTCCATTGCTTTGGTTTAAACACCTTTGGAGGAAGATGGAGTTGGGGAGTCTTAGACGTAGAGTGCCTATTCTTGATGAAGAGTAGTTCCATGAATGGAAAAATGAGATGCTTGAGATCTTCAATGAATATCATTTGACCAAGTACATTACTACTCCTTGTGCTCGCATTGTTGAACCTCTGCATCCTACCCTTGATGAGTCTATTGACATGATCTGTAATCTTAGAACGGTCAATTTAATCACTAGAGGTTTGCCTAGAAACTTTCTTGCTAGCTTACCTACTTTTGATTGTGCCTACACCTTATGGAGATTTCTTGAGGAACGATTCCCAAATTATTCATTGAAAATCCTAGATAAGATTCTTCATAAGTCTATCGCCTTGAGTAAGATGAGTTCTAATGATCCCAAGTTTGGTGATTGCTTATTTGAGCTTACTAATCTTACGAGTGTAAAAGGAGATGTTGGAATTATTAGCAATATCATTTCCGAAGTCATTAGAATCCATAGAGATGAACATTTTTACGGTCATACTTCTAATGAATTACCCTCTCTAGGAGTTGATCCATCACATGACGATGTTGAACATGGATATTATGATGAGGATGGTGATAGTGACTATGATCTTGATGATGCAATGAGACACTTTGGTCTTATGGCTAATCTTCACGGCTACATGGCTGGAGGAAAGGAATGGGTCCTTGATAGTGGATGTACTGATCATATGACCGGAGACAAAGATATGTTTCGTGAGCTTGCTGAAAACAATGGCCCTCGAAAGTATGTCACTTTCGGTGATAACTCAAAGGGTAAGGTGGTTAACCTTGGTAAGGTGGCCATCTCACATGATAGCTCCATACAAAATGTTATGCTCATTGAATCTCTTGGTTACATTTTACTTTCCGTATCTAGACTTGCTGACTTTTGTTTCAATGTCCTATTTACTGAAGTAGACTGCCAAGTGTTTCGTAGAGATAACCATAAAATGGTCTTTACCGGTATACGTAGAGGTGATCTTTACATTGTTGATTTCACTAAAAAGGATCAACCTAGAACTTGCTTAATTGCTAAATCTTCTAAAGGTTGGTTGTGGCATAGAAGGCTAGGTCATGTGGGCATGCGAAATCTTGATAAGCTTATTAAAGGTGATCATCTCCTTGGAGCAAAAGATGTTATATTTGACAAGGATAGACTTTGTAGTGCTTGTCAAGCAGGAAAACAAGTTGGAGGAAGTCACCCCGTGAAGAACATTATGACCACAAGAAGACCGCTCGAGCTACTTCATATGGATCTCTTTGGTCCCAATGCCTATAAGAGTCTCGGTGGTAACTCATTCGGTCTGGTTATAGTTGATGATTTTTCAAGATTTACGTGGGTGTTCTTTCTTGATGATAAATCGCAGGTCCAAAAGATCTTCAAGAACTTTGCTAGGAAGGCCCAAAATCAATTTGAAGTGAAGATCAAGAAGGTTCGGAGCGACAACGAAACAGAGTTCAAGAACGCAAATGTGGATACCTTTCTTGATGAAGAGGGGATTTCACACGAGTTCTCGGCTACGTACACACCTCAACAAAATGGAGTTGTTGAGAGGAAGAATCGGACTCTTATTGAGATGGCAAGAATGATGCTTGATGAGTACAAGACTCCAAAACACTTTTGGGCGGAAGCGGTTGAGACAGCTTGTCATGCAACAAATCGCTTGTATCTTCACAAGCTACTCGGCAAGACGGCATACTAGCTCCTCACCGGTAACAAACCCCAAGTTGGATATGATATGTCTCCAACGTATCTATAATTTTTGATTGCTCCATGCTATCTTATCTACTGTTTTGGACTATATTGGGCTTTATTTTCCACTTCTATATTATTTTTGGGACTAACCTATTAACCGGAGGCCCAGCCCACAATTGTTGTTTTTTGCCTATTTTAGTGTTTTGAAGAAACGGAATATCAAACGGAGTCCAAACGGAATAAAATCTTCGGGAACGTGATTTTCTCACCGAACGTGATCCAAGAGACTTGGACCCTGCTCCAAGGAACAAAAGAGGCGGTCACGAGGGTGGGGGCGCCCCCTAGGCGCGCCCCCTGCCTCGTGGGCCCCTCGTTGCTCCTCCGGCATACTTCTTCCTCCTATATATACACACGAACCCCCAAACAATCAGAATAGGAGCCAAAAACCTAATTCCACCGCCGCAACTTTCTGTATCCACGAGATCCCATCTTGGGCCCTGTTCCGGAGCTCCGCCGAAAGAGGGCCGTCATCACGGAGGGCTTCTACATCACCATAGCCTCTCCGATGAAGTGTGAGTAGTTTACCTCAGACCTTTGGGTCCATAGTTAGTAGCTAGATGGCTTCTTCTCTCTCTTTGAATCTCAATACAAAGTTCTCCCCCTCTCTCGTGGAGATTTATTCGATGTAATCTTCTTTTTGCGGTGTGTTTGTTGAGACCGATGAATTGTGGGTTTATGATCAAGTCTATCTATGAATAATATTTGAATCTTCTCTGAATTCTTTTATGCATGATTGGTTATCTTTGCAAGTCTCTTCGAATTATCCGTTTGGTTTGGCCAACTAGATTGGTAGTTCTTGCCATGGGAGAAGTGCTTAGCTTTGGGTTCAATCTTGCGGTGTCCTTACCCAGTGACAGAAGGGGCAGCAAGGCACGTATTGTATCGTTGCCATCGAGGATAACAAGATGGGGTTTATTTCATATTGCATGAATTTATCTCTCTACATCATGTCATCTTGCTTAAGGCGTTACTCTATTTTTAACTTAATACTCTAGATGCATGCTGGATAGCGGTCGATGAGTGGAGTAATAGTAGTAGATGCAGAATCGTTTCGATCTACTTGTCGCGGACGTGATGCCTATATACATGATCATGCCTAGATATTCTCATAATTATGCACAATTCTATCAATTGCTCAACAGTAATTTGTTCACCCACCATAGAATAATTATGCTCTTGAGAGAAGCCACTAGTGAAACCTATGGCCCCTGGGTCTATTCTCATCATATCAATCTCCATCACTTTAATATTGTTTTGCTATTTACTTTGCCTTTACTTTTTACCTTGCATCTTTATATCAAAAATACCAAAAAAATTCTATCTATCATATCTCACTCTCGTAAGTGACCGTGAAGGGCTTGACAACCCCTAATCGCGTTGGTTGCGAGTAGCTATCACTTTGTGTAGGTACGAGGGACTTGAGCGTGGCCTCCTACTGGATTGATACCTTGGTTCTCAAAAACTAAGGGAAATACTTACGCTACTCTGCTGCATCATCCCTTCCTCTTCGAGGAAAACCAACGCAAGCTCAAGATGTATCAAGAAGGATTTCTGGCGCCGTTGCCGGGGAGTCTACGCGAAAAGTCATATACCAAGTACCCATCACAATCCCTATCTCTCGCATTACATTATTTGCCATTTGCCTCTCGTTTTCCTCTCCCCTCAATTCACCCTTGCCGTTTTATTTGCCCTCTCTCTCTATCCTCCCTCTCTATTTGCCTCTTTTTGCTCGTTTGCTTTTGTTTGCTCGTGTGTTAGATTGCTTGCTTGTCGCGATGGCTCAAGATACTACTAAATTGTGTGACTTCACCAATACCAATAATAATGATTTCCTTAGCACTCCGATTGCTCCTCTTACCGATGCTGAATCTTGTGAAATTAATACTGCTTTGTTGAATCTTGTTATGAAAGATCAATTCGCCGGCCTTCCTAGTGAAGATGCCGCTACTCATCTGAATAGCTTCGTTGACTTATGTGATATGCAAAAGAAAAAAGATGTCAATAATGATGTCGTTAAATTGAAGCTATTTTCTTTTTCGCTTAGAGATCGTGCTAAAGCTTGGTTTTCGTCTTTGCCTAAGAATAGTATTGATTCATGGAACAAGTGCAAAGATGCTTTCATCTCTAAGTATTTTCCTCCCGCTAAGATCATCTCTCTTAGAAACGATATTATGAACTTTAAACAACTTGATCATGAACATGTTGCACAAGCTTGGGAGAGAATGAAATTAATGATACGTAATTGCCCTACTCATGGTTTGAATTTGTGGATGATTATACAAAAAATTTATGCCGGATTGAATTTTGCTTCTAGAAATCTTTTAGATTCGTCCGCGAGAGGCACTTTTATGGAAATCACTTTAGGAGATGCTACTAAACTCCTAGATAATATTATGGTTAATTATTCTCAATGGCATACTGAAAGAACATCTAATAAAAAAGTGCATGCGATAGAAGAAATTAATGTGTTGAGTGGAAAGATGGATGAACTTATGAATTTATTTGCTACTAAGAGTGTTTCCTCTGATCCTAATGATATGCCTTTGTCTACTTTGATTGAGAATAACAATGAATCTATGGATGTGAATTTTGTTGGTAGGGATAACTTTGGTAACAACGCTTATAGAGGGAATTTTAATCCTAGGCCATATCCTAGTAATCCTTCTAATAATTATGGGAATTCCTACAACAACTCTTATGGAAATTATAATAAGATACCCTCTGATTTTGAATCTAATATTAAAGAATTTATTTCTTTGCAAAAGAATTTTAATGCTATGATTGAAGAAAAATTGCTTAAGATTGATGATTTGGCTAGGAACGTTGATAGAATTGCTCTTGATGTTGATGCTTTGAAACTTAGATCTATTCCACCTAAGCATGATATTAATGAGTCTCTAAAAGCCATGAGAATTTCAATTGATGAGTGTAAAGAAAGAACCGCTAGGATGCGTGCTTCCAAAGATGCTTTTATTAAAGCGTGTTCTTCCAATTCCTATGAAAGTAATGATGAAGATCTAAAAGTTATTGATGTGTCTCCAATTAAATCTTTGTTTTTCAATATGAATCTTGATGAAACTGAATATGATCTTCCTTTACCTAGAAGGCGTTCTAAAAATTTGGAGTGTTTAGATCTTAATGATGAAATTGATGAAAGTGAGATGGAAAGAAATAAAAATCTAGATGTTGCTAAACCCACTATATTGGATTTCAAGGAATTTAATTATGAAAATTGATCTTTGATTGATTGTATTTCCTTGTTGCAATTCATGCTAAATTCTCCACATGCTTATAGTCGTAATAAAGCCTTTACCGAACATATTGTTGATGCCTTGATGCAATCTTATGAAGAAAAACTTGAGTTGAAAGTTTCTATCCCTAGAAAACTCTATGATGAGTGGGAAACAACAATTAAGATTAAAATTAAAGATCATGAGTTTTATGCTTTGTGTGATTTGGGTGCTAGTGTCTCTACTATTCCCAAGACTTTGTGTGATTTACTAGATTTCCGTAATTTTGATGATTGCTCTCTAAACTTGCATCTTGCGGATTCCACTATTAAGAAACCTATGGGAAGAATTAATGATGTTCTTATTGTTGCAAATAGGAATTATGTGCCCGTAGATTTCATTGTTCTCGATATAGATTGCAATCCTTCTTGCCCTATTATTCTTGGTAGACATTTCCTTACAACGGTTGGTGCGATTATTGATATGAAGGAAGGGAATATTAGATTTCAATTTCCATTAAAAAAGGGCATGGAACACTTTCCAAGAAATAAAATAAAATTACCATATGAAACTATCATGAGAGCCACTTATGGATTGCCTACCAAAGATGGCAATACCTAGATCTATTCTTGCTTGTTATGCCTAGCTAGGGGCGTTAAACGATAGCGCTTGTTGGGAGGCAACCCAATTTTATTTTTATTCCTTGCTATTTGCTCCTGTTTAGTAATAAATAAATTATTTATCCTATGTTTAGGTTGTGTTTTTTGTGTTTAATTAGTGTTTGTGCCAAGTAGAACCGTTGGGAAGACTTGGGGAAAGTCTTGTTGAACTTGCTGTAAAAAACAGAAACTTTAGCGCTCACGAGAACTACTGTCATTTTTATTTTAAGAGTGATATTTAGTTAATTCTTTTTGAAGATGATTAATAGATAAATTCCTCACGTCCAGAAATTTATTTTAGAATTTTTGGGGTTCCAGATCTTGCGCTAGCTACATATTACTACAGACTGTTCTGTTTTTGACAGATTCTGTTTTTCGTGTGTTGTTTGCTTATTTTGATGAATCTATGGCTAGTAAAATAGTTTATAATCCATAGAGAAGTTGGAATACAGTAGGTTTAACACCAATATAAATAAAGAATGAGTTCATTACAGTACCTTGAAGTGGTATTTTGTTTTCTTTTGCTAACGGAGCTCACGAGTTTTCTATTTTGAGTTGTGTGTTGTGAAGTTTTCAAGTTTTGGGTGAATTCTTTTGATGGATCATGGAACAAGGAGTGGCAAGAGCCTAAGCTTGGGGATGCCCATGGAACCCCCAAGATAATCCAAGGAAACCAAAAAGTTAAAGCTTGGGGATGCCCCGGAAGGCATCCCCTCTTTTCGTCCACTTCCATCGGTAATTTACTTGGAGCTATATTTTTATTCACCAACATGATATGTGTTTTGCTTGGAGCGTCTTGTATTATTTGTGTCTTTATTTTCTAGTATACCACAATCATCCTTGCTGTACACACCTTTTGAGAGAGCCATACATGAATTAAAATTTGATAGAATACTCTATGTGCTTCACTTATATCTTTTGAGCTAGATAATTTTGCTCTATGTGCTTCACTTATATCTTTTGAGCTAGATAACTTTGCTCTATGTGCTTCACTTATATCCTTCGAGCTAGATACTTTTTCTCTATGTGCTTCACTTATATCTTTTGAGCTAGATAATTTTGCTCTATGTGCTTCACTTATATCCTTCGAGCTAGATAATTTTGCTCTATGTGCTTCACTTAGATCTTTTAGAGCACGGTGGTGGATATGTTTTAAAGAAACTATTGATCTCTCATGCTTCACTTAAATTAATTTGAGAGTCTCTTAAATAGCATGGTAATTTGCCTAATAATAATATACTTGGTATTCAAGATTTGTGAAACTTTCTTTTGAGTGTGTTGAATACTAAGAAAAGATTGAAGCATGATAATTGTTTTGAGATATGGAGGTGATAATATTAAAGTCATGCTAGTTGAGTAGTTGTGAATTTAAAGAATACTTGTGTTAAAGTTTGTGATTCCCGTAGCATGCACGTATGGTGAACCATTATGTGATGAAGTCGGAGCATGATTTATTTATTGATTGTCTTCCTTATGAGTGGCGGTCGGGGACGAGCGATGGTCTTTTCCTACCAATCTATCCCCTAGGAGCATGCGCGTAATACTTTGCTTTGATAACTTCTAGATTTTTGCAATAAGTATATGAGTTCTTTATGACTAATGTTGAGTCCATGGATCATACGCACTCTCACCCTTCCACCTTTGCTAGCCTCTCTAATACCGCACACTTTTCACCGGTATCATACACCTACCATATGCCTTCCTCAAAACAGCCACCATACCTACCTATTATGGCATTTCCATAGCCATTCTGAGATATATTGCCATGCAACTTTCCACCATCTAGTTCATCATGACACACTACATCATTGTCATATTGCATATCCCGGTACACCGCCGGATGCATTCATATAGAGTCAGATTTTGTTCTAAGTATCGAGTTGTAATTTTTGAGTTGTAAGAAAAATAAAAGTGTGATGATCATCATCATTAGAGCATTGTCCCAGTGAGGAAAGAATGATGGAGACTATGATTCCCCCACAAGTCGGGATGAGACTCCGGACGAAAAAAAAGAGGCCAAAGAAGACCAAATAAAAAAATAAGAAAGGCCATAAAAAAGAGAAAGGCCATATAAAAATAAAAATAAAATATATATAAAAAATGAGAGAAGAAGAGAGAAGGGACAATGTTACTATCCTTTTACCACACTTGTGCTTCAAAGTAGCACCATGATCTTCATAGTAGAGAGTCTCTCATGTTATCACTTTCATATACTAGTGGGAATCTTTCATTATAGAACTTGGCTTGTATATTCCAATGATGGGCTTCCTCAAATTGCCCTAGGTCTTCATGAGCAAGCAAGTTGGATGCACACCCACTTAGTTTCTTTTTGAGCTTTCATATACTTATAACTCTAGTGCATCCGTTGCATGGCAATCCCTACTCACTCACATTGATATCTATTGATGGGCATCTCCATAGCCCGTTGATACGCCTAGTTGATGTGAGACTATCTTCTCCTTTTTGTCTTCTCCACAACCACCATTCTATTCCACCTATAGTGCTATATCCATGGCTCACGCTCATGTATTGCGTGAAGATTGAAAAAGTTAGAGTATGAAACAATTGCTTGGCTTGTCATCGGGTTTGTGCATGATTTAAATACTTTGTGTAGTGAAGATAGAGCGTAGCCAGACTATATGATTTTGTAGGGATAACTTTCTTTGGCCATGCTATTTTGAGAAGACATAATTGCTTTGTTAGTATGCTTGAAGTATTATTATTTTTATGTTAATATAAACTTTTGTCTTGAATCTTTCGAATCTGAATATTCATATCACAATTAAGAGGATTTGCATTTAAATTATGCCAAGTAGCACTCCGCATCAAAAATTCTCTTTTTATCATTTACCTACTCAAGGACAAGCAGGAATTAAGCTTGGGGATGCCTGATACGTCTCCAACGTATCTATAATTTTTGATTGCTCCATGCTATATTATCTACTGTTTTGGACTATATTGGGCTTTATTTTCCACTTTTATATTATTTTTGGCACTAACCTATTAACTGGAGGCCCAGCCCAGAGTTGCTTTTTTTTGCCTATTTCAGTGTTTCGAAGAAACGGAATATCAAACGGAGTCCAAACAGAATAAAATCTTCGGGAATGTGATTTTCTCACCGAACGTGATCTAGGAGACTTGGACCCTGCTCCAAGGAACAAAAGAGGCGGTCACGAGGGTGGGGGCGTGGCCCCCCTAGGGCGCGCCCCCTGCCTCGTGGGCCCCTCGTTGCTCCTCCAGCGTACTTCTTCCTCCTATATATACACACGTACCCCCAAACGATCAGAACAGGAGCCAAAAACCTAATTCCACCGCCGCAACTTTCTATATCCATGAGATCCCATCTTGGGGCCTGTTCCGGAGCTCCGCCGAAAGAGGGCCGCCATCACGGAGGGCTTCTACATCACCATAGCCTCTCCGATGAAGTGTGGGTAGTTTACCTCAGACCTTTGGGTCCATAGTAGCTAGATGGCTTCTTCTCTCTCTTTGAAACTCAATACAAAGTTCTCCCCCTCTCTCGTGGAGATCTATTCGATGTAATCTTATTTTTGCGGTGTGTTCGTTGAGACCGATGAATTGTGGGTTTATGATCAAGTCTATCTATGAATAATATTTGAATCTTATCTGAATTCTTTTATGCATGATTGGTTATCTTTGCAAGTCTCTTCGAATTATCCGTTTGGTTTGGCCAACTAGATTGGTAATTCTTGCCATGGGAGAAGTGCTTAGCTTTGGGTTCGATCTTGCGGTGTCCTTACCCAGTGACAGAAGGGGCAGCAAGGCACGTATTTTATCGTTGCCATCGAGGATAACAAGATGGGGTTATTTCATATTGCATGGAATTTATCTCTCTTACATCATGTCATCTTTGCTTAAGGCGTTACTCTGTTTTTAACTTAATTACTCTAGATGCATGCTGGTAGCGTCGATGAGTGGAGTAATAGTAGTAGATGCGAATCGTTTCGATCTACTTGTCACGGACGTGATGCCTATATACATGATCATGCCTAGATATTCTCATAATTATGCACAATTCTATCAATTGCTCAACAGTATTTGTTCACCCACCATAGAATAATTATGCTCTTGAGAGAAGCCACTAGTGAAACCTATGGCCCCTGGGTCTATTCTCATCATATCAATCTCCATCACTTTAATATTGTTTTGCTATTTACTTTGCCTTTACTTTTTACCTTGCATCTTTATATCAAAAATACCAAAAATATTCTATCTATCAGATCTCACTCTTGTAAGTGACCGTGAAGGGCTTGACAACCCCTAATCGTGTTGGTTGCGAGTAGCTATCGCTTTGTGCAGGTACGAGGGACTTGAGCGTGGCCTCCTACTGGATTGATACCTTGGTTCTCAAAAACTGAGGGAAATACTTACGCTACTCTGCTGCATCATCCCTTCCTCTTCGGGGAAAACCAACGCAAGCTCAAGACGTAGCAGGATACTTTCGAGTATTCGGCTCAAAGTGCTACATTCTTGATAAGCATCGTCATTTTAAATTTGCTCCTAAATCTCATGAAGGTTTCCTACTTGGTTATGGCTCAACCTCTCACACTTACCGTGTCTACAACAATTTCACCCGAAAGGTTGAAGAGACGGTAGATGTGAAGTTTGATGAATCTAACGGCTCGCAAGTAGAGCAATTGCCAATTGATGTAGGAGACAAAGGCCCTTCGGAAGCAATCCAAGACTTGTCTATTGGCAAGATTCGTCCAACTGAAGTGAAGGAGAGTACCTCGTCCGTCCAAGTGGAACCTTCCACCTCACGACAAGGTGAACCAAGAGTTGATACGGAAGCATCCACGAGTGGGACACACCAAGACGAAGAAAACAAGGACGTACACCAAGATGAACCTCATCAACCTCCTTCTCCACCATGACAAGAGAACGACAACGTCAACAATGAAGAAGGCCAAGAAGAAGAAGAACAACATGAAGAATGTGTTCCTCCCCGACCCAAGCAAAAGCTTCCATGAGTTCGAGCAAGAGTCGCCAAAGACCATTCCGTCGAGCAAATCTACAATGATATCCAAACCGGGAGAATCCCTCGCTCTAAAACTCGTTTGGCTAACTTTTGTGAACATTATTCATTCATCTCTAGCATTGAACCTATGAAGGTTGAAGAAGCATTGGAAGATCCGGATTGGATAAATGCCATGCATGAAGAGCTACACAACTTTGAGAGAAATCAAGTGTGGACATTGGTCGAGAAGCCTGACAACAACCACAACATCATCGGTACAAAATGGGTGTTTTACAACAAGCAATATGAAGACGATCAAGTCGTCCGCAACAATGCTCGTCTATTCGCCCAAGGCCACACTCAAGTCGAAGGTATGGACTATGGTGAGACATACGCCCCCCGTTGCTAGACTTAAGTCCATCCGCATCTTACTTGCCTATGCTAATCACCATGATATCACTTTATACCAAATGGACATTAAAAGTGCTTTTCTAAACGGTGAAATTGAGGAGGAAGTTTATGTTAAACATCCTCCCGGCTTTGTCAATCCTAAGAAACCGGATCATGTTTACAAACTTCACAAAGCCCTTTATGGTCTTAAACAAGCTCCTAGAGTGTGGTATAAATGCTTGACCAAGTTCCTTATTGAAAAAGGCTTTGAGATTGGAAAAATAGATTCTACTCTTTTTACTAAAAGGGTTAATGGTGAGTTTTTTGTATGCCAAATTTATGTTGATGATATCATATTTGTCTCAACTAACCCTCATTTTAGTGAGAAGTTTGGAAAGCTAATGTCGGAGAAGTTTGAGATGTCTATGATGAGTGAACTCAAGTTCTTTCTTGGTTTGCAAATCAAGCAAACTAAGGAAGGCACATTTGCCTCTCAAACTAAGTGCACCAAGGACTTATTCAAGAAGTTCAACATGCAAGAAAGCAAAGGTATGAAAAATCCCATGCCTACTAGTGGACATCTTGACTTGACTAAGAACGGTTAACCGGTTGATCAAAAAGTTTACCGCTCTATGATCGGTTCATTGTTATATCTATGTGCCTCTCGTTTCGATATTATGCTAAGTGTGTGCATGTGTGCACGATATCAAGCTGCCCCCAAAGAATGTTGATGACCCACAAGTATAGGGAATCTATCGTAGTCCTTTCGATAAGTAAAAGTGTCGAACCCAATGAGGAGCAAAAGGAAATGATAAGCGGTTTCCAGCAAGGTATTGTCTGCAAGTACTGAAACAAGTGGTAAGAAATAGTTTTGTGATAGAATAATTTGTAACGAGCAACAAGTAACAAAAGTAAATAAAGTGCAGCAAGGTGGCCCAATCCTTTTTGTAGCAAAGGACAAGCGTGGACAAACTCTTATATAGAGAAAAGCGCTCCCGAGGACACATGGGAATATCGTCAAGCTAGTTTTCATCACATTCATATGATTCACGTTCGGTACTTTGATAATTTGGTATGTGGGTGGACCGGTGCTTGGGTACTGTCCTTACTTGGACAAGCATCCCACTTATGATTAACCTCTATTGCAAGTATCCACAATTACAACAAAAGTATTAAGGTAAACCTAACCATAGCATGAAACATATGGATCCAAATCAGCCCCTTACGAAGCAACGCATAAACTAGGGTTTAAGCTTCTGTCACTCTAGCAACGCATCATCTACTTATTACTTCTCAATGCCTTCCTCTAGGCCCAAATAATGGTGAAGTGTCATGTAGTTGACGTTCACATAACACCACTAGAGGAGAGACAACATACATCTCATCAAAATATCGAACGAATACCAAATTCACATGACTACTAATAGCAAGACTTCTCCCATGTCCTTAGGAACAAACGTAACTACTCACAAAGCATATTCATGTTCATAATCAGAGGGCTATTAATATGTATATAGGATCTGAACATATGATCTTCCACCAAACAAACCAACTAGCATCAACTACAAGGAGTAATTAACACTACTAGCAACCTACTAGTACCAATCCCGGACTTGGAGACAAGAATTGGATACAAGAGATGAACTAGGGTTTTGAGAGGAGATGGTGCTGATGAAGATGTTAATGGAGAGGGCAATGTTGATGGAGATTGCCCTCTCCCGTTGAGAGGAGCGTTGGTGATGATGATGGCGATGATTTCCCCCTCCCGGAGGGAAGTTTCCCCAGCGGAACAGCTCCGCCAGAGCCCTAGATTGGTTCCACCAAGGTTCCGCCTCATGGCAGCGGAGTTTCGTCCGAGGAGATGGCTTATGATTTTTTTTTCATCGAAAGACTTCATATAGCAGAATATGGCTACCGTAGGGCCAGCAGGGGGCCCACGAGGTAGGGGGCGCGCCCGGGGGGTAGGGCGTGGCCCCCACCCTCGTGGGCAGGGTGTGGCCCCCCTGGTGAACTACTTGCGCTCAGTATTTTTTATATATTCTGAAAACGTCTTCTGTGAAGTTTCAGGACTTTTGGAGCTGTGCAGAATAGGTCTCTAATATTTGCTCCTTTTCCAGCCCAGAATCCCAGCTGCCGGCATTTTCCCTCTTTATGTAAACCTTGTAAAATAAGAGAGAATAGGCATAAGTATTGTGACATAATGTGTGATAACAACCCATAATGCAATAAATATGGATATAAAAGCATGATGCAAAATGGACGTATCAACTCCCCCAAGCTTAGACCTTGCTTGTCCTCAAGCGAAAGCTGAAATCGAAAAATATGTCCACATGTTTGGAGATAGAGGTGTCGATAAAGTAAAATACGGACATGAGGGCATCATGATCATTCTTATAACAGCAACTTACATAATTTTGTCATATGATTTCTTATGCTAGAGTATTAATTCAATCACAATTTCAAGTATGAATCGTAAACTTCATTGAAAACTAACAAACTATAATCTCAGTCATTGGAGCAATTGCAATTTATCATAACATAGGAAAGAGTCAATATATAAGAGCTTTTCAGCAAGTCCACATACTCAACTATCATATAGTCTTTCACAATTGCTGACACTCACGCAATACTTATGGGTATGGAGTTTTAATCGGAGACGGAGAAAGATAGGGGCTTATAGTTTTGCCTCCCAACGTTTTACCTCAAGGGTAATGTCAACAATAATAGTTCATGAAAACTCACATCCAATTAGCCATATATACCAGGATCTTTCCAACATACTGTGCTTGCCAAAGTATAAAATGTAAAAAGGAAGGGTGAAGATCACCATGACTCTTATGCAAGGTAGGAGATAAAAGTAAACGATATGCCCTTCGTAGAGGGAAGCAGAGGTTGTTATGCGCTTTTATGGTTGGATGCACAAAATCTTAATGCAAAAGAACGTCACTTTATATTGCCACTTGTGTTATGGACCTTTATTATGCAGTCTCTCGCTTTTATTTCTTCCATATCACAGGATCGTATAAAGCTTATTTTCTCCCACACTAATAAGTCATACATATTTAGAGATCAATTTTTATTGCTTGCACCGATGACAACTTACTTGGAGGATCTTACTCAATCCATAGGTAGGTATGGTGGACTCTCATGGCAAAACTGATTTTAAGGGTATTTGGAAGCACAAGTGGTATCTCTACTTGGTGTGATGAATTTGGCTAGCATGAGGGGGAAAGGCAAGCTCAATCATGTTGGATGATCCATGACAATATAATTTAACTCAGATTTAAGAAAACATAACCCATTACATTGTCTTCCTTGTCCAACGTCAACTCTTTAGCATGTCATATTTTAGTGAGTGCTCACAATCATAAAAGATGTCCAAGATAGTATATTTATATGTGAAGACCTCTCTTTCTTTATTACTTCCTATTAATTGCAACGATGACCAAAACTATGTTTGTCAACTCTCAACAACTTTTATCCATCATACTTTTTCTATGTGAGCTCATTACTCTCCATAAGATCCATATGATCTCATTGATTCCTTTTTTATTCTTTCTCTTTTGTTTTATTCACTTAGGATCATGGGAAAATAATCAAGCCCTTGACTCAACACTAATCTTCATTATATATAGCTCATGGACACGATTACATAGAAGGATCATAAAGCAAAACTCACAACTAGATCATACTAAAACTTTATTCTACTAGATCAAGATATTATCAAAAGGATCGAACTAAGAAAAATGGTAAAGATAAAAGTGATGGTGATACGATACCGGGGCACTCCCCCAAGCTTGGCAGTTGCCAAGGGGAGTGCCCATACCCATGTGATTATGTCTCCTTTGTTGGTGAAGAAGGTGGAGTTGTTGATGATGGGTAGTCGCACATCGAGCGTAGGAGGTCTTCTAACTTGCGGATAATGCCTTTGAATGCGATGATATGCTCCTTCAACAAAATATTTTCACGTGTGAGATACTTATTTTGTATACGAGCTAACTCGATCATCTTGAAAGCTTCAATCTCAGTTGGGGGTAAGGAGATTGTGATCAAGTTGAAGAATGTCTTCTGTTGCCGGAGCTTGGTCCTCCGTGGCCTTCTTGATCCCTTCATCCTTGTTGGTCTCCATGGGTTTTTCTCTCTTCAGCTCTATCTTCATTAGCCAAGCATCGTTGCCCTCATTGTTGGAGGAGGAGGGAGACGACATGATGCCTAGCTTTGACAACCCTGGCAGAAAATAGCTCGAAATAAGAATAAGAGATTTTTGCGTGATACGGTGGTCAAAACCTTCGGGGGGTTATATAATGAATTTTTACCGACCAAAATACGTGTCGTGTACGAAAACGGAGTCCAGAGAGCGCACGAGGTGCCCACGAGGTAGGGGGCACCCAGTAGGGTAGGGCGCGCCCTCCACCCTCGTGGAGGCCTCGTGTCCTTCCCGTACTGCTTCTTATTTTTCTATTTTTCTAAATATTCCAAAATGGAGAAATATTGCCTTAAAAACTGTTTTAGAGTCGGTTTTCTTACCGTACCACATACCTATTCCTTTTCGGAGTCTGAAACGTTCCAGAAAGTGTTCCTTATGTATTCCTCCGGGGTTATGGTTTCAATAACATTGGTTTCAACATTTATGGGATTACCTGAGATATAATGTTTGATTCTTTGACCGTTCACCACCTTCGGATTTGTGCCTTCGAAGTTGTTGATTTTTATGGCACCAGAACGATAGATCTCCTCGATAACGTAAGGACCTTCCCATTTAGAGAGAAGTTTTCCTGCAAAAAATCTTAAACGAGAGTTGTATAGCAATACATAATCACCTACATCAAACTCACGCTTTTGTATCCTTTTATCATGCCATCTTTTAACTTTTTCTTTAAACAACTTGGCATTTTCGTAGGCTTGGGTTCTCCATTCATCGAGTGAGCTAATATCAAGTAACCTCTTCTCACCGGCAAGTTTAAAATCATAATTGAGCTCTTTAATAGCCCAATATGCCTTGTGTTCTAGTTCGAGAGCTAAGTGACATGCTTTCCCATAAACCATTTTGTAGGGAGACATACCCATAGGATTTTTATATGCAATTCTATAGGCCCGTAATGCACCATCAAGTTTCTTGGACCAATTCTTTCTAGACCTATTGACAGTCTTTTGCAAAATTAATTTGAGCTCTCTATTACTCAATTCTACTTGACCACTAGACTGTGGGTGATAAGGAGATGCAATTCTATGATTAACATCATATTTAGCAAGCATTTTACGGAAAGCAGCATGAATAAAATGTGAACCACCATCAGTCATTAAATATCTAGAGACTTCAAACCTTGGAAAAATAACTTCTTTAAGCATTTTAATAGAAGTGTTATGATCAGCACTACTAGTTGGAATAGCTTCTACCCACTTAGTAATGTAATCAACAGCAACTAAAATATGTGTATATCCATTAGAGGAAGGAAAAGGCCCCATATAGTCAAAGCCCCAAACATCAAATGGTTTCTACTAATATTACCAATTCTTTGACATTCATCACAAGATAAGACAAACTTACGGGCATCCTTGAAGAGAGTAGGCCAATAAAAACTAGATTGCAATACCTTATGTGCAGTCCTATCTCCAGCATGGTGTCCTCCATAAGCTTCGGAGTGACACTTGCGTAGGATCTGATCCTGTTCATGCTCAGGTACACAACGTCTAATAACACCATCTACTCATTCTTTATAAAGATGTGGGTCATCCCAAAAGTAATGTCTCAAATCATAGAAGAACCTTTTCTTTTGCTGGTATGTGAAACTAGGTGGTATAAACTTAGCAACAATGTAATTAGCATAATCAGCATACCATGGAGCAGTATGAGAAGCATTTATGACATTTAATTGCTCATTAGGAAAGCTATCATCAATAGGTAGTGGGTCATCAAGCACATTTTCTAAACTAGACAAGTTGTCTGCAACAGGGTTCTCAGCTCCCTTTCTATCAACAATATGTAAGTCAAATTCTTGTAGCAAGAGAACCCATCTAATAAGTCTAGGTTTAGCATCTTTCTTTTCCATAAGATATTTAATAGCAGCATGATCAGTGTGAATAGTTACTTTAGAATCAACAATATAAGGTCTGAACTTATCACAAGCAAATACAACTGCTAAGAATTCCTTTTCAGTAGTAGCATAATTTCTTTGAGCATTGTCTAGGGTTTTACTAGCATATTGAATAATGATGACCCACAAGTATAGGGGATCTATCATAGTCCTTTCGATAAGTAAGAGTGTCGAACCCAACAAGGAGCAGAAGGAAATGATAAGCGGTTTTCAGCAAGGTATTCTCTGCAAGTACTGAAATAAGTGGTAACAGATAGTTTTGTGATAAGGTAAATTGTAACGAGCAACAAGTAACAAAAGTAAATAAGGTGCAGCAAGGTGGCCCAATCCTTTTTGTAGCAAAGGACAAGCCGGACAAATTCTTATATAAGGAAAAGAGCTCCCGAGGACACATGGGAATATCGTCAAGTTAGTTTTCATCACGCTCATATGATTCGCGTTCGGTACTTTGATAATTTGATATGTGGGTGGACCGGTGCTTGGGTGCTATTCTTACTTGAACAAGCATCCCACTTATGATTAACCTCTATTGCAAGCATCCGCAACTACAACAAAAGTATTAAGGTAAACCTAACCATAGCATGAAACATATGGATCCAAATCAGCCCCTTACGAAGCAACGCATAAACTAGGGTTTAAGCTTCTGTCACTCTAGCAACCCATCATCTACTTATTACTTCCCAATGCCTTCCTCTAGGCCCAAATAATGGTGAAGTGTTATGTAGTTGACGTTCACATAACACCACTAGAGGTTAGACAACATACATCTCATCAAAATATCGAACGAATACCAAATTCACATGACTACTAATAGCAAGATTTCTCGCGTGTCCTCAGGAACAAATGTAACTACTCACAAAGCATATTCATATTCATAATCATAGGGGTAATAGTATGCATAAAGGATCTGAACATATGATCTTCCACCAAGTAAACCAACTAGCATCAACTACAAGGAGTAATCAACACTACTAGCAACCTACTAGCACAAATCCCGGACTTAGAGACAAGAATTGGATAGAAGAGATGAACTAGGGTTTGGAGATGAGATGGTGCTGGTGAATATGTTGATGGAGATTGCCCTCTCCCGATGAGAGGAGCGTTGGTGATGACGATGGTGATGATTTCCCCCTCCCGAAGGAAAGTGTCCCCGGCAGAACAGCTCTGCCGGAGCCCTAGATTGGTTCCGCCAAGGTTCCGCCTCGTGACGGCGGAGTCTCGTCCCGAAAGGTTGCTTATGATTTTTCTCTCATCGAAAGACTTCATATAGGAGAAGATGGGCGTCAGAGAGCCACCACGGGGCCCGCGAGGTAGGGGGGCGCGCCCAGGGGGGAGGGGCGTGCCCCCCACCCTCGTGAGCAGGGTGTGGGCCCCCTGGTGTAGGATCTAGAAGTAGATGTGTCTAGAGGGGGGGGTCATTAGACACTTCATGCTAAAGTTGCAATTTTTAGGTTTTTTCGGTTTAAGTGGAGTTTAGGCATAATTTCAACATTCACAATACATATCAAGCAAGCATGCAAAGAGTGTATAGGCAGCGGAAAGTAAAGCATGCAACTTGCAAGAATGTAAAGGGAAGGGTTTGGAGAATTCAAACGCAATTGGAGACATGGATGTTTTTCCCGTGGTTCGGATAGGTGGTGCTATCCTACATCCACGTTGATGGAGACTTCAACCCACGAAGGGTAACGGTTGCGCGAGTCCACGAAGGGCTCCACCCACAAAGGGTAACGGTTGCGCGAGTCCACGGAGGGCTCCACCCACGAAGGGTCCACGAAGAAGCAACCACCCACAAAGGGTCCACGAAGAAGCAACCTTGTCTATCCCAACATGGCCATCGCCCACAAAGGACTTGCCTCACTAGCGGTAGATCTTCACGAAGTAGGCGATCTCCTTGCCCTTACAAACTCCTTGGTTCAACTCCACAATCTTGTCGGAGGCTCCCAAGTGACACCTAGCCAAGCTAGGAGACACCACTCTCCAAGAAGTAACAAATGGTGTGTAGGTAATGAACTCCTTGCTCTTGTGCTTCAAATGATAGTCTCCCCAACACTCAACTCTCTCTCATAGGATTTGGATCTGATGGAAAGAGGGTTTGAGTGGAAAGCAACTTGGGGAAGGCTAGAGATCAAGATTCATATGGTAGGAATGGAGTATCTTGGCCTCAACACATGAGTAGGTAGTTCTCTCTCAGAAATAGGATGCTGGAAGTGTAGGCTTAGTCTGATATCTCTCTCCACGAATGAAGAGGAGGTGGAGGGGTATATATAGCCTCCACACAAAATCCAACCGTTACACACAGTTTTCCAATCTCGGTGGGACCGAATCAACAAACTCGGTCGAACCGAAAAGGTAAACCTAGTGACCGTTAGAGATTTCGGTGGGACCGACTGGATCAACTCGGTGGGACCGATGTGCTAGGGTTAGGGTAAATCCAAAACTCGGTTTGACCGATTACTCAAACTCGGTGGGACCGATTTGGGTAATAAGTGAAACTGAGATTTGGCCAAGAAAACTCGGTGGGACCGAGAATATTGCAATGGGTAACAGAGAGTTTGCAAGCCCATCTCGGTGAGACCGAGATCCCATCGGTGAGACCGAACTGATTAGGGTTTGGTAGTGGCTTATGACAAGTGAAACTCGGTGGCGCCGGATAGGAAGAATCGGTAGGACCGAGTTTGGCTTAGGGTTTAGGTTATATGTGGAAGTGGGAAAGTAGCTGAGGATTTTGGAGCATATCATTTAGCACATGAAGCAAGAGGCTCATTAAGCAACACCTCATCCCTCCTTGATAGTATTGGCTTTTCCTATGGACTCAATGTGATCTTGGATCACTAAAATGTAAAATGAAGAGTCTTGAGCTTGAAGCTTTAGCCAATCCTTTGTCATTAGCATCTTGAAGGAGTTCCCACAACCTTTAGTCCATGCCACTCCATTGTTGAACTTATCTGAAACATGCTAGATAGAAATGTTAGTCCAACAAGAGATATGTTGTCATCAATTATCAAAACCACCTAGGGAGCACTTGTGCTTTCAATCTCCCCCTTTTTGGTAATTGATGGCAACATACATCAAAGCTTTAGATAAAGATATAAAGAACAGCAAGTAAAGCTTTGGAAGGACATGTAACAAGCATAGGCTCCCCCTACATGTATGCACTCATGTAAATATGAAATATAGAGGCATGTGAGAGCATAACCATGACAGAGTAGGCAATGTGTTACATGTATCTTGGCCATATGCATCAGAGCAAAATATTATCAAGGAAAATACCTTCATGCTCATGAGTCCTTCTTGCAAACAGTATGTACATAAGCAAGAACTCCTCATACTCATGATTTTGATGCATATACTTACCTTGTGGTTTTGAGTTTTCTTAGGATGGAATGAACCTGCACAAACAAAGTTAGATAACACAGGTACATCCACTAGCAGAGCAAACAAAAGAAACTACAAGAATACCAAGACTGGGATGACATGTAGAGAGTAAGTACTAGGTACCACATTGAATTCAACATGTCCCCAAGAGTAAAGATATGCAATGAATTTGACTGATTTCTTTCCCTTAGGTGTCTTGCTCCCCCTGAATCTTACATGGGATATTGGGAGAAGATAGGGAACAGAAAATCAGAGCTGAAAGATACAAATGGATAGAACTTAATGCAAATACATGTCTTTCCCCCAAAAAGACATGTGACATCTCTCCTCTTGAACATCAAGCATCTGGGATCCTTGAGTATTTTCTCTCCCTGGAAATCTCTCTCTCCCCCTTAACAACATCTGGGATCCTTGAGACTTTCTCTCCCCCTTGAGGTCTCTCTCTCCCCCTTAATACTTTCTCTCTTGTAGGTTTGGTCCTTGAGACTGTTTCTCTCCCTTGATGTGATCTCTCTCTCCTACAAGCTTTGATGTGATCTCTCTCTCCCCCTTTGACATCAATTTCCAAGAAGGTTTTTCCTGAAATCCGTCGAATAGGTTTGGTCCTTGAGATTCAGCACAAAGCAGAGGATAAAATTGTGATGCTTGTAGAGGACAAGATTCATTGAGTGGAGCTGGATCAGAAGAAATGTAGAACAAGTGGCAAACTGTTTTTCTGATTGCAAAGTCGGTGGCACCGAGTGGCATATTTCGGTGGTACCGAAAAGATTCGGTTGGACCGAAAGTTGCAAGTCGGTGAAACCGAGTTTACACAGAGGAAAACACTTGTCACCTCAGCTCACTAGACATGTAGGATCTCACAAAGATTTGCAATGAATTACCTGAAGGATTTGCAAGGAATTAAATGCAGAAAATGCAGAAGAAAAACAAAGAGAAAAGAGAAGAAACTGAAAGATCTAGATGAAGTTTTTTTTGTTTTTGAAAAAAGAGAAAGAAAATAAACATGCATGAGACAAATGCAATAACGCAAAGAAAGAACACAAGAGAGCTTCATCTAGAGTTGGGCGGTGACATAGTCACCTATGTTAGAGTATATTGACTTAGGAGTCAAGTGAGAACACTTGATCATAGATCATACTCATCGTTTAAGCTCAAAATGGGGTTACCATTTTTTGTTTAAGCATCTTGATGTATTCACATCTTGTTGAGTTGCTTTGACTCATGTCTTGGAGTAAAGCTTCTCTAAGATGGAATAACATACCTTGGGTGGTGGTGTGGTTCTTGCTCATGTAGTTGAACTTGTGTGGGTGCTCAAGGTTGATATAGCTCATCAAGAGTTGGGAGAACCACTTGGAGTTGAGTTCATCTACCTACATGGGTTATTTCTTGCAAGGAAGAGCACTTGTGTATCCAAAAATGACAATCATGAAGCTTAACATAGAATTTGTCAAAGGATATGTTTGAATGGTTTTGTGCTTCCTTGTCTTCAACCACTATTGTGTAGAGTCTTGGTGATGTAGAGATTGCTCAAGATGTGAGTGAGTCGCAATCTCATGGAATTAGATTCAACCAAGCACCTACATGGGTTAGACAACATGCAAGGTGCAAATATATCCAAGATATAAGATAGTTATCATAAGAGATATATCATGGATTAGTCATAAGCTCATGTCTTGCATGTATCCAATGGAGTTTCTACTCCAATTTCGAAGCATCAATGATGTTCAATTCTCCTCTCAACCTGCAAAACACTTTCTCATCAAGAGGTTTAGTAAATATATCCGCTAATTTCTTATCGGTGCGAACATGCTTAAGATTAATGTCACCCTTAGCAACATGATCTCGAATGAAATGATGACGAACTTCAATATGCTTAGTTCGAGAATGTTGTACAGGATTATGACCAATTTTGATAGCACTTTCATTGTCACAAAGCAGTGGAACATGTTTCACATAAATCCCATAATCTTTAAGAGTTTGGGTCATCCAAAGTAATTGAGCACAACATGAACCAGCAGCAATGTATTCCGCTTCGGCAGTGGATAAGGATACCGAGTTTTGTTTCTTGGAAGACCAAGACACAAGAGATCTACCAAGAAATTGACAAGTACCCGAAGCGGACTTTCTATCAACCTTGTCTCCGGCATAATCTGAGTCGGAATAGCCAACGAGATCAAAAGAAGACCTCTTAGGATACCAAATGCCAAAATTTGGTGTATGGATTAAATATCTCACTATCCTTTTCACAGCCTTAGGATGACAATCTTTAGGAGCAGCTTGATATCGTGCACACATGCACACACTTAGCATAATATCGGGACGTGAAGCACATAGGTATAACAATGAACCAATCATAGAGCGATAAACCTTTTGATCAACCAGTTCACCATCTTTGGTCAAATCATTATGTCCACTAGTAGGCATGGGTGTAGACATACCTTCGCATTCTTGCATATTGAACTTCTTGAATAAGTCCTTGGTGTACTTTGTTTGAGAGACAAATGTACCTTCCTTAGTTTGCTTGATTTGCAAACCGAGAAAGAATTTGAGTTCACTCATCATAGACATCTCAAACTTCTCTAACATTAGCTTTCCAAACTTTTCACTAAAGAGAGGGTTAGTTGAACCAAATATGATATCATCAACATAAATTTGGCATACAAATAGTTCTCCATTAACCCTTTTAGTAAAAAGAGTAGAATCAATTTTACCAATTTCAAAACCACTTGTAGTAAGGAACTTGGTCAAGCATTTATACCATGCTCTAGGAGCTTGTTTAAGTCCATAAAGAGCCTTGTGAAGTTTGTAAACATGATTTGGTTTCTTAGGGTTGATAAAGCCAGGAGGTTGTTTGACATAAACTTCCTCCTCTATTTCAACATTTAGAAAAGCACTTTTAATGTCCATTTGGTACAAGGTGATATTATGGTGATTAGCATAGGCAAGTAAGATGCGAATGGACTCAAGTCTAGCAACGGGAGCACATGTCTCACCATAGTCCATACCTTCGACTTGTGTGTACCCTTGGGCGACAAGACGGGCTTTGTTGCGAACCACTTGTCCATCTACATCTTGCTTGTTGCGAAACACCCATTTGGTACCAATGATGTTGTGGTTGTTGTCGGGCTTCTCAACCAATGTCCAAACTTGGTTTCTTTCAAAGTTGTGTAGCTCTTCATGCATAGCGTTTATCCAATCCGGATCTTCCAATGCTTCTTCAACCTTCATAGGTTCAATGCTAGAGATGAATGAATAGTTTTCACAAAAGTTAGCTAAACGAGTTTTTGAGCGAGTGATTCTCCCGGTTTGTATATCATTGAGGATTTGCTCAACGGGATGATCTTTGGCAATTCTTGCTCGAACTCGTGAGAGCTTTTGCTTGGGTCTTCGTTTAACATCTTATTCATCTTGTTCTTCTTCTTGGCCTTATTCATTGTTGACGTTGTCGTTCTCTTGTCGTGGTGGAGAAGGAGGTTGTTGATGTTCGTCTTGATGTACTTCCTCGTCTTCTTCATCTTGGTGTGTCCCACTTGTGGATGCTTCCGTATCAATTCTTGGTTCACCTTGTCGTGAAGTAGAAGCTTCCACTTGGACGGACGAGGTACTCTCCTTCACCTCCGTTGGACGAATTTTACCAATGGACAAGTCTTGGATTGCTTCTGAAGGGTCTTTGTCTCCTACATCAATTGGCAATTGCTCTACTTGCGAGCCATTAGATTCATCAAACTTCACATCTACCGTCTCTTCAACCTTTCGGGTGAAATTGTTGTAGACACGGTAAGTGTGAGAGTTTGAGCCATAACCAAGTAGAAAACCTTCATGAGATTTAGGAGCAAACTTTGAACGACGATGCTTATCAAGAATGTAGCACTTTGAGCCGAATACTCGAAAGTATCCAACTTGGGGTTTGTTACCGGTGAGAAGCTCGTATGCCGTCTTGCCGAGTAGCTTGTGAAGATACAAGCGATTTGTTGCGTGAGAAGCTGTCTCAACCGCTTCTTCCCAAAAGTGTTTCAGCGTCTTGTATTCATCAAGCATCGTTCTTGCCATTTCGATGAGCATCCGGTTCTTCCTCTCAACAACTCCATTTTGTTGAGGTGTGTACGTAGCCGAGAACTCGTGTGAAATCCCTTCTTCGTCAAGAAAGGTGTCCACATTTGCGTTCTTGAACTCCGTTCCGTTGTCACTCCGAACCTTCTTGATCCTCACGTCAAACTGATTTTGGGCCTTCCTAGCGAAGTTTCTGAAGATCTTCTGGACCTGCGACTTGTCATTAAGAAAGAACGCCCACGTAAATCTTGAAAAATCATCAACTATAACTAGACCAAAAGAATTTCCACCGAGACTCTTGTAGGCGTTGGGACCAAAAAGATCCATATGAAGTAGCTCGAGTGGCCTCCTTGTGGTCATGATGTTCTTCACGGGATGTCTTCCTCCAACCTGTTTACCTACTTGACAAGCACTGCAAAGTCTATCCTTATCAAATATGACATCGTTAACTCCGAGGATATGATTTCCTTTAATAAGCTTGTCAAGGTTTCTCATGCCAACGTGACCTAGTCGTCTATGCCACAACCAACCTTTTGAGGATTTAGCAACAAAGCAAGTTTTAGGTTGTGCCTTTTTAGAGAAATCGACAATGTAAAGATCACCTCTACGCATACCGGTAAAGACCATTTTATGATTGTCTCGACGAAATACTTGGCAATCTACCTCAGTAAATAGGACATTCAAACCGAAATCAGCAGGTCTAGATACTGAAAGTAAGTTGTAGCCAAGAGATTCAACGAGCATGACATTTTGAATGGAACTATCATGTGAGATGGCCACCTTACCAAGGCCAACCACTTTACCCTTTGAATTATCACCAAAGGTGACATATTTTCGATGGCCGTTATTTTCAGCAAGCACATGGAACATCTCTTCATCTCCGGTCATATGATCAGTACATCCACTATCTAGAACCCATTCCTTTCCTCCTGACGCATATCCCCGAAGATTTGCCGTAAGACCAAAATGTCGCATTGCATCATCAAGATCGAAGTCACTATCATCATCATCATCATAGTATCCATGTTCATCATGCTCTTGTGACTCATCATTTCCTAAAGAGGGTAATTCATTAGATAAATGGTCATCAAAGTGGTCACTTTTATGAATTCTTATAGCTTTGAATATAATATCACTAATGATTCCAACATCTCCTTTAGCATGCTTAAGATTGGTAAGTTCAAAAAGACAATTACCAAAACTGGGATCACTAGAGTTCATCTTACTCAAGGCAATAGATTTATGGAGAATTTCATCCGAAGTTTTCAAGGAATGATCGGGAAATCGTTCCTCAAGAAATTTCCATATAGTATAGGCACAATTAAGAGTAGGCAAACTTGCAATCAGATTTTTGGGCAATCCTCTAATGATGAGCTCAATAGTTCTAAGATTGCGAATCATGCCAATATCTTCATCTAGGGTAGGATGCAAAGGATCAATGTGAGGTGCACAAGGACTAGCAATATACTTGTTCAAATGATATTGATTGAAGATTACAAGCATTTCATTTTTCCACTCATGAAAATACTCTCCATCAAGAATAGGCACTCTATGTCTAAGACTCCCTAAAGTAGACACATCCATCTTCCTCCAATGGTGATTAAACCAAGGCAATGGAGACCAAAGCTCTGATACCACTTGTAGGATCTAGAAGTAGATGTGTCTAGAGGGGGGGTGATTAGACACTTCATGCTAAAGTTGCAATTTTTAGGTTTTTTCGGTTTAAGTGGAGTTTAGGCATAATTTCAACATTCACAATACATATCAAGCAAGCATGCAAAGAGTGTATAGGCAGCGGAAAGTAAAGCATGCAACTTGCAAGAATGTAAAGGGAAGGGTTTGGAGAATTCAAACGCAATTGGAGACATGGATGTTTTTCCCGTGGTTCGGATAGGTGGTGCTATCCTACATCCACGTTGATGGAGACTTCAACCCACGAAGGGTAACGGTTGCGCGAGTCCACGAAGGGCTCCACCCACAAAGGGTAACGGTTGCGCGAGTCCACGGAGGGCTCCACCCACGAAGGGTCCACGAAGAAGCAACCACCCACAAAGGGTCCACGAAGAAGCAACCTTGTCTATCCCAACATGGCCATCGCCCACAAAGGACTTGCCTCACTAGCGGTAGATCTTCACGAAGTAGGCGATCTCCTTGCCCTTACAAACTCCTTGGTTCAACTCCACAATCTTGTCGGAGGCTCCCAAGTGACACCTAGCCAAGCTAGGAGACACCACTCTCCAAGAAGTAACAAATGGTGTGTAGGTAATGAACTCCTTGCTCTTGTGCTTCAAATGATAGTCTCCCCAACACTCAACTCTCTCTCATAGGATTTGGATCTGATGGAAAGAGGGTTTGAGTGGAAAGCAACTTGGGGAAGGCTAGAGATCAAGATTCATATGGTAGGAATGGAGTATCTTGGCCTCAACACATGAGTAGGTAGTTCTCTCTCAGAAATAGGATGCTGGAAGTGTAGGCTTAGTCTGATATCTCTCTCCACGAATGAAGAGGAGGTGGAGGGGTATATATAGCCTCCACACAAAATCCAACCGTTACACACAGTTTTCCAATCTCGGTGGGACCGAATCAACAAACTCGGTCGGACCGAAAAGGTAAACCTAGTGACCGTTAGAGATTTCGGTGGGACCGACTGGATCAACTCGGTGGGACCGATGTGCTAGGGTTAGGGTAAATCCAAAACTCAGTTTGACCAATTACTCAAACTCGGTGGGACCGATTTGGGTAATAAGTGAAACTGAGATTTGGCCAAGCAAACTCGGTGGGACCGATTGCATATCTTGGTGGGACCGAGAATATTGCAATGGGTAACAGAGAGTTTGCAAGCCCATCTCGGTGAGACCGAGATCCCATCGGTGAGACCGAACTGATTAGGGTTTGGTAGTGGCTTATGACAAGTGAAACTCGGTGGCGCCGGATAGGAAGAATCGGTAGGACCGAGTTTGGCTTAGGGTTTAGGTTATATGTGGAAGTGGGAAAGTAGCTGAGGATTTTGGAGCATATCATTTAGCACATGAAGCAAGAGGCTCATTAAGCAACACCTCATCCCTCCTTGATAGTATTGGCTTTTCCTATGGACTCAATGTGATCTTGGATCACTAAAATGTAAAATGAAGAGTCTTGAGCTTGAAGCTTTAGCCAATCCTTTGTCATTAGCATCTTGAAGGAGTTCCCACAACCTTTAGTCCATGCCACTCCATTGTTGAACTTATCTGAAACATGCTAGATAGAAATGTTAGTCCAACAAGAGATATGTTGTCATCAATTATCAAAACCACCTAGGGAGCACTTGTGCTTTCACTTGGACTTTATCTTTGGCGACGATTTTTCTTTATTTATTTTAAGATATTCCGTGGAGTTTTAGGACTTTTGGAGTTGCGCATAATAGGTCTCCAATATTTGCTCCTTTTCCAGCCAGAATTCCAGCTGCCGGCATTCCCCCTCTTCATGGTAAACCTTGTAAAATAAGAGAGAATAGCCATAAGTATTGTGACATAACGTGAAATAACAACCCATAATGCAATAAATATTAACATAAAAGCATGACGCAAAATGGACGTATCAACTCCCCCAAGCTTAGACCTCGCTTGTCCTCAAGCGAAAAGCCGATAACAATAAATATGTCCTCATGTTTAGAGGTAGAGGCGTCGATAAAAATAAAATACGGACATGAAGGCATCATGATTGTTTCATAACAGCAACATATATAGATTTTTCATATGATTACTTATGTTCAAGTGATGATCTTTTCACAATGCAAAAGTATGAATCAGAAACCTTATTAGGCGCTAACAAATTATAACCTCAGTCATTGAAGCAATTGCAATTTATCATAACATCGGAAGGAGTCTATGTCAGAGCTTAAAAGCAAGTCCACATACTCAACTATCACTTAGTCCTTCATAATTGCTAACACTCACGCAATACTTGTGGTTATGAAGTTTCAATCAGACACAGAGAAAGATTGGGGCTTATAATGCTGCCTCCAAACTTATTCACCTTTGGGTGATGTCAACAATAATAGTTCATGCTAACGTACATCCAATTGGATATATATATCAGGATTACCCCACCATGAAGTGCTTGCCAAAGGATAAAATGAAAAAGGGAAAGGTGAAGATTACCTTGACTCTTGCATAAGATAGAGGATAATAATAAAAGATAGGCCCTTCGCAGAGGGAAGCAGAGGTTGCCATGCGCTTTTATGGTTGGATGCACAAAATCTTAATGCAAAAGAGCGTCACTTTATATTGCCCCTTGTATGTGAACCTTTATTATGCAGTCCGTCGCTTTTATTGCGTCCACAACAAGTTCGTACAAAGCTTATTTCTCTGCACTAATAAGTCATGCATATTTAAAGAGCATTTTTTATTGCTTGCATCGATGACAACTTACTTGAAGGATCTTACTCAATCCATAGGTAGATATGGTGGACTCTCATGGCTAAACTGGTTTAAGGGTATTTGGAAGCATAAGTAGTATCTCTACTTGGTGCTGAGAATTTGGCTAGCATGAGGGGGAAAGGCAAGCTCAACATGTTTGAATGATCCATGACAATATACTTTAACTGAGATGCGAGAAAACATAACCCATTACGCTGTCTTCCTTGTCCAACATCAACTCTTTAGCATGTCATACTTAATGAGTGCTCCCAATTATGAAAGATGTCAATGATATCTATATGTGAAACCTCTCTCTCCTTATTACTTCCTATTAATTGCCACAATGACTAAAGCTATATTTGCCAACTCCTAACAACTTTTTAATCATCACTCTTTCTATGTGAAGTCATTACTCTCAATAAGATCAATATGAACTCTTTGTTTCGTTTTATTCTTTCTTTTATTCACTCAAGATCATGGCAAAATAATCAAGCCCTTGACTCAACACTAATCTTTATTATATATAGCTCACGGACTAGATTGCATAGAGGGATCATAAAGCAAACTTCAAAACTAGATCATGCCGTGACTTTATTCTACTAAATCAAGATACTACTAATAGGATCGAACTAAGAAAAATGGTAAAGATAGGAGTTGTGATGGTGATATGATACCGGGGCACCTCCCCCAAGCTTGGCAGTTGCCAAGGGGAGTGCCCATACCCATGTGATGAGGTCTCCTTCTTTGTTGTTGGAGGTGGAGGTGTTGTTGATGACGCAAGATTGTCGTCCCCTTCCATGGCATAGGCTCACCCTCATAGAAGGATGATCGAGTCTCCGGAATTCTCAAATCTGCAACGGAAACAACTCGAAACGAAAACAGGGGATATTTGCATGATACGGGGGTCAAAACCTTCGGGAGAATATATAATGAAGTTTTACCGACCAAAATGCGTATCGTGCAGGAAAATGGAGTCCGGAGGGCACACGAGGTGCTCACGAGGTAGGGGGGCGCCCCCAGGGGGGTAGGGCGCGCCCTCCACCCTCGTGGAGGGCTCGTGTCCTCCCTGGACTGCTACCTATTTTTCTATTTTTCTAAATATTCCAAAACGGAGAAATATTGCCTTAAAAATTGTTTTGGAGTCGGTTTACTTACCGTACCACATACCTATTCCTTTTCGGAGTCTGGAACGTTCTGGAAAGTGTCCCTTATGTATTCCTCCGGGGTTACGGTTTCAATAACATTGGTTTCAACATTTATAGGATTACCTGAGATATAGTGCTTGATTCTTTGACCGTTTACCACCTTCGGATTTGTGCCTTCGAAATTGTTGATTTTTATGGCACCGGAACGATAGACCTCCTCGATAACGTAGGGACCTTCCCATTTAGAGAGAAGTTTTCCTGCAAAAAATCTTAAACGAGAGTTGTATAGCAATACATAATCGCCTACATTAAACTCACGCTTTTGTATCCTTTTGTCATGCCATCTTTTAACTTTTTCTTTAAACAACTTGGCATTTTCATAGGCTTGGGTTCTCCATTCATCAAGTGAGCTAATATCAAATAACCTCTTCTCACCGGCAAGTTTGAAATCATAGTTAAGCTCTTTAATAGCCCAATATGCCTTATGTTCTAGTTCGAGAGGTAAGTGACATGCTTTTCCATAAACCATTTTATACGGAGACATACCCATAGGATTCTTATATGCAGTTCTATATGCCCATAATGCATCATCAAGTTTCTTGGACCAATTCTTTCTAGACCTATTAACAGTCTTTTGCAAAATTAATTTGAGCTCTCTATTACTCAATTCTACTTGACCACTAGACTGTGGGTGATAAGGAGATGCAATTCTATGATTAACGTCATATTTGGCAAGCATTTTACGGAAAGCACCATGAATAAAGTGTGAACCACCATCAGTCATTAAATATCTAGGGTCTCCAAACCTCGGAAAAATAACTTCCTTAAGCATTTTAATAGAAGTGTTATGATCAACACTACTAGTTGGAATAGCTTCTACCCACTTAGTAACATAATCAACAGCAACTAAAATATGAGTGTATCCATTGGAGGCAGGAAAAGGTCCCATATAATCAAAGCCCCAAACATCAAATGGTTCAATAACAAGTGAATAATTCATAGGCATTTCTTGACGTCTACTAATATTACCAATTCTTTGACATTCATCACAAGATAAAACAAACTTACGGGCATCCTTGAAGAGAGTAGACCAATAAAAACCAGATTGCAATACCTTATGTGCAGTTCTATCTCCAGCGTGGTGTCCTCCATAAGCTTCGGAGTGACACTTGCGTAGGATCTGTTCCTGTTCATGCTCAGGTACACAACGTCTAATAACACCATCTACTCCTTCTTTATAAAGATGTGGGTCATCCCAAAAGTAATGTCTCAAATCATAAAAGAACTTTTTCTTTTGTTGGTATGTGAAGCTAGGTGGTATAAATTTAGCAACAATATAATTAGCATAATCAGCATACCATGGAGTGCTACGAGAAGTGCTTATGACATTTAGTTGTTCATCAGGAAAGATATCATCAATAGGTAGTGGGTCATCAAGAACATTCTCTAACCTAGATAAGTTGTCTGCAACTGGGTTCTCAGCTCCTTTTCTATCAACAATATGCAAATCAAATTCTTGCAGCAAGAGAACCCATCTAATAAGTCTAGGTTTAGCATCTTTCTTTTCCATAAGATATTTAATAGCAGCATGATCAGTGTGAATAGTTACTTTAGAATCAACAATATAGGGTCTGAATTTATCACAAGCAAACACAACTGCTAAAAGTTCCTTTTCGGTAGTAGCATAATTTCTTTGAGCATTGTCTAGAGTCTTACTAGCATAATGGATAACATTTAATTTCTTATCAAGTCTTTGCCCTAGAACAGCACCTACAGCATAATCACTAGCATCACACATAATTTCAAAGGGTAAATTCCAATCAGGTGGCTGAACAATAGGTGCAGAGACTAATGCTTTTTTAAGTATTTCAAATGCTTCTACACAATCATCATCAAAGACAAATGGTACATCTTTTTGTAATAAATTAGTCAGAGGCCGAGAAATTTTTGAGAAGTCCTTAATGAACCTCCTATAAAATCCGGCGTGACCAAGAAAACTTCTTATACCTTTGATGTCCTTGGGACATGGCATCTTTTCAATAGCGTCAACCTTGGCTTTATCAACTTCAATACCTCTTTCAGAAACTTTGTGCCCCAAGACAATACCTTCATTAACCATAAAGTGGCACTTTCCCAATTCAAGACAAGATTAGTTTCTTCACATCTCTGCAAAACTCGATCAAGATTGCTCAAGCAATCATCAAAAGAGGAACCATAGACAGAAAAGTCGTCCATGAAAACCTCACAAATCTTTTCACAAAAATCAGAGAATATAGCCATCATGCATCTTTGAAAGGTAGCAGGTGCACTACATAAACCAAAAGGCATACGTCTATAAGCAAAAGTACCAAAAGGGCATGTAAAAGTAGTCTTTGATTGATCTTTAGCCGACACAGGTATTTGAGAGAAACCAGAATAACCATCTAGAAAGCAATAATGTGTATGTTTGCATAATCTTTCTAGCATTTGATCAATAAAAGGTAAGGGGTAATGATCTTTCTTAGTGGCTTTATTTAATTTGCGGAAATCAATTACCATCCTATAACCTGTAATAATTCTTTGAGGAATCAATTCATCTTTATCATTAGGGACAACAGTAATACCTCCCTTCTTAGGGACACAATGGACAGGACTTACCCATTGACTATCAGCAATGGGATAAATTATACCTGCCTCCAGAAGCTTGAGTATTTCCTTCCTTACCACTTCTTTCATTTTAGGATTCAAACGTCATTGAGGATCACATACTGGTTTAGCATCCGCTTCCAAATTTATTTTATGCTGACATAGAGTGGGACTAATGCCCTTAAGATCATCAAGAGTATATCCAATAGCGGCACGGTGCTTCTTCAGAGTTTTCAATAATCTTTCTTCTTCATGCTCTGAAAGGTTAGCACTAATAATAACAGGATATATTTTCTTTTCATCAAGATAAGCATACTTAAGATTATCAGGCAACGGTTTAAGCTCAAAAACGGGATCACCCTTGGGTGGAGGAGGATCCCCTAGGATTTCAACAGGCAAATTGTGTTTCAGAATAGGTTCCTATTTAAAGAATATTTCATCTATTTCCTTTCTTTCATTCATAAACATATCATTTTCATGGTCTAGCAAATAGTGTTCTAAAGGATCACTAGGAGGTACAGCAATAGAAGCAAGACCAATAATTTCATCCTTACTAGGCAATTCTTCCTCATGATGTTGTTTACTGAATTTAGAGAAATTAAACTCATGAACCATATCATCCAAGCCAACAGTAACAACATTCTTTTTGTAGTCTATCGTAACATTAACAATATTCAAGAAGGGTCTAGCAAAAATAATGGGACAAAAACTATCTTGTGGAGAATCAAGAACAAGAAAGTCAGCAGGATATTTGGTTTTCCCACACAAGACTTCAACATCTCTAACAATTCCCATTGCAGATATAGTATCTCTATTGGCAAGTTTAATTGTAACATCAATATCTTCTAACTCAGCAGGTGCGATATCATGCATCATTTCTTTATATAAGTCAACGGGTATAACACTAGCACTAGCACCCATATCACATAAGCCATGATAACAATGATCTCCTATTTTAACAGAAATAACAGGCACGCCTACCACAGGTCTATGTTTATCTCTATCACAGGGTTTAGCAATTCTAGCAGTTTCACCAGAGAATTCAATGACATGCCCATCAATATTATCAGACAAGAGATCTTTAACAATAGCAATATTAGGTTCTACTTTGACTTGCTCAGGAGGTGTATAAGTTCTAGTATTGCTTTTACGAACAACAGTTGAAGCTTTAGCATGATCCTTTACTCTAGCAGGGAAAGGTGGTTTCTCAACATAAGAGGTGGGAACAATAGGATCATTATAAGTGATGGTCTTTTCTTCAACTTTAATAGGTGCAGCTACTTTTACTTCTATGGGAGGATGATATTTAAACCACTTCTCCTTTGGGAGATCAACATAAGTAGCAAAAGATTCACAGAAGAAGCTACTATCTCAGAGTCAAGTCCATATTTAGTGCTAAACTTACGGAAAATATCGGTATCCATAAAAGATTTAACACAATCAAACTTAGGTGTCATACCTGACTCCTTACCTTCGTCGAGGTCCCAATCTTCAGAGTTGCGTTTAATTCTATTCAATAAATTCCATCTGAATTCAATAGTCTTCATCATAAAAGAACCAGCACAAGAAGTATCGAGCATGGTGCGATTGTTATCAGAAAGCCGAGCATAAAAATTCTGGAGAATTGTCAATTTTGAGAGCTCATGATTGGGGCATGAATATAACATTGATTTAAGCCTCCCCCAAGCTTGAGCGATGCTTTCTCCTTCGCGAGGCCAAAAATTATATATATAATTGCGATCACGATGAACAAGATGCATAGGGTAATACTTTTGATGAAATTCCAATTTCATTCTTTTATAGTTCCATGATCTCGTATCATCACATAGCCTATACCATGTCAATGCGTCTCCCTCCAAAGATAAAGGGAAAGCCTTCTTCTTAACAACATCATCGGGTATACCTGCAAGCTTAAATTATCCACAAATATCATCCAAATAGCGTAGATGCTCGTCGAGATGCTTTGTCCCATCTCCTGTAAAAGTATTAGCCAGCAGTTTTTCCATAATACCCGAAGGAAATGCAAAAGGAGTTTCATTTTCAATAGGTTCAGTAGGTTGAGGAGCAACTATTTGCTCTACTGGACGGGGTGAAGATACCTCGAACAAGCCCCTCAGAGATTCAGTTTCCATAGTAACAAGTGACAGAAAATTTCAGCACACTATATAAATTTTTCCTTACCAAATTCCACCTACCAAAGGCGCTACACTCCCCAGCAACGGCGCCAGAAAAGAGTCTTGATGACCCACAAGTATAGGGGATCTATCGTAGTCCTTTCGATAAGTAAGAGTGTCGAACCCAACGAGGAGTAGAAGGAAATGATAAGCGGTTTTCAGCAAGGTATTCTCTTCAAGTACTGAAATAAGTGGTAACAGATAGTTTTGTGATAAGGTAAATTGTAACGAGCAACAAGTAACAAAAGTAAATAAGGTGCAGCAAGGTGACCCAATCCTTTTTGTAGCAAAGGACAAGCCGGAAAAATTCTTATATAAGGAAAAGAGCTCCTGAGGACACATAGGAATATCGTCAAGCTAGTTTTCATCACGCTCATATGATTCGCGTTCGGTACTTTGATAATTTGATATGTGGGTGGACCGGTGCTTGGGTGCTGTTCTTACTTGAACAAGCATCCCACTTATGATTAACCTCCATTGCAAGCATCCGCAACTACAACAAAAGTATTAAGGTAAACCTAACCATAGCATGAAACATATGGATCCAAATCAGCCCCTTACGAAGCAACGCATAAACTAGGGTTTAAGCTTCTGTCACTCTAGCAACCCATCATCTACTTATTACTTCCCAATGCCTTCCTCTAGGCCCAAATAATGGTGAAGTGTTATGTAGTCGACGTTCACATAACACCACTAGAGGTTAGACAACATACATCTCATCAAAATATCGAACGAATACCAAATTCACATGACTACTAATAGCAAGACTTCTCCCATGTCCTCAGGAACAAACGTAACTACTCACAAAGCACATTCATGTTCATAATCAGAGGGGTAATAGTATGCATAAAGGATCTGAACATATGATCTTCCACCAAGTAAACCAACTAGCATCAACTACAAGGAGTAATCAACACTACTAGCAACCTACTAGCACCAATCCCGGACTTAGAGACAAGAATTGGATACAAGAGATGAACTAGGGTTTGGAGATGAGATGGTGCTGGTGAAGATGTTGATGGAGATTGCCCTCTCCCGATGAGAGGAGCGTTGGTGATGACGATGGTGATGATTTCCCCCTCCCGGAGGGAAGTGTCCCCGGCAGAACAGCTCTGCCGGAGCCCTGATTGGTTCCGCCAAGGTTCCGCCTCGTGACGGCGGAGTCTCGTCCCGAAAGGTTGCTTATGATTTTTTTTCTCATCGAAAGACTTCATATAGGAGAAGATGGGCGTCGGAGAGCCACCAGGGGGCCCACGAGGTAGGGGGCGCTCCTAGGGGGGAGGGGCGCACCCCCCACCCTCGTGAGCAGGGTGTGGGCCCCCTGGCCTTCATCTTTGGCGACGATTTTTCTTTATTTATTTTAAGATATTCCGTGGAGTTTTAGGACTTTTGGAGTTGCGCATAATAGGTCTCCAATATTTGCTCCTTTTCCAGCCAGAATTCCAGCTGCCGGCATTCCCCCTCTTCATGGTAAACCTTGTAAAATAAGAGAGAATAGCCATAAGTATTGTGACATAACGTGAAATAACAGCCCATAATGCAATAAATATTAACATAAAAGCATGACGCAAAATGGACGTATCAAATAACGTTTAATTTCTTATCAACTCTTTGCCCTAGAACAGCACCTACAACATAATCACTAGCATCACACATAATTTCAAAGGGTAAATTCCAATCAGGTGGCTGAACAATAGGTGCAGAGATCAATGCCTTCTTAAGTATTTCAAATGCTTCTAGACAATCATCATCAAAGACAAATGGTATATATTTTTTTAATAAATTAGTCAGAGGACGAGAAATTTTTGAGAAGTCCTTAATGAACCTCCTATAAAATCCGGCATGACCAAGGAAACTTCTTATGCCTTTGATGTCCTTGGGACATGGCATCTTTTCAATAGCATCAACCTTGTCTTTATCAACTTCAATACCTCTTTCAGAAACTTTATGCCCCAAGACAATACCTTCATTAACCATAAAGTGGCACTTTTCCCAATTCAAGACAAGATTAGTTTCTTCACATCTCTGCAAAACTCGATCAAGGTTGCTCAAGCAATCATCAAAAGAAGATCCATAGATGGAGAAATCGTCCATGAAAACCTCACAAATCTTTTCACCAAAGTCAGAGAATATAGCCATCATGCATCTTTGAAAGGTAGCAGGTGCATTACATAAACCAAAAGGCATACTTCTATAAGCAAAAGTACCAAAAGGGCAAGTAAAAGTAGTCTTTGATTGATCCTTGGCTGACACAGGTATTTGAGAGAAACCAGAATAACCATCTAGAAAGCAAAAATGAGTATGTTTGGATAATCTTTCTAGCATTTGATCGATAAAAGGTAAGGGGTAATGATCCTTTTTAGTGGCCTTATTTAATTTGCGGAAATCAATTACCATCCTATAACCTGTAATAATTCTTTGAGGAATCAATTCATCTTTATCATTAGGAACGACAGTAATACCTCCCTTCTTAGGGACACAATGGACAGGACTTACCCACTGACTATCAGCAACGTGATAGATTATACCCGCCTCAAGGAGGTTTAGTATTTCCTTTCTTACCACTTCTTTCATTTTAGGATTCAGCCGTCGTTGATGATCACGAAATGGTTTAGCATCTTCTTCCAAATTTATTTTATGTTGACATAGAGTGGGACTAATGCCCTTAAGATCATCAAGAGTATACCCAATAGCAGAACGGTGCTTCTTCAGAGTTTTCAATAATCTCCCTTCCTCATGTTCTGAAATGTTAGCACTAATAATAACAGGATATATCTTTTTCTCATCAAGATAAGCATATTTAAGAGTATCAGGCAACTGTTTAAGCTCAAACACGGGATCACCCTTGGGTGGAGGAGGATCCCCTAGGATTTCAACAGGCAAATTGTGTTTCAGAATAGGTTCCTGTTTAAAGAATACTTCATCTATTTCCTTTCTTTCATTCATAAACATGTCATTTTCATGGTCTAGCAAATATTGTTCTAAAGGATCACTAGGAGGTACGGCAATAGAAGCAAGACCAATAATTTCATCCTTACTAGGTAATTCTTCTTCACGGTGTTGTCTACTAAATTTAGAGAAATTAAATTCATGAGACATATCATCTAAACCGATAGTAACGACATCCTTTTTGCAATCTATCTTAGCATTAACAGTGTTTAAGAAGGGTCTACCAAATATAATGGGACAAAAGCTATCTTGTGGGGAACCAAGAACAAGAAAATTAGCAGGATATTTAGTTTTCCCACACAAGACTTCAACATCTCTAACAATTCCCATTGGTGAAATAGTATCTCTATTGGCAAGTTTAATTGTGACATCAATATCTTCTATCTCAGCAGGTGCAATATCATGCATAATTTCTTTGTATAAGGCGTAAGGTATTGCACTAGCACTAGCACCCATATCACATAAGCCATGATAACAATGATCTCCTATTTTAACAAAAATAACAGGCATTCCTACCATAGGTCTGTTTTTATATTTAGCACAAGGTTTAGCAATTCTAGCAGTCTCATCAAGGAAATGAATAACATGCCCATCAATATTATCAGACAAGAGATCTTTAACAATAGCAATATCAGGTTCAACTTTAATTTTCTCAGGAGGTGTATAAGTTTTAATATTGCTTTTACGTACCATAGTTGAAGCTTTAACATGATCCTTTATCCTAACAGGAAAAGGTGGTTTCTCAACATAAGCGGTAGGAACAATAGGATCATTATAAGTGATAGTCTTTTCTTCAACTTTAATTGGTGCAACTACTTTTACTTCTATGGGAGGATGATATTTAAACCACTTCTCCTTTGGGAGATCAACATAAGTAGCAAAAGATTCACAGAAAGAAGCTACTATTTCAGAGTCAAGTCCATATTTAGTGCTATATTTACGGAAAACATCGGTATCCATAAAAGATTTAACACAATCAAACTTAGGTGTCATACCTGACTCCTTACCTTCGTCGAGGTCCCAATCTTCAGAGTTGCGTTTAATTCTTTCCAATAAATTCCATTTGAATTCAATAGTCTTCGTCATAAAAGAGCCAGCACAAGGAGTATCGAGCATGGTGCGATTGTTATCAGAAAGCCGAGCATATAAATTTTGAATAATCATCTCTCTTGAGAGCTCATGATTGGGGCATGAATATAACATTGATTTAAGCCTCCCCCAAGCTTGAGCGATGCTTTCTCCTTCGCGAGGCCAAAAATTATATATACAATTGCGATCACGATAAACAAGATGCATAGGATAAAACTTCTGATGAAATTCCAATTTCAATCGTTTGTAGTTCCATGACCCCGTATCATCACATAGCCTATACCATGTCAATGCGTCTTCCTTCAAAGATAAAGGGAATACCTTCTTATTAACAACATCTCCGGGTACACCTGCAAGCTTAAATAATCCACAAACTTCATCCACATATATTAGGTGCTCATCAGGATGCTTTGTTCCATCTCCTACAAAAGGATTAGCTAGCAGTTTTTCTATCATACCCAAAGGAATTTCATAGTAGACATTTTCGTTTTCAGTAGGTTCAGTAGGTTGAGAAGCAACTCTTTGCTCTACTAGTCGCGGTGAAGATACCCCGAACAAGCCCCTCAGAGGATTACTTTCCATAGTAACAAGTGACAGTAAATTTCAGCACACTATATAAATTTTTCCTTACCAAATTCCACCTACCAAAGGTGCTTCACTCCCCGGCAACGGCGCCAGAAAAGAGTCTTGATGACCCACAAGTATAGGGGATCTATCGTAGTCCTTTCGATAAGTAAAAGTGTCGAACCCAACGAGGAGCAGAAGGAAATGATAAGCGGTTTCCAGCAAGGTATTCTCTGCAAGTACTGAAACAAGTGGTAACAGATAGTTTTGTGATAGGATAATTTGTAACGAGCAACAAGTAACAAAAGTAAATAAAGTGCAGCAAGGTGGCCCAATCCTTTTTGTAGCAAAGGACAATCCTGGACAAACTCTTATATAGAGAAAAGTGCTCCCGAGGACACATGGGAATATCGTCAAGCTAGTTTTCATCACGTTCATATGATTCGCGTTCGGTACTTTGATAATTTGGTATGTGGGTGGACCGGTGCTTGGGTATTGTCCTTACTTGGACAAGCATCCCACTTATGATTAACCTCTATTGCAAGTATCCGCAACTACAACAAAAGTATTAAGGTAAACCTAACCATAACATGAAACATATGGATCCAAATCAGCCCCTTACGAAGCAACGCATAAACTAGGGTTTAAGCTTCTGTCACTCTAGCAACCCATCATCTACTTATTACTTCCCAATGCCTTCCTCTAGGCCCAAATAATGGTGAAGTGTCATGTAGTCGACGTTCACATAACACCACTAGAGGAGAGACAACATACATCTCATCAAAATATCGAACGAATACCAAATTCACATGACTACTAATAGCAAGACTTCTCCCATGTCCTCAGGAACAAACGTAACTACTCACAAAGCATATTCATGTTCATAATCAGAGGGGTATTAATATGTATATAGGATCTGAACATATGATCTTCCACCAAATAAACCAACTAGCATCAACTACAAGGAGTAATTAACACTACTAGCAACCTAGTAGTACCAATCCCAGACTTGGAGACAAGAATTGGATACAAGAGATGAACTAGGGTTTTGAGAGGAGATGATGCTGATGAAGATATTGATGGAGATTGCCCTCTCCCGTTGAGAGGAGCATTGGTGATGACGATGGCGATGATTTCCCCCTCCCGGAGGGAAGTTTCCCCGGCAGAACAGCTCCGCCAGAGCCCTAGATTGGTTCCGCCAAGGTTCCGCCTCGTGGCGGCGGAGTTTCGTCCGAGGAGATGGCTTATGATTTTTTTTTCATCGAAAGACTTCATATAGCAGAAGATGGCCACCGGAGGGCCACCGGGGGGCCCACAAGGTAGGGGGGCGCGCCCAGGGGGGTAGGGCGCGCCCCCCACCCTCGTGGGCAGGGTGTGGCCCCCCTGGTGAACTTCTTGTGCTCAGTATTTTTTATATATTCTGAAAACGTCTTCCGTGAAGTTTCAGGACTTTTGGAGCTGTGCAGAATAGGTCTATAATATTTGCTCCTTTTCTAGCCTAGAATCCCAGCTGCCGGCATTCTCCCTCTTTATGTAAACCTTGTAAAATAAGAGAGAATAGGCATAAGTATTGTGACATAATGTGTAATAACAGCCCATAATGCAATAAATATCGATATAAAAGCATGATGCAAAATGGACGTATCAAATGTCATCTTAATATAAGGATGTGAAAAGGATAGTGAGATACTTAATACATACACCAAATTTTGGCATTTGGTATCCTAAGAGGTCGTCTTTTGATCTTGTTGGCTATTCCGACTCGGACTATGCCGGAGACAAGGTTGATAGAAAGTCCACTTTGGGTACTTGTCAATTTCTTGGTAGATCTCTTGTGTCTTGATCTTCCAAGAAACAAAACTCGGTATCCTTATTCACCGCCGAAGCAGAATACATTGCCGCCGGTTCATGTTGTGCTCAATTACTTTGGATGACCCTAACTCTTAAAGATTATGGGATGAATGTGAAACATGTTCCATTGCTTTGTGACAATGAGAGTGATATTAAGATTGCTCACAATCCCGTGCAACATTCTCGAACTAAGCATATTGAAGTTCGTCATCATTTCATTCGAGATCATGTTGCTAAAGGGGACATTGATCTTAAGCATGTTCGTACCGATAAGCAATTGGCAGATATATTCACCAAACAGCTTGATGAGAAAGTCTTTTGCTGTTTGAGAGGTGAATTGAACATCATTGATGCTTCAAACTTGGACTTAGAAACTCCATTTGGATACATGCAAGGCATGAGCCTTTGACTAATCCTTGATATTTCTTTCATGTTGCTATTTATATGTCCTGGATATATTTGCACCCTTGCATGCTATCTAACCCTTGTAGGTACTTGGATGAATCCAAATCTATGAGATTGCAACTCTCTCACATCGTGAGCAATCTCTACATCACCAAGTCTCTACAAGACGATGGTTGATGACAAGGAAGCATGAGACCCTTCAACATATCCTTTGACAAATTATATGTATCAAATTTCATGATTGTCATTTTGGATACACAAGTGCTCTTCCTTGCAAAACTAACCCATGTAGGTAGATGAACTCAAATTACAAGTGGTGCTCTCAACTCTTGATGAACTACATCAACCTTGAGCAACCCACACAAGTTCAACTACATGATCAAGATCGACACCACCACCCAAGGTATGTTATTCCATCTTAGAGAAGCTTTACTCCAAGTCATGGGTCAAAGCAACTCAACAAGATGAGAATACATCAAGATGCTTAAACGAAAAATGGTAACCCCATTTTGAACTTAAACGATGAGTATGACCTATGATCAAGTGCCCTCACTTGACTCCTAAGTCAATATACTCTAACATAGGTGACTTTGTTGCCGCCCAATTCTAGATGAAGTTCTCTTGTGTGTTTTTTGCTCTTGCATTTGTCTCATGCATATTTGTTTCCTTCTAAAAAAACTTCATCTAGATTTCTTTTCAGTTCTGCTTCCCTCCATCCAATTCATTGCAAATCCTTGTGAGATTTTACCTGCCTAGTGAGCTGAGATGACAAGTGTTTTCACTGTGATGAACTTGGTCACGCCGGTTTGTTTCCTTCGGTCCAACCAAATCCTTTTGGGGCCACCGAAGCACACAACTCGATGCTACCAATTTCACTGCAGGAAGGACAACTTGCCACTTGTTTCTGCATTCTTTTTGCTCCAACTCCACTCAATGATTCTTGTCCTCTACCAGCATCACATTCAACTTGCTGCTTTGCTTTGTGACTCAAGGACCAAACCCATTTGTAACAAAAATCCAGAAGAACCCTTCTTGGAAATTGATGTTAAAGGGGGAGAGAGAGTTCACATCAAAGCTTAATCATTTCTATGGGGGGGAGAATACTCAGGGGAGAAACCCCAGATGCTTGGTGTTCAAGAGGAGAGAAGGCTTGGTGTTCAAGAGGAGAGAAGTCACATGTCTTTTAGAGGGGAAAGACATGTTCATATTTGATTGTTTGCATTAGCTCTATCTCTTTTCATTTGCTCTGATACATCTAAGGGAAGGGAATCCTTGAATTCATTGCACATCTTTACCTTTGGGGACATGTCTATATCCAATAGGGTACTCAGTACTCACTCTCTACATGTCATCCCAGTATTGGTACTTTTGTGGTTTCTTTTGTTTGCTCTGGCTAGTAGGTGTGTCTGTGTTATCTAACCTTGTTTACTCAGGTTCATTCCTTCCTAAGCCAACTCAAGACCACAAGGTAAGTATATGCATCACAGTCATGTGTATGAGGACATCTTGCTGATGTACATACTGTTTGCAAGAGGACTCATGAGCATGAAGGTACATTTCTGATATTCACATCATTTGCTCTGATGCATATAGCCAAGATACATGTAACACATTGCTTACTCTGTCATGCTTATGCATTCACATGCTCCTATATTCCTTATTCACATGATTGCATACATGTAGGGGGAGCCTATGCATGTTACATGTCTTTCCAAAGCTTTACTTGTTATTCTTTATATCTTTATTTAAAGCTTTGATGTATGTTGTCATCAATTACCAAAAAGGGGGAGATTGAAAGCACAAGTGATCCCGGGGTGATTTTGGTAATTATTGTCAACATATCTCTTGTTGGACTAATATTTTCATTTAGCATATTTCTGATAAGTCCGACAGTGGAGTGGCATGGACTAGAGGATGTGGAACCCCTTCAAGATAATGAGGACAAAGCATTGGCTCAAGCTCAAAGCACAAGACTCTACATTTTTCATTTTAGTGATCCAAGATCACACTGAGTCCATAGGAAAGCCAATACTATTAAGAGGGGGTGAGGTGTTGCTTAATGGCTTGCTTGCTCAATGTGCTTAGTGATATGCTCCACAACCCTCAACTACTTTCTCACATCTGAATATGTCCCAAACCAAAAGTCAAACTCGGCCCCACCGATTTTATCTATCCGGCGCCACCGAGTTCAGTTGACACAACCACTGCCAGAAACCCTAATCAATTCGGTCTCACCGATGGGATCTCGGTCTCACCGAAATGGGCTTGCAAACTCTCTGTTGCCTATTGCATCAATTTTGGTCTCACCGAAACATGTCATCGGTCCCACCGAGTTTGCTTGGCCAACTCTCTGTTTAGCTTATTACCAAAATCAGTCCCACCGAATTTGTGTAATCGGTCCAACCGAGACGAGGCTTTACCCTAACCCTAACACATCGGTCCCACCGAGTTGATCAAGTCGGTCTCACCGAAAACCCTAACGGTCACATTATGAACTAAATCGGTCTAACCGAGTTGTATGATTCGGTCCCACCGAGTTTGGTGATTTGTGTGTAACGGTTAGATTTTGTGTGGAGGCTATATATACCCCTTCACCCACTCTTCATTCATGGAGGGAGCCATCAGAACATGCCTACACTTCCAACATACATTTTCTGAGAAAGAACCACCTACACTTGTGTTGAGGTCAAGATATTCCATTCGAACCACATAAATCTTGATCTCTAGCCTCCCCCAAATTTCTTTCCACTCAAATCATCTTTCTACCAAATCCAATCCTATGAGAGATAGCTGAGTGTTGGGAATACTATCATTTGAAGCACAAGAGCAAGGAGTTCATCATCAACACACCATTTGTTACCTCTTGGAGAGTTGGCCAGGTGTCACTTGGGAGCCTCCGTCAAGATTGTGGAGTTGAACCAAGGAGTTTGTACGGGCAAGGAGATCGACTACTTCGTGAATATCTACCCTAGTGAGGCAAGTCCTTCGTGGGTGATGGCCATGGTGGGATAGACAAGGTTGCTTCTTCGTGGACCCTTCATGGGTGGAGTCCTCCATGGACTCGCGCAACCGTTATCCTTCGTGGGTTGAAGTCTCCATCAACGTGGATGTACGATAGCACCACCTATCGGAACCACGCGAAAAATCTCCGTGTCTCCAATTGCGTTTGCACACTCCAATCCCATCCCTTTACATGCTTGCAACTTGCATGAATTACTTTCCGCTGCTCATATACTCTTGAAATGCTTGATTGATATGTATTGTGAATGTCCAAAGTTGTCCAAAACTGCACTTCAACTTAAAGAAATTAAAAACTGCAACTTTTCTTGCTAAGAGTCTATTCATCCTCCTCTAGACACCTCTTCACAATCCTACACCTGCTAAGGAAGGCGAGACGGCGGCAGCTCCCTGAAGTTGGAATAAAGGTCTCCCCGCCTAACCCCTGTTCCGATGATGCATGTAGCATCGTTGCTGGGCGTGTGTAGATGTGTCTCCGACGGATATATTTTTGGTGGATTTGCTCAAATCTCGTCATTGTCCGTCTACATTTGTGTGTCTTCAGTTTGGATCTTTCCGATCTATGTAATTCTTCATCGGCGGCGGTTGTTGTTCTGATGCGCTGGTCCTATGGGACCTTTGTACGACGGCTTCCCGACTGCCTACTACAAAAAGTTGTACTCCGTCGAAGGAGCGGCGATGTCGGCGGCACGCCTTCAGCTCGCTTCAGTGTTGTAGTCGTCTCTAGGTGGTCTATGGCTCTGAATGTAATTTTTATTATTTCTGGTGTTCGTTGTGTTGCCATTATTGAAGATGAATACATTAAAAGTTTTCCTAAAAAGACAAAGTAGTGTCAAGTGATATATAAAATTGTACCGGCCGTTGAATTTTTTTTCTTATGTTGCTTTGGGCAAATATTGTTTTTCTTACAATTGTATTGCTAAGGGCGTCTCCAACGCCGACGCTTTAAACTGCTCGCATATGTCCGGATCATGTTGTCCGCAAAAGCCATCTAACGCGGTCGTGTATCGGTTCACGACGCGGTCCAGACATACTTTCTTCCGTAAATTGGAGACAAACGTAGGGGTCTTTGCGGGTGTCCGGACTTCTCACCACCCTGCCTACCCAAACCCCTTCATCCTCGCCCGCGCGCGTTCCTGCCTGGCGCAGGCTGTCCGCATTCATGAGCGTGGCGCTCCACGTTGAAGATGGCTCAGGGCGGACGCGGCCTCTCACTGCCTCCCGCATTGAAGTGGCACGCCCGCCTAGGGCGCCGCCCTTGACGCGTCACCGGCGTCCCCGCGTGTTCAATGACAGAGCTGCGTTACTAGGCAGAACGGAACGGATATTGACCACATCCATTGAATGCCTCGTCCATCCGTATGCCGTCATTAAGCAGGCTCGCCGGCTGAGAGGCCCACACTAGCGTCGTGCATTGACTCACCTAGACGCCTGGCCTCACAGGAATCCTCTACTTAAAGGCGGTCACACCCGTCTATCTTCATGCCACAACACAACCCGCTCCTCATCATCCTCCCTTGCACTACATCCGTCGTGACGGCAGGCGGCAAAACTCTGTGGGAGAGTCTTTCCACGGAGATGAAGCACGAGGTGGCCGCCCTTGCCGCCGTCTGGTAGAGCCGTCGTGCCAGGCGGATCGAGGCCGGCTTGCCGGCTATCTCGCCTGAGGTCTCCGACGACGAGGACGACCCCACGATGGAGACGGGCTCCGACAACACCGGCCTCGCTCCCGCGCCTGTGCACGCTGGAGTCACTATGGAGCAGGCACATGCGCACTACAACATCACCATGGCGAAGGTGCAGCATGCGCCGGCGCCCTTGTCGGCGTTCCAGGAGGCGCCAGGAGGAACCAGGGTACAACCTGTTCCTCCTGGAGGGCCAGATCTACGGCGAGCAAGGAGGCCGTGGCGGCCATGGCTGCGGCGAACCACAACTTCGTCGCGGAGCAGCATGCCATCTACGATGCCGTCCGCGAAAAAGCACCCGCTCGCCAGGAAGCACTCGCCCGTCGAGCCGCAGCTCCAAGCGATCGTGGATGAGAACAACACCAGCTGCGCCTCCTACGCACCGCCACCAAACTATCCGGCGGCCTGGGACGACAACAGTGTGGGCGACACTATTTCCATCATGGACCTCACGTCCACTAGCGACGGACAAGGCGCGGACTCCTCCAAGGATGAATAGGGTACGGGAAGCGGCATGGCCTTGTATCCCATGTCAGCCAATCCGTCTCCCGTGTTCTATTCTTCCTCGCCGGAGAATGCAGCCTCACTTCATCAGTCTTATCGCCGGTGCTTATGAAGACGGCGAATGGAGGACGGCACGGGCTTGGACGCCAGGGGCCGCCGCCGTAGGATAGGTTTAGCACCGGGGTGGTATTTTTTTTTGTTCTAAATGTTTGAAATCTAATGAAAATCCGTCATTTTTGCATGAATGTCGTCCGGTTTGTATGAAATCGGCCCATGTTTGCATGAATTTCATCCGATTTGTTGAAAAAGTGTTTGCAATATACATGAACATCGTTGGATAGCGGTCTCCCGTATGCGTGTCCACGGAAGATGCGGGAGGAAATTTACGGGTTGCCGTTGGAGATGCCGTAAACGAATAACTCATTCTATACCCCAGTGGAAAATGCATTCGACATTACAAACTCACCATTACAATATCACCGGCTCCGCAAGTATAGGTGTGATAACCTGGTTGGTGTACTTAATTTACGTGCAGTTTTTTTCTGACGTAAACAGTTCACCAAGAGAATGATTTCGTACCAAAATGTCGTTAGCGCGTACGGTGACGAAGCGAAAAGTTTTTCAAACGGACGAAACAACTCTTCATTGCGAGGTTAAATCAGGGCGCCACGCGTGGCGACCCGTGGATCGCTGCGGCATCAATGTGGAAAGCGTTTGGTGCTTCATAATCGACCTGCTTGATTGGCACACTACTATTACTACTACCTATCAGGGCGTGCTCTAATTTACGCAGCGCACAGTGGGCGTGCAGCTGTTGCCTACAAGGTACCACGACAGTTTTCTTTTGTCCTCGGCCCGAAAGGGGCCGATCCGATCCCCGACGCCGACTGTTCATCCATTACACATACGTTTCATCTCGTGACACATGCCTGTGTTGCAACGTGTAGCCTAGGCACTGTAATCGTTTACTCACCCAGCTCTCAGCTAGAGCGACCATGGATCGTAGACAAGACAGAGAAAAAAGGCTGACTGGCTGAATCATAGAACAGTTATTGGTTCAGAGTGCATCGAACAGGTCACATTTCTTCACACACCGATCAGATTCGGAGGGAGGCCAACATTGGCCACCTGGCCAGTAGCCACCCCCTAGCTTACACAGAACAGGGAGAGGTTCACATGGGGAGATATCTCTGTGGCGAAAAGTGGGCAGGCTTCGCGGGAAGTCAGGCCTTTGTATCCTGGCGGTGTGTGGACCGCATGCATGCCATGTCTAGCCCTGGCCGACCTTGTTCACCACTGTGAGGCTGGGCAGAGAAGCAGGAAATGGACGGCGGCAGTGGACACTGGACACGTATGGCTCTGCCATGCCCGCTGCTGGCCCCTCTCCTCTGTGCCTGCCCGCTGCAACGGAACGGACGACGGAGGAGGGCCCGCCGTCGAGGCCGGGCACGGCGCCGCGCGTCCTTCTCGTGAGTCACGTACGGGCGTCGCCACTGGCAGACTGGCGTGATGGGGGCGCGCAGCCTAACGTGGTCCGTCCCTCCCTCCCGGGTCCTCAATTTTCCTTCCAGCTTTGCCCATGCCACCCGGTGCGAATTACGTGCCACTAACCAAAGTGAAGAAATCGCTTTGTCAAAGAGAGGTGGAAAAGAACGTGGTGGCACGAAAAAACTAGAAGTAGCTGGCATGCAATGCGTGCACCGTGAAGGCGTGAACCGAAACGTGGGTTCATACGAGACCTGCAAGCATGATGAGCTGAAACGTGCCTGAATACAAGACCTGACAAATCTACTACGTTAAATCGATAATGACAGCCGTCCGATAGACAGTGGTCGCAAAGCAATCGTACACCACGCGTTCCTCCCGCTACCGGCTGATGACGATGCATGCACGAGCGGCTCGGCCATTAATTAGCGGCAGCAATAATTCTGGCGCACTGACAAGCGGATGGCGCTCCCTGGGATTGGGATCAGCGGCCATGCTCGCAGCGTTCCGATCGTAGTCGAGCCGGGCGAGGCGCCTCCGCGACCGCGAGCGTGGACACTCGCGTCACGTCCCGCCTCCGGGCCATAATTAGCCCTTCATCATTGGGGAAACGGCCGTGCCGCGCGTGACATCCTCGCCCGCACGCACCACGCACGCACGGGAAGAGAGAGCAGTTCGACCATCGCAACCTCTTCCGTTTCTAGAAAAAAGCGATGGCCACCAGCATATACGTACGCGCGCATAGCTAGCTGGCTCGCAGCACGGCCCGAACCGAAGCGCTGGCGGCGGCGGTGGGGAAGCGAGGTGGCGAACTCCCCCGGCCGGAAACGGACCCCGGGGAAGCTTTTGGTTCCTTGGACGTCCGGGCCAATGATGTGGCTTGCGGGGGCTTGATTTTACCACAAAAGCCTCCAGGCCTGCCGCGTCACGCGACGGGAGCCACGGCCGGGTTACGTTCCGGTCCCGATTTCGGCCGGAAAGGCGGCGAGAAAGCCTGCAAGCAATTTCGACGCCTCGCTCGCGTTGGCCTCCACGCCAACGATCGGAGCTAACCGCGACGCGTGCCTGGCAATTTTCGTGCCGCGGCTAATCCGGGTTCGGCGCGCGCGGTGCGGTACGGGGCGGAGCCACCCAACCCCCCGGACGGAAATGCTCGCGATCGGTGGAGTAGTACGTTTTGTACGAGCGGCGACGTACTCCGGGAGGTGCGGAGGAGGCGGGCGTCCCGGCGATGTGGACGCGGAACGGGGCTCGCGCGGCCGCATGTGTCACGTGACCGCGTCGCGCGGGCTTGTTAGGCACGCACGCACGCACACGCCGGGGAGGGCAGCAGACACACGGCCGTGGCCAGACGCGCGCGCCGCGGTTGCGCTTGCGCGGGGCTGATGCAACCAGACACATACCAGCCAGACGTACGGGCGCAACAGTTGCCGTTGCGACAACAGTATCATGGGCGTCCATCCATCCCATTGGCGGGTTTTCTTTCTAAGCAAAACGTTTTGGATATTTTAATATGAACTGCATACGGCGTCCATCCATCCCATTGGCGCTCACGGCGGGGTTTTTTTCCCCGTAATAAAACGTTTTAGATATTTCAATATGGACATGCGAACTGAAATGAGTGAGAAAGTAAAAACACATTAAAACACGTCTATATACATCTGATTCGGAACAAAAGTTTGTAAATGTTCTATTTGTGAATGGAGGGAGTGGTAGGCATGAGATATAGCCATATAGGTTAAGCTGATGATCAGAGTCCCCGCAAAAAAAAAGCTGATGATCAGAGGGGCTTGTGGTGGTGGATGCACATATGTGTGACGTTCATAGTGGTTAGGGGGGCGTGCCTATGTGTAAGCGTCTATATGTTTCTGAAATAACCATGTTTGATTTATCAATTTAATAGTATGACTATCTCTCTGGAAATTCTTTGCATCTCGTTAAGAAACATGTTCTAAGATTCTGAATTACTTAATAGAAGACCTTTTTTTGTTCAACCTAGATGATCCCCGCGTGTCGTTGCGAAATGTTTTGCAATACATTTCGTTGTGATTTGATTGTATCAAACATGAATATTTAAAGTAATAATATGAGAAGTAAACTGAATATACATATGATTCATTGTGTTTGATTATTGGATAGTTGTAAAATATGTAGCATCGTAGAATGCATTCTAGTGCATGTGGAGTTGTTTTTTTCCCCTATTTGTGGTTGCATGTTGTAATGGGCCTTTTGTCATGCATGTTGATGTGGAAGGCAATGCTATTTAAAACGCACTTGGAATGCACTAATGCATTTTGCATGGTAGACGATTCTCATGCGTACATCGGACGAATGCTAGTGGATTAAGCTAGTAAATCTAACGGTTACAACAATTTTGATGATGTGGAAGCACACATGTTGAGATAATTAGATGTAGTGGGGCTCACTCTCTTAGGTATATGGGATAAGTCTTTCCATGAGATCAAATTACTTGGCTCTACCATATCACGAGGTGGCTATGGCAAATCCGCTCCCTCTAGCTTCGTCAGTGAGATCGTGGACCCGTCTCCCCTCTACCTGCCGCTATGGTGATCAGTGGCGGGAAGGGGGAACCTAATGCCTCGGCTCTAAGTTAACATTTTTCCCTTTGTAGAGGTAGTGCTTGGATGGATGGCGATGCTTCATTTTTCGAGCTGGTGATTTGGGCTCTGATCCTCCTCGAGTTGTCCATCGGAATAGAGTCCATGGAACTCCGACATAAATTCGTGTCATCTCCATGGGTGGCAAGGTTAGGGTTTCCCATCATGCTTGCTCGATGGTGAGATTTGGTGTCAAGTACCTCAAAACGTTTCAAGGGATCGACGGTGACGACTATGGCTCTCTCATGCTGGTCCTTAAGGGCATGTGGACGAAATCTTTTTGGATGTCATCGATAAGATCGAGTCGACTCCGTTTAGGGGAACAATGACAACATCACGCTGACAACTTATTGAGGCAGTAGTAGTGGTTGTTTCATGGCCCAAGGAGCTTGATGTGATCTTTTAGTGTAGGGCATTGATGTATTTTTCATTATGTTTAGGTGCATCGTACTACTGATGAACCTTTATAATAAACTTGTATTATTTTCAAGGGAAATGTTATTCATATAGCATTCTTCCTTGTAAAACATATACTTAGAAAACAAAGTTATCCGGGACATGAATTTTTTGAAGAATTCAAGACATGATTTTCAAGTGCTATCTTAGGGCATCTCCATCAGGGACCCGTAAATTTCCTCCTACATCCGTCCGCGGACACGAATGCGGGAGGCCGCCATCCAACGTTGCCAGCATACATTTCAAACACTTTTTCAACAAACCAGGCGAAATTCGTGCAAACACATCAAAATTTCATATAAACCGGATGGGATTCATGCAAACATGCCATATTTTCATTACACTTCAAACATTTAGAACAAAAAAGGAAACCCTACCATAAACCTATCCTACAATAGTGGCCGACCGTCATACAACTTCCTTTCGATTCCGCGTCGGCGATCACCTCCTCCATCTGCCGTCTCCATGAACATCGGTGGTAAGACCGATGAAGTGAAGGTGCGGTCTCCGGTGAGGAAGAGTAGAACACGGGAGATGGACCGACCCACATGGGACACAAGGCCCCGCCGCCTCCCGTGCCCTACTCATCCTCGGAGGGGTCCGCGACCGGTCCGTCACCGGTGGACGTGAGGTCCACGATGGAAATGGTGGCGCTAGCGCTATCGTCAAACCGGCACGCCCGATAGTTCACAGGTGGCGCGTAGGAGGCGCAACTGGCGTTGTTATCGTCCGCGATCGCCTGCAGCTGCGCCTCCGCGGTGGCCACTTCCCGTCGAGTGACAGACTAAGCACGGATGGCCTCATAGACCGCACACTGCTCCATGATGAAGTTGGGGTTCACCGGGGCCATGGCCATCACGGCCTCCACGCTCGCATGCTCGCTGTCAATCTGGCCCTCCGCCAGCTCGTCCTGCTCTAGGAACTGATGGGGAACGTAGTAATTTCAAAAAAATTCCTACGCACACGCAAGATCATGGTGATGCATAGCAATGAGAGGGGAGAGTGTGATCTATGTACCCTCGTAGACCGACAGCGGAAGCGTTATGACAACGCGGTTGATGTAGTCGTACGTCTTCACGGCCCGATCGATCAAGCACCGAAACTATGGCACCTCCGAGTTTTAGCACACGTTCAGCTCGATGACGATCCCCGGACTCCGATCCAGCAAAGTGTCGGGGAAGAGTTCCGTCAGCACGACGGTGTGGTGACAATCTTGATGTTCTACCGTCGCAGGGCTTCGCCTAAGCACCACTACAATATTATCAAGGAGAATGGTGGAAGGGGGCACCGCACACGGCTAAGAAAACGATCACGTGGATCAACTTGTGTGTCTAGGGGTGCCCCCTGCCCCCGTATATAAAGGAGCAAGGGGAGGAGGCCGGCCGGCCCTATGGCGCGCCAAGGAGGAGAAGTCCTCCTCCTAGTAGGAGTAGGACTCCCCTCTTTCCTACTCCTACTATGAGGGGGAAAGGAAGGGGGAGAGGGAGAAGGAAAGGGGGGCGCCGCCCCCCCTCTCCTAGTCCAATTCGGACTAGAGGGGGAGGGGGCGCGCGGCCCACCCTGGCCGCCCCTCTCTCTCTCCACTAAGGCCCATAAGGCCCATTACTTCTCCGGGGGGGGGGGGTTCCGGTAACCCTCCGGCACTCCGGTTTTCTCCGAAATCACCCGGAACACTTCCGGTGTCCGAATATAGTCGTCCAATATATCAATCTTTATGTCTCGACTATTTCGAGACTCCTCGTCATGTCCGTGATCACATCCGGGACTCCGAACTAACTTCGGTACATCAAAACTCATAAACTCATAATATAACTGTCATCGAAACCTTAAGCGTGCGGACCCTACGGGTTCGAGAACAATGTAGACATGACCGAGACATGTCTCCAGTCAATAACCAATAGCGGAACCTGGATGCTCATATTGGCTCCCACATATTCTACGAAGATCTTTATCGGTCAAACTGCATAACAACATACGTTGTTCCCTTTGTCATCGGTATGTTACTTGCCCGAGATTCGATCGTCGGTATCTTAATACCTAGTTCAATCTCGTTACCGGCAAGTCTCTTTACTCGTTCCGTAATACATCATCTCACAACTAACTCATTAGTTGCAATTCTTGCAAGGCTTATGTGATGTGCATTACCGAGAGGGCCCAGAGATACCTCTCCGACAATCGGAGTGACAAATCCTAATCTCGAAATACGCCAACTCAACATTTACCTTTGGAGACACCTGTAGAGCTCCTTTATAATCACCCAGTTACGTTGTGACGTTTGGTAGCACACAAAGTGTTCCTCCGACAAACGGGAGTTGCATAATCTCATAGTTATAGGAACATGTATAAGTCATGAAGAAAGCATTAGCAACACACTAAACGATCGAGTGCTAAGCTAATGGAATGGGTCATGTCAATCACATTATTCTCCTAATAATGTGATCCCGTTAATCAAATGACAACACATGTCTATGGTTAGGAAACATAACCATCTTTGATTAACGAGCTAGTCAAGTAGAGACATACTAGTGACGTTTAGTTTGTCTATGTATTCACACAAGTATTATGTTTCCGGATAATACAATTCTAGCATGAATAATAAACGTTTATCATGATATAAGGAAATAAAATAATAACATTATTATTGCCTCTAGGGCATATTTCCTTCAGTCTCCCACTTGCACTAGAGTCAATAATCTAGATTACATAGTAATGATTCTAACACCCATGGAGCTTTGGTGCTGACCATGTTTTGCTCGTGGAAGAATCTTAGTCAACGGGTCTGCAACATTCAGATCCGTATGTATCTTGCAAATCTCTATGTCTCCCACCTAGACTAGATCCCGGATGGAATTGAAGCGTCTCTTGATGTGCTTGGTTCTCTTGTGAAATCTGGATTCCTTTGCCAAGGCAATTGCACCAGTATTGTCACAAAAGATTTTCATTGGACCCGATGCACTAGGTATGACACCTAGATCGGATATGAACTCCTTCATCCAGACTCCTTCGTTTGCTGCTTCCGAAGCAGCTATGTACTCCGCTTCACATGTAGATCCCGCCACAACGCTTTGTTTAGAACTGCACCAACTGACAGCTCCACCGTTTAATGTAAACACGTATCCGGTTTGCGATTTAGAATCGTCCGGATCAGTGTCAAAGCTTGCATCAACGTAACCATTTACGATGAGCTCTTTGTCACCTCCATATACGAGAAACATATCCTTAGTCCTTTTCAGGTATTTCAGGATGTTCTTGACCGCTGTCCAGTGATCCACTCCTGGATTACTTTGGTACCTCCCTGCTAGACTTATAGCAAGACACACATCAGGTCTGGTACACAACATTGCATACATGATAGATCCTATGGCTGAAGCATAGGGAACATCTTTCATTTTCTCTCTATCTTCTGCATTGGTCGGGCATTGAGTCTTACTCAATTTCACACCTTGTAACACAGGCAAGAATCCTTTCTTTGCTTGATCCATTTTGAACTTCTTCAAAACTTTGTCAAGGTATGTGCTTTGTGAAAGTCCAATTAAGCGTCTTGATCTATCTCTATAGATCTTAATGCCAATATGTAAGCAGCTTCACCGAGGTCTTTCATTGAAAAACTCTTATTCAAGTATCCCTTTATGCTATCCAGAAATTCTATATCATTTCCAATTAGTAATATGTCATCTACATATAATATCAGAAATGCTAGAGAGCTTCCCACTCACCTTTTTGTAAATACAGGCTTCTCCAAAAGTCTGTACAAAACCAAATGCTTTGATCACATTATCAAAGCGTTTATTCCAACTCCGAGAGGCTTGCACCAGTCCATAAATGGATTGCTGGAGCTTGCACACTTTGTTAGCTCCTTTTGGATCGACAAAACCTTCCGGCTGCATCATATACAACTCTTCTTCCAGAAATCTATTCAGGAATGCAGTTTTGACATCCATCTGCCAAATTTCATAATCATAAAATGCGGCAATTGCTAACATGATTCGGACAGACTTAAGCATCGCTACGGGTGAGAAGGTCTCATCGTAGTCAATCCCTTGAACTTGTCGAAAATCTTTTGCAACAAGTCGAGCTTTGTAGACAGTAACATTACCGTCAGCGTCAGTCTTCTTCTTGAAGATCCATTTATTCTCAATTGCTTGCCGATCTTTGGGCAAGTCAGCCAAAGTCCATACTTTGTTCTCATACATGGATCCCATCTCAGATTTCATGGCTTCAAGCCATTTTGCGGAATCTGGGCTCACCATCGCTTCTTCATAGTTCGTAGGTTCATCATGATCTAGTAGCATGACTTCCAGAACAGGATTACCGTACCACTCTGGCGCGGATCTTACTCTGGTTGATCTACGAGGTTCGGTAGTATCTTGTTCTGAAGTTTCATGATCATTATCATTAGCTTCCTCACTAATTGGTGTAGGTGTCACAGAAACTGGTTTCTGTGATGTACTACTTTCCAATAAGGGAGCAGGTACAGTTACCCCGTCAAGTTCTACTTTTCTCCCACTCACTTCTTTCGAGAGAAACTCCTTCTCTAGAAAGTTTCCGAATTTAGCAACAAAGGTTTTTCCTTCGGATCTGTGATAGAAGGTGTATCCAATAGTTTCCTTTGGATATCCTATGAAGACACATTTCTCCGATTTGGGTTCGAGCTTATCAGGTTGAAGTTTTTTCACATAAGCATCGCAGCCCCAAACTTTCAGAAACGACAACTTTGGTTTCTTGCCAAACCACAGTTCATAAGGCGTCGTCTCAACGGATTTTGATGGTGCCCTATTTAATGTGAATGCGGCTATCTCTAGAGCATAACCCCAAAACGATAGCGGTAAATCAGTAAGAGACATCATAGATCGCACCATATCAAGTAAAGTATGATTACGACGTTCGGACACACCATTATGATGTGGTGTTCCGGGTGGCGTGAGTTGCGAAACTATTCCGTATTGTTTCAAATGTACACCAAACTCTTAACTCAAATATTCTCCTCCACGATCAGATCGTAGGAATTTTATTTTCTTGTTACGATGATTTTCAACTTCACTCTGAAATTCTTTGAACTTTTCAAATGTTTCAGACTTATGTTTCATTAAGTAGATATACCCATATCTGCTTAAGTCATCTGTGAAGGTGAGAAAATAACGATATCCGCCACGAGCCTCAACATTCATCGGACCACATACATCTGTATGTATGATTTCCAACAAATCTGTTGCTCTCTCCATAGTACCGGAGAACGGTGTTTTTGTCATGTTACACATAAGGCACGGTTCACAAGTACCAAGTGATTCATAATCAAGTGGTTCCAAAAGTCCATCTGTATGGAGTTTCTTCATGCGCTTTATACCGATATGACCTAAACGGTAGTGCCACAAATAAGTTGCACTATCATTATCAACTCTGCATCTTTGGCCTTCAACATTATGAATATGTGTGTTACTACTATCGAGATTTAATAAGAATAGACCATTCTTCATGGGTGCATGACCATAAAAGATTTTACTCATATAAATAGAACAACCATTATTCTCTGATTTAAATGAATAACCATCTCGCATCAAACAAGATCCAGATATAATGTTCATGCTCAACGCTGGCACCAAATAACAATTATTTAGGTCTAATATTAATCCCGAAGGTAGATGTAGAGGTAGTGTGCCGACCGCGATCACATCGACTTTGGAACCATTTCCCACGCGCATTGTCACCTCGTCCTTAGCCAATCTTCGCTTAATCCGTAGTCCCTGTTTCGAGTTGCAAATGTTAGCAACAAAACCAGTATCAAATACCCAGGTGCTACTGCGAGCAGTAGTAAGGTACACATCAATAATATGTATATCGCATATACCTTTGTTCACCTTGCCATCCTTCTTATCCGCCAAATACTTGGGGCAGTTCCGCTTCCAGTGACCAGTCTGCTTGCAGTAGAAGCACTCAGTTTCAGGCTTAGGTCCAGATTTGGGTTTCTTCTATTGAGCAACAACTTGCTTGCTGTTCTTTTTGAAGTTCCCCTTCTTCTTCCCTTTGCCCTTTTTCTTAAAACTAGTGGTCTTGTTGACCATCAACACTTGATGCTCCTTTTTGATTTCTACCTCCGCAGCTTTCAGCATTGCGAAGAGCTCGGGAATAGTCTTATTCATCCCTTGCATATTATAGTTCATCACGAAGCTCTTGTAGCTAGGTGGCAGTGATTGGAGAATTCTGTCAATGACGCAATCATCTGGAAGATTAACTCCCAATTGAATCAAGTGATTATTATACCCAGACATTTTGAGTATATGCTCACTGACAGAACTGTTCTCCTCCATCTTGCAGCTATAGAACTTATTGGAGACTTCATATCTCTCAATCCGGGCATTTGCTTGAAATATTAACTTCAACTCCTGGAACATCTCATATGCTCCATGACGTTCAAAACGTCGTTGAAGTCCCGATTCTAAGCCGTAAAGCATGGCACACTGAACTATCGAGTAGTCACCAGCTTTGCTCTGCCAGACGTTCATAACATCTGGTGTTGCTCCAGCAGCAGGCCTGGCACCCAGCGGTGCTTCCAGGACGTAATTCTTCTGTGCAGCAATGAGGATAATCCTCAAGTTACGGACCCAGTCCGTGTAATTGCTACCATCATCTTTCAACTTTGCTTTCTCAAGGAACGCATTAAAATTCAACGGAACAACAACACGGGCCATCTATCTACAATCAAACATAAACAAGCAAGATACTATCAGGTACTAAGTTCATGATAAATTTAAGTTCAATTAATCATATTACTAAAGAACTCCCACTTAGATAGACATCCCTCTAATCCTCTAAGTGATCACGTGATCCAAATCAACTAAACCATGTCCGATCATCACGTGAGATGGAGTAGTTTCATTGGTGAACATCAGAATGTTGATCATATCTACTATATGATTCACGCTCGACCTTTCGGTCTCCGTGTTCCGAGGCCATATCTGTATATGCTTGGCTCGTCAAGTATAACCTGAGTATTCCGCGTGTGCAACTATTTTGCACCCATTGTATTTGAACGTAGAGCCTATCACACCCGATCATCACGTGGTGCCTCAGCACGAAGAACTTTCGCAACGGTGCATACTCAGGGAGAACACTTCTTGATAATTAGTGAGAGATCATCTTAAAATGCTACCGTCAATCAAAGCAAGATAAGATGCATAAAAGATAAACATCACATGCAATCAATATATAAGTGATATGATATGGCCATCATCATCTTGTGCTTGTGATCTCCATCTTTGAAGCACCGTCATGATCACCATCGTCACCGGCGCGACACCTTGATCACCATCGTAGCATCGTTGTCGTTTCGCCAATCTTATGCTTCCACGACTATCGTTACCGTTTAGTGATAAAGTAAAGCATTACAGCGCAGTTGCATTGCATACAATAAAGCGACAACCATATGGCTCCTGCCAGTTGCCGATAACTCGGTTACAAAACATGATAATCTCATACAATAAAATTTAGCATCATGTCTTGACCATATCACATCACAACATGCCCTCCAAAAACAAGTTAGACGTCCTCTACTTTGTTGTTGCAAGTTTTATGTGGCTGCTACGGGCTTAAGCAAGAACCAATCTTACCTACGCACCAAAACCACAATGATAGTTTGTCAAGTTGGTGTTGTTTTAACCTTCGCAAGGACCGGGCGTAGCCACACTCGGTTCAACTAAAGTTGGAGAAACTGACACCCGCTAGCCACCTTTGTGCAAAGCACGTCGGGAGAACCGGTTTCGTGTAAGCGTATGCGTAATGTCGGTCCGGGCCGCTTCGTCCAACAATACCGCTGAACCAAAGTATGACATGCTGGTAAGCAGTATGACTTATATCGCCCACAACTCACTTGTGTTCTACTCGTGATAATAACATCAACACATACAACCTAGGCTCGGATGCCACTGATGGGGAACGTTGTAATTTCAAAAAATTTCCTACGCACACGCAAGATCATGGTGATGCATAGCAACGAGAGGGGAGAGTGTGATCTACGTATCCTCGTAGACCGACAGCGGAAGCGTTATGACAACGCGGTTGATGTAGTCGTACGTCTTCACGGCCTGATCGATCAAGCACCGAAACTACGACACCTCCGAGTTTTAGCACACGTTCAGCTCGATGACGATCCCCAGACTCCGATCCAGCAAAGTGTCGGGGAAGAGTTCCGTCAGCATGACGACGTGGTGACAATCTTGATGTTCTACCGTCATAGGGCTTCGCCTAAGCACCGCTACAATATTATCGAGGAGAATGGTGGAAGGGGGCACCACACACGGCTAAGAAAACGATCACGTGGATCAACTTGTGTGTCTAGGGGTGCCCCTTGCCCCCGTATATAAAGGAGCAAGGGAAGGAGGCCGGCCGGCCCTATGGCGCGCCAAGGAGGAGAAGTCCTCCTCCTAGTAGGAGTAGGACTCCCCTCTTTCCTACTCCTACTAGGAGGGGGAAAGGAAGGGGGAGAGGGAGAAGGAAAGGGGGCGCCGCCCCCCCTCTCCTAGTCCAATTCGGACTAGAGGGGGAGGGGGCGCGCGGCCCACCCTGGCCGCCCCTCTCTCTCTCCACTAAGGCCCATAAGGCCCATTACTTCTCCGGGGGGGGGGGGTTCCGGTAACCCTCCGGCACTCCGGTTTTCTCCGAAATCACCCGGAACACTTCCGGTGTCCGAATATAGTCGTCCAATATATCAATCTTTATGTCTCGACTATTTCGAGACTCCTCGTCATGTTCGTGATCACATCCAGGACTCCGAACTAACTTCGGTACATCAAAACTCATAAACTCATAATATAACTGTCATCGAAACCTTAAGCGTGCGGACCCTACGGGTTCGAGAACAATGTAGACATGACCGAGACATGTCTCCGGTCAATAACCAATAGCGGAACCTGGATGCTCATATTGGCTCTCACATATTCTACGAAGATCTTTATCGGTCAGACTGCATAACAACATACGTTGTTCCCTTTGTCATCGGTATGTTACTTGCCCGAGATTCGATCGTCGGTATCTTAATACCTAGTTCAATCTCGTTACCGGCAAGTCTCTTTACTTGTTCCGTAATACATCATCTCACAACTAACTCAATAGTTGCAATGCTTGGAAGGCTTATGTGATGTGCATTACCGAGAGGGCCCAGAGATACCTCTCCGACAATCGGAGTGACAAATCCTAATCTCGAAATACGCCAACTCAACATTTACCTTTGGAGACACCTGTAGAGCTCCTTTATAATCACCCATTTACGTTGTGATGTTTGGTAGCACACAAAGTGTTCCTCCAGCAAACGGGAGTTGCATAATCTCATAGTTATAGGAACATGTATAAGTCATGAAGAAAGCATTAGCAACACACTAAACGATCGAGTGCTAAGCTAATGGAATGGGTCATGTCAATCACATTATTCTCCTAATAATGTGATCCCGTTAATCAAATGACAACACATGTCTATGGTTAGGAAACATAACCATCTTTGATTAACGAGCTAGTCAAGTAGAGGCATACTAGTGACGTTTAGTTTGTCTATGTATTCACACAAGTATTATGTTTCCGGATAATACAATTCTAGCATGAATAATAAACATTTACCATGATATAAGGAAATAAAATAATAACATTGTTATTGCCTCTAGGGCATATTTCCTTCAGGAACGGCAACAAAGGCGCCGGCGCAGGCAGCTCCTCCGCCACGACGGCGTCGTAGTGCGCCTGCGCCTACTTCAGGGTGAAGCCGGTATGCACATGTGCGGGATTCCGGTGCGTTGTCCTCGTAGCCCGTCTCCATCGTAGGCCGCCCTCATCGTCGGAGACCTCTGGCGAGTTGGCCGGCATGCTGGCCTCGATCTTCCTGGCACGATGGCTCTGCCAGGCGGCCGCAAAGGGCGGCCAGCTCATGCTTCGTCCCCGTCAAGAGGCTCTCCCACAGAGCATTGCCACGGCAGTCATGGCGGATGCGGTGGAAGGGAGGAGGACGTGGAGCAGCTCGTGTTGTGGCGTGGAGTAGGCGGCCTGTGGCCACCATTAAATAGCGGATTCCGGTGAGGCTAGGCATGTGGGAGCGTCAATGCACGGTGCCGGAGTGGGTTTCTCGGTCGACGAGCTTGCTTAATGGCGGCATATGGACGGATGGGGCATTGAACGGGTGTGGTAGATATTTGTCCCATCTCATCCAGTAACGCGTATCCGACATTGAACAGGAGCAGACACCGGGGGCGTGTCGTGGGCGGCGCCCTCGATCGACGCGCCGCTTCAATGCTGGCGCCAGTGAGAGGTCGCGTCTGCTCTGTAGCCGGCTTCAATGTGGAGCGGCCTCTCTACAACGATATAATGTGGGCAGCTGACACCGGGCGGGAACGCGCGCAGAAGAGGGAGGACGGTTGTGGGTTGGCGAGGGTGGTCAGAAGCGGTCGTGGGTGTTGTTCGGACACCCGCAAAGCCCCCCACATTTGTCTCCGGTTTGCCGGATAAAGTGCGTCCGAACCATCTTGCTGATCGATGCAGGACCGCGTTGGATGGAACAACACGTTCAGACCGCGAGGTCTAGACGTATGCGGGCAGTTTGAAAGTCGCCGTTGGAGATGTCGTTACACATCGACAACTTTTAGTTGTGTCACTGTAGAATACAAGTAGGCTTTTGGCAATTTCAATTATGAAAGCTCATTTCTGAATCACAATGTAGAAGAAAAAAATCACGGGAAAATCACAATCTAGAATTGACACATACTAACAAGAATAGACCCACAAACCTAATTGAATATACGGACGCCAATTGAAATCTACCCGTGTTTGTAAGATTGAGTATGATGATTTGACCCCTGGTGGGTGTGCCCATGCTTCATGTCCCCGTCTCCACCTTCCCATCGAGAAGTCATTCTAGATCTAGAGTCTCTCAACATTCATTAGAATGATTGCCAAAGTTATACATGCAATACTACATTTGGTAAACAATTTAGTCGTTTCAGTATACCAGTCTCAACGGGGTTATTCGTTTCGAATCGGAATGGAACTCTGAAGCGGCTTGCACCCGACGTTTCCCGCAACGATAAAGAAAGAAAACTTGAATCCAAGCAGTACGTACGTGGCACCAGAACTGCCATCAAATATTTGGTGTTGAATTCCGTCGAAAGACGATCGATCTGGTCCAGCACAGGAGACACGAATTGACCTCGCCGTACGTCCGCCCAATGATTGCTGGCCGAGCAGAGAAAGAGAGCCCGATCGGGAGATGGACGAGTGGGAACAGAAGAAAGGCGTGACACAATTCGTTGGCTGGTTCACTTACGCATAATCCTCCTCCTAATCACTTTCCTGGTCATAATTAGCACTGGTATTAGGGAAGGATCGGGCCCCTGTTACCCGGGAGCCCGGTGCGGTACGCAGCCGCACTCTGGTAGCCACCCAGCCCGCCAGCTACCTTCCCCATCGCTCGCCATCACGCCTTACCTGTTGCGCTCCCGAACCAGGACACGTTCTTTGCGCTCGATCGCACGCGCCGCTCAACTGGCCGCCACGCCGAACGCGTTCCCTCCCGCCGCAGGAGATCGATCGGCCGATGCGAGGCTCCGGCTGCGCTGTAGAGCATGATGATGGGCCGGCCGTTACAAAGGGGAGGAAAAGGCGACGACGACGACAAGTAGCGTAGCCGCCTACCGTACGTGAGCGCGGCGAGCTGGGCTCTGCCCGTCGGACAGCTGGGGCGGTGGCGGCCGCGCGTCCCCTTCCGTCTCCCCCTCGGATGTTACCACCACCAGCAGACGGCCAGGAAACGCTCGCGAGCCGTGCGCCGGAAGTCAGCCAGCCAGCCGGGGTTTGGTGTTCGGCATGTCACGGGGCGTTGCCATTAATTGACTGAGGCCAGCTCGCTTCCTTGGCGTGCGAGAAACCGAGAGTGTGTATGGACCGGCTCGACCGCACCGCTGCAGGCCAGCTGCAGCGTACGTACGTGCGCGCGCCGGGCCGCTCGGTCGCTACACGTAGCCGCGCCGCGGGGCAGGCGCATTAGGGTGCAATCATGGACCGGTCGACCCGGCGAGGCGGGCCACGCAACCGACCCCGTCCGTGTGTCCGCCGCTACCTTGTTGCTCTCGCGCTCTGCGCCGCGGGGCGCCTGCCTATATATAGAGGCTCTCCAGCAGCAAGTGTTCTCCAAGAGCCCAACGCAGCCGAGCTACCGCAGCTCCCTCGCTCTCCTCGACCTATCTATCTACCCGCTGCATCCCACCGAGCAAAGAGGAGAAGGGTAGCAAATCTATTACCGGTCGGTTTGTGTGCTCGAGGAGGAAGAAGCTGGTAGCATGGCTTTCCTCAACATGGAGCAGCACACCTGGGCCTTCACCTTCGGTATCCTAGGTACTATTACATGCGTCCATCCATGGATCCGTCCTGCATTCTGTGTGCAAGTGCTTCTGTTTCTTCTGCCCTTTCGGAAAGGATCATCGATGATCCCGGCTTGCTTGCACGAGTTGGATGGATCCATGGTGCTTGCCTTGCTCAACACCCCCTTTGGCCTGCTTGTGTGCCTTGCTCAATCTCTTTCGTTGAGCTGAGCTACCGTTTCTGTTCCGAATAAATGGACCTGCCAAACCAAGCTTTTAGCCTCTAATCAAGTGGTTACACCCCAGCAAAGAAACGGGGGCCAACATGCTTGTTGTGTGTACGTTCACGGAGACAAACAAACGTACACACAACTGATTTTCTTTCCTTGTTTCCTTTTTTTTACCAGACAGCATCCACCCTAGTTTTCTTGCTTTATTTATTCTTTTTTTTTTTGCGTTGGTTGACACATAACTGACCAGCTATCATCTCCGTTCTTGGTTTTGCAGGCAACATCATCTCACTTATGGTCTTCCTTTCACCGCTGTAAGCACCCTCAACTTTACTGTACTCTCCCGTTCAGTCTTCAGAAAAATATACTGTAACCCTGCATACATCTATGTACATCCATGCATGTCCCTTGTCATGTGTGTGTCTTTGTATATATTCAGACTAAAAAATATATTTAATAACTAGGAAAAGAGGACCACGGTACGTCGTACAACACACATGACACATGTCCACGAATACATGACTGATGGAAACGGTCACTGTCATCTACACTGTTCTAGAATTTTCGCTTATATACCTGGAGACAACATAACGCTGAATATTGCTACATTAATTACTAGTGTATATTACCAGTAGGGTAAAAAGTGAAGAATGTCACTGTTAGGTAGGTGCGGTGCAGTGCAGTGTACTACACATATATATATCTCGGTTGTTAGTTAGTTTAGCTCCTCTGGTTACGCCAATGATTACTTACTTAATCTAGGTAGGCCCAAGTAAAAAAAGAACAATTCATATATGCTGGTGGATGCATGGTCATTATTAACTCTGACGAATCTCTGATGCAGCCCGACGTTCTACCGTGTGTACCGCAAGAAGTCGACGGAGGGGTTCCAGTCGACGCCCTACCTGGTGACGCTCTTCAGCTGCCTGCTGTGGATGTACTACGCCTTCCTCAAGTCCGGTTCCGAGCTCCTCCTCACCATCAACGCCGTCGGCTGCGTCATCGAGAGCCTCTACATCGCCATGTACCTCGTCTACGCCCCCAAGAGCGCCAGGCTCCTCACCGCCAAGCTCTTCATTGGCCTCGACGTCGGCCTCTTCGGCCTCATCGCCCTCGTCACCATGCTCGCGTCGCACGGCCCCCTCCGCGTCCAGGTCGTCGGCTGGATCTGCGTCGCCGTCGCGCTCGGCGTCTTCGCCGCTCCCTTGAGCATCATCGTAAGGACCCATTTTATCTTACGGCTAGATCTCTTTTAAGGTTTGTGGATTGAAGGGGTTAATTGATCTTGATTGTTTTCTTGCGTGCAGAGGCTTGTGATCCGTACCAAGAGCGTGGAGTTCATGCCCTTCTCGCTGTCCTTCTTCCTGGTCCTCAGCGCCGTCATCTGGTTCGCGTACGGCGCGCTCAAGAAGGACATCTTCGTGGCGATGCCCAACGTGCTGGGCTTCTTGTTCGGCGTGGCGCAGATGGCGCTCTACATGGCGTACCGCAACAAGAAGCCCGCCACCGTGGTGCTGGTGCACGAGGAGATGAAGCTGCCGGAGCACGTCAAGGAGGTGGCCGGCGGCGCCAAGCCGCAGGGCGGCGCGCCCACCGAGGGGAGGATCAGCTGCGGCGCCGAGGTGCACCCCATTGACGTTCTCCCGGACGTGGCCGACGTCGAGCAAGCCGCCGCAGCGGCCGACGAAGACGTGATCCGCGACGACCAGAACATGCTCAGGCCGGAGCAGCCGGCGGTCATCAAGCCTGACGTCGCCATTGTCGTCCAGGCCTAGATTAGGTTTATCAATCAGCCCCGTTATTAATTCAAGTAAGCCGGCGATAAGTGGGTACGCACAGCACACATGCGGGCCTTCCGGCGTGGCCGCGTACGTGGCTGGCCAGAAGCTGGATCACTGTGTGGCTGCATCGGGTCCGCGCATGGCATGGCTGGCTGTGCATGCAGAGATCCAGCTTAGCTAGCCCGACCGACTGCATGCCATGTATGAAGGGAGACCAGGAGTGAGAGCGAGTGTGAGTGAGTGAGTGAGTGAGTGAGAGAGAGAGAGATGCATGCTACAGCAGCTTTGTACTGTATTATCAAACATTTTATCAGCCTGTCACATGCATTGGTTTCTTTTTAGTTTACTTTGTGTCATTGTCGATCCATGCATGCAGTCGCATAAATAAATTTGGGGCCCATATATATTATTATCTGGAGCAGAAACTCTAGCTAGCTTTGAAACAGTTCATGAGTGTGGTGTAAAGAAACCTTGGAAAGAAAGAGAGATGTCATAGTTAGGAGGAAGATATGGAGGTGAAAAATGCGTGAGTCATGGCCTCGATCGTCAGCCTTGCGTTCCTCTAACCGCACAGGTAGCGTGCATGGTCAGGAACTATTAGAATGAAGGAAGCACAAGGGGCTAGCTGTGCGTGAGGATTCAACTATCTTCCAGGGTTTAATGATATCTTTGGCTCTTTGCCCCGAAAGAAGAAGCTGTAGCTAGCGGCTATGGTACGCGATCGACGACCTATGCGGAGTTACAGTACATGACAATGGCGATTCATCACATAATTCACCTTTTAGCCTTTTAGGTTCAGTCACTGTAAACCTAAAAGGTGTTTCTATTCCGGTATAACCTCAGCCGACACAGGTAGTCTGTCAAGACACTATTATTCTCGGTAATCGTGGTGTTAAGATTAGACGGTTCTTACTACGCTAAGAAAAACACCTTGAATTCTAGGTTGGTCATCAGTGTCTGACGAGAGATAACCTGCTTTTTATAATATATATTCTTACAAATTACATCTGACTTTTTTTTTGCCAGAAAAAATACATCCAGATTCATATTAAGAATTAATTAGGACATCAAGGATGCATACAATTAAACTACCCCTCCGGCAAGGATGATCTCGAAATAGGCTTTCGCCCCCCTTTATAAATAAAGATACAAACAATCGAACGATACACGATGGTGAGGAAACCCTCATACAAGCAGGTAGGAATGAAACAAAAAAGGCCCAGGGCGAGTGCCACAAGTGCCACTAAACCCAACGCCAAGCATGAATAACAGGAGAGGCCACCCCTAACACACTACAACCAAGACAACTGAAGAGAATTGGAGCCATGCCGCCAAGAGAAACCACCGTGCCATGGGGATCCGAACACACCGAGCCATCTCTGGAGAGGGCGGACTCATCGTCGAGACGCCCCCCTCGCTCCGGGTCGTGGAACGCCGCTCCTGCCAAGAGACGGCAAGGACCAAGAACAGAGGCCACGAGGACACATCTAAATGATAGGCGGTCATCGACACCACCCCTCGCCAGAGGCAAAGATGCACTATGCCAGTGGGAAGGCAAACCCGACGCCATAAGCCATTTGCAACCGAGAAGAACCGAGGGTCCACCAACGACGCCCTCAAGAGGGGGATGACACCGAGCGCCACCGACGTCAAGTCCAAGAGATGGACTAGGATTTTCACCCCGGACCCCTGGCACCTTGAGGGGACCCTTAACAACGCCCCCAAAAGGGAAGCGACACTCGTAGGTGCTGGCGTTACCGGCGCTGGAGCGCAGAGCTTTCGCTCCGACCCACACAAGTGCCACCAGCGGACTCACGGTTGCCAACCCACCCCGAGAAGGGAAGTCATTGTTGGAAATATGCCCTAGAGGCAATAATAAATTAGTTATTATTATATTTCTTTTTTCATGATAATCGTTTATTATCCATGCTAGAATTGTATTGATAGGAAACTCAGATACATGTGTGGATACATAGACAACACCATGTCCCTAGTAAGCCTCTAGTTGACTAGCTCGTTGATCAATAGATGGTTACGGTTTCCTGACCATGGACATTGGATGTCGTTGATAACGAGATCACATCATTAGGAGAATGATGTGTGGACAAGACCCAATCCTAAGCCTAGCACAAGATCGTGTAGTTCGTATGCTAAAACTTTTCTAATGTCAAGTATCATTTCCTTAGACCATGGGATTGTGCAACTCCCGGATACCGTAGGAATGCTTTGGGTGTACCAAACGTCACAACGTAACTGGGTGGCTATAAAGGTGCACTACGGGTATCTCCGAAAGTGTCTGTTGGGTTGGCACGAATCGAGACTGGGATTTGTCACTCCGTGTAACGGAGAGGTATCTCTGGGCCCACTCGGTAGGACATCATCATAATGTGCACAATGTGACCAAGGAGTTGATCACGGGATGATGTGTTACGGAACGAGTAAAGAGACTTGCCGGTAACGAGATTGAACAAGGTATCGGGATACCGATGATCGAATCTCGGGCAAGTATCATACCAGTAGACAAAGGGAATTGTATACGGGATTGATTGAATCCTTGACATCGTGGTTCATCCGATGAGATCATCGTGGAACATGTGGGAGCCAACATGGGTATCCAGATCCCGTTGTTGGTTATTGACCAAAGAGATGTCTCGGTCATGTCTGCATGATTCCCGAACCCGTAGGGTCTACACACTTAAGGTTCAATGACGCTAGGGTTATAGGGAAAGTATGTATGCGGTTACTGAATGTTGTTCAGAGTCCCGGATGAGATCCCAGACGTCATGAGGAGTTCCGGAATGGTCCAGAGGTAAAGATTGATATATAGGAAGTGTGGATCTGGCCACCGGAAGTGTTCCGGGCATCACCGGTAATGTACCGGGAGCACCGGAAGGGTTCCGGGGTCCACCGGGAGGTGCCACCAGCCCCGGAGGCTTTCGTGGGCCAAGAGTGGGAAGGGACCAGCCCCTAGGTGGGCTGGGGCGCCTCCCACCAAGGCCCAAGGCGCCCTCAAGAGGAGAGGGGGCAAACCCTAGGGGCAGATGGGCCCTAAGGCCCACCCTAGGTGCGCCCCCCTCTCTCTCTCCCCCTTGGCCGCCACCCAGATGGGATCTGGGGGCTGCCACCACCCCTAGGGAGGGAACCCTCGGTGGGGGCGGAGCCCCTCCCCTCCCCCTATATATAGTGGAGGTTTTGGGCTGCCCAACACGCGAGTCTCTCTCTCCCAAGGCGCAACCCTACCTCTCTCCCTCCTCGTCTCTCGTAGTGCTTGGCGAAGCCCTGCAGGAGTACTGCGCTCCTCCACCACCACCACGCCATCGTGCTGCTGCTGGACGGAGTCTTCCCCAACCTCTCCCTCTCTCCTTGCTGGATCAAGGCATGGGAGACGTCACCAGGCTGCACGTGTGTTGAATGCGGAGACGCCGTTGTTCGGTGCTTAGATCGGAATCGACCGCGATCTGAATCGCCACGAGTACGACTACCTCATCCGCGTTCTTGCAACGCTTCCGCTTAGCGATCTACAAGGGTATGTAGATGCACTCCCCTTCCCTTCATTGTTAGATTACTCCATAGATTGATCTTGGTGATGCGTAGAAAATTTTAAATTTCTGCTACGATCCCCAACAGTGGTATCAGAGCTAGGTCTATGCGTAGTTTCTTTGCACGAGTAGAACACAAGTTGTTGTGGGTGTCGATTTTGTCAATTTACTTGCCGTTACTAGTCTTATCTTGATTCGGCGGCATTGTGGGATGAAGCGGCCCGGACCGACCTTACACGTACTCTTACGTGAGACAGGTTCCACCGACTAACATGCACTAGTTGCATAAGGTGGCTAGCGGGTGTCTGTCTCTCCCACTTTAGTCGGATCGGATTCGATGAAAAGGATCCTTATGAAGGGTAAATAGAAATTGACATATCACGTTGTGGTTTTGGCGTAGGTAAGAAACGTTCTTGCTAAGAAACCTATAGCAGCCACGTAAAATTTGCAACAACAATTAGATGACGTCTAACTTGTTTTTGCAGCATATGCCGTGTGATGTGATATGGCCAAAAGGATGTGATGAATGATATATGTGATGTATGAGATTGCTCATGTTCTTGTAATAGGAATCACAACTTGCAAGTCGATGAGTATGACAACTGGCAGGAGCCATAGGAGTTGTCTTAATTTATTTATGACCTGCGTGTCAACATCAACGTCATGTAATTACTTTACTTTATTGCTAACCATTAGCCGTAGTAGTAGAAGTAATAGTCGGCGAGACAACTTCACGAAGACACGATGATGGAGATCATGGTGTCATGCCGGTGACGATGATGATCATGGCGCCCCAAAGATGGAGATCAAAAGGAGCAAAATGATATTGGCCATATCATGTCACTATTTGATTGCATGTGATGTTTATCATGTTTTACATCTTATTTGCTTAGAACGACGGTAGCTTAAATAAGATGATCCCTCACAATAATTTCAAGAAAGTGTTCCCCCTAACTGTGCACCATTGCGAAGGTTTGTTGTTTCGAAGCACCACGTGAAGATCGGGTGTGATAGATTCTAATGTTGGAATACAACGGGTGTAAGCCAGATTTACACACGCAATATGAGGGAGTCCTGGATTAGGGGTGTCCGGATGGCCGGACTATACCTTCAGCCGGACTCCTGGACTATGAAGATACAAGATTGAAGACTTCGTCCCGTGTCCGGAAGGGACTTTCCTTGGCGTGGAAGGCACGCTTGGCGATACGGATATGTAGATCTCCTACCATTGTAACTGACTTTGTGTAACCCTAACCCTCTCCGGTGTCTATATAAACCGGAGGGTTTTAGTCCGTAGGACAACATACACGATAACAATCATACCATAGGCTAGCTTCTAGGGTTTAGCCTCTCCGATCTCGTGGTAGATCTACTCTTGTACTACCCATATCATCAATATTAATCAAGCAGGACGTAGGGTTTTACCTCCATCGAGAGGGCCCGAACCTAGGTAAAACTTCGTGTCCCTTGCCTCCTGTTACCATCCGGCCTAGACGCACAGTTCGGGACCCCCTACCCGAGATCCGTCGGTTTTGACACCGACATTGGTGCTTTCATTGAGAGTTCCTCTGTGTCGTCGCCATCAGGAAGGATGCCTCGCCCCGTCTTTAAAGACGGCACCGTTGCTAAGGGAGCTTTGGCTGTCGGCCAAACCCTCCGGCTAGGTGGTTTTCTTATGACCGCCTGTTCGGCTTCTGCGCCGATGATGACCTCTCGAGCCATCGAAAACAATCTTCATGTCAGCTCAGAACTCGCCGAGCAGTTAGATCCAATGGAGCTCTCCTCCTTAAACGAGCTCTTGGATCGCATCGCTGCCTTGGGAGTCGCTACGGATTACGACCAGATTGGGCCTAAACCCGATCTGAGAGAGATTAACTCTCCCCAAGTCACCCATCCGGTTGCCGTGGTAGAGGGACAGTGCGGCGACCCTTCATCTATCTTAAGGACTAGCTACGTCCGGATTCCCGATCCCTCCTAGCCGGATACCCGCGGAGGGGAGGATATCACTCAAGACCTGAACTTAGAGTCGGGCGACGGGCTGGATTCATTGGACAACATCCAGGAATCCAAATTTTCAAGTTCGGAAATTCCTCGACCTCTGAGCCTCAGATGGGGTGAGGCTTCGGATTTAATTCCGCCCACCCACCCGAACATAAGCGATCTATCCCAAGTCAGTCAAGAGCCCGATGAAACAGTACATCATTACTGGGCCAGATTCCTCCTGGTTAAGAACAGGATAAAGGACTGTCACGAGGAAGACGCAATCTCAATCTTTTGCAATAATTGCACGGACAAGGGAATCCTCAACGCCATAAGTCGCCGTGATATCGCACGCTTCGCTGACTTGGCGTCCATCGTGTGAAAGTACTGTGCGATGGAAAGCGCCTGGAAAACCGAAATAAAATTTTGGGATGATCCGGCCCTGAATACAAACCCAGTCCGAAATAAAAGGGCGCATCATCGCCAGACACCCGGGTCAAACACCAACAAGCAAAAACCCTCTACAGGGCATGGAACCGTACTGGAAGGATGGCTTAATGGACCCTATAAAATTCATAGTACAGAGGACGCCACACCAACTCACAGCCTTAGAGCATGTTGGATACTCCGGCAGGTGGCCAAAATTGGCGAAAATCTCCTAATTCCGGAGGCCACAGAAAGCCACCCCGGAGACACCAATACGGTATTAACAGTCTTCGAGACTTTCGCATCAAATAATAAGCGAAAAAGGACACTCCACAGCCTTGCCGAAGTCTACCAAGTAGCAACAATAAAACCATGGAGTGACACGACTATTACCTTCAACGCTAGTGATGAACCTAAATTCCGAACAGCCCGAGCACCAGCCGCATTGGTCCTCAGTCCAATAGTGGACGGCTTTCGCCTTACCAAGGTACTCATGGACGGCGGCAGCGGATTGAACCTCATTTATGAGGAAACCCTTCAAAAAAAATGTAAATAGACTGGAACCGCATTGAGCGAAGCAACACAACCTTTAGAGGAATAATCCCCAGTCGGGAAGCGCGCTGCACAGGAAAAATCACACTAGATGTGGTGTTCGACATGCTGGATAATTACAGGTCCGAAGAGGTCACGTTCCATGTGGCTCCGTTCAACAGCGGTTATCACGCTCTGCTAGGGCGGGAAGCGTTTACAATCTTCCAAGCAATACCCCATTACGGGTACATGAAGCTCAAGATGCCCGGGCCTAACGGGATCATCACTCTCGCTAGTGATCCGGACATAGCACTCCGCGCTGAAAAAAGACAGCCGCACTGGCCCTCGAGGCACTATCCGAAGCCCTAGCGGCTGAGGAACTGACTGTGCTGCGCTCTACGGTGAATAGGGACGATGTGGTACTCGACAAAAGATCCAAGTCCACCTCCTTTAAACCGGCAGACGAAATAGTCAAATTCCAAGTCCATCCAACGGACCCCAATAAAACAGCTTCCATTGGGGCACAGTTAAACCCTGATGTAGACGCCGCACTGCGAGAGTTCCTACGAGAGAACTGGGACATTTTCGCCTGGCACCCTTCAGACATGCCAGGAATCCCACGCAGGCTGGCCGAGCACAGCTTAAATATCCAAACAGGATTCAAATCTATCAAACAGGCTCATCGGCGTTTTTCCGAACCTAAGAGACAGGCCATGGGAGAGGAGCTAGCAAAGCTATTGGAGGCCGGATTCATCAGAGATATAAAACATCCGGACTGGCTAGCAAACCTGGTGATGGTACCAAAAAAGGATAAATCCTGGCGCCTGTGCGTTGATTTTAAAGACCTTAACAAGGCTTTCCCAAAGGATCCCTTCCCCCCCGCATCGATCAAATTATCGACGCTACCGCAGGACACGATTCGTTGTGTTTCCTCGATGCATATTCCGGCTACCATCAAATCAAGATGGCAGAACCAGACCAAGCCGCAACGGCATTTATCACACCATACGACCCATTCTGCTTCAACATGATGCCCTTCGGGCTCAAAAACGCCGGCGCAACATATCAGCGCATGATTCAGACATGTCTGGCAAACCAGATCGGCAAAACAATGGAGGCATATGTAGATGATGTGGTCGTCAAAACAAAACATGTCGAATCTCTAGTAGACGACTTGAGGCTCACATTTGATAACCTCCGAACATACGACATCAAGCTCAACCCGGAAAAATGCGTTTTCGGCGTTCCAGCCGGAAAGCTCTTGGGCTTCATTGTATCCGGTAGAGGAATTGAAGCAAATCCAGCCAAGATCCGAGCTTTGTCGCAACTGGATATCCCGAAGGACCTCAAACAAATACAAAAGTTAACCGGATGCGTGGCGGCTCTAAGCCGCTTTATCTCCCGCTTGGGAGAAAAGGCCCTACCCCTTTATCGCCTCCTTTGGCGCACCGAACACTTCGAATGGACGGATGCAGCCACAGCCGGACTCGACGAAATAAAAGCCATACTGGCAACAAACCCAGTCCTGGCCGCGCCAAACATTGGCGAACCAATGCTATTATACATTGCAGCAACACATCAGGTTGTAAGCGCAGTGCTCGTCGTCGAACAAGAAACGGACAGACACAAATTCCCCCTTCAAAAGCCGGTCTATTATGTGTCCACTGTCCTCACTCCCTGCAAATCACGGTACCCGCATTATCAAAAGATTGCGTACGCGGTATTCATGGCATCACGGAAGCTACGACACTACTTTCAAGAGTGTTCAATAACAGTAGCCTCGGAAATACCACTTAACGATATTATAAACAACCGTGACGCAACGGGCCGGATTGCAAAATGGGCCATTGAGCTCCTCCCGTTCGACATAACTTATAAGCCACGGCGAGCCATCAAGTCGCAACCGACTTCATCGCAGAATGGACGAAGGCCGAACTCCCTAAAGAGTACGACACATATTCAAATTGGATCATGCATTTTGACGGCTCCAAGATGTTGGCCGGACAGGGGGCTGGCGTCGTTTTGACGTCCCCCACAGGAGACACAGTTCAATACGTACTCCAGATTATGTACACGGACTCCAACAATGCAGTCGAATATGAGGCCCTTTTACATGGTCTCCGGATGGCAGTATCCATGGGCATTCAACGCCTAGAGGTGCGCGGGGACTCGAACCTCGCAATATCCCAAATAAATGGAGACTTCGATGCCAATGATCCAAAAATGGAAGCTTACCGCAACGCCGTCCTAAAAATGTCAGCTCGGTTCAAAGGGCTTGAATTCCACCATGTAGCCCGGGAAAATAATCAGGCGGCAGATGTCCTGGCACGCATCGGCGCAAAACGCGGTATAGTCCCCCCCCCCCAACATCTTCTTGGAAAGGCTCTTTAAGCCATCCGTAGTATGGGAAGGGGAGCCAAACAAAAACAGCCCGAACCCAACCGCACTGCCTGACACCGAACATTCCGACACAATTGGAGGCTCTGCCAATGAAATAACACCTTCAGCCCACGTAATAATGGACGTTATCGCCCCGTGGACGGAACCATTCCTTGCCTACCTTACTAGGCAGGAACTCCCCGAGGACCAAAACGAGGCACGCTGCATAGTGCGGCGATCCAAAGCCTACAAAGTCCACGAGGGAGAGCTTTATAAGAAAAGCACTACCGGAGTCCTTCAAAGGTGCATCTCCGAAGAGGAAGGGCGGAACCTCCTGGCTGAAATTCATGCCGGACTCGGCGGTCATCAGGCGGCAGCTCAGTCCCTTGTAAGCAAGGCCTTCCGTACATGCTTTTATTGGCCGACGGCCCGGGCAGACGCCCATGACTTAGTCCAACGATGCACCGGTTGCCAGCTCTTTGCAAACCAAAGCCATATGCCACCCACCGCCCTCCAAACTATGCCCATCACTTGGCCCTTCGCGGTCTAGGGGCTTGACATGGTTGGACCCCTTAAAGGCGGAACCCACAAGCAAAAATACTTACTGGTCATGGTGGATAAGTTCACCAAATGGATAGAAGCCAAACCTATTAAGACGGATGAATCCGGACCGGTGATAGACTTTATATCCGGGGTTGTACACCGTTACGGTGTCCCCCACAACATCATCATGGATAACGGCACGAACTTTATGGCCGACGAGGTAAACTCTGGTGCAAAAACATGGGCATCAAGCTCAATTATGCTTCCGTCTATCACCCACAAACTAACGGCCAGGTCGAACGTGCAAATGGTCTTATCATGAGTGGCATCAAACCCAGATTAGTGCGGTCCCTCAAGGAATCTAACACGCACTGGGTAGAGGAGCTCGACTCCGTACTCTGGGGGCTGCGGACCACGCCGAATCGCACCACCGGATACACACCATTCTTTATGGTGTACGGCGCAGAGGCAGTTTTTCCTTGCGACATAATTCATGACTCACCTCGAGTGCGCATGTACGAAGAAAGAGAAGCCGAGCTCGATCGGCAGGACAGCTTGGACGCATTGGAGGAGGAGCGTGACGTGGCAAAAGCCCGTTCCGCATTCTATCAACAGCAGGCTCGAAGATACCAAAGCAGAGAAGTACGGGCCAAAAATTACAACGTTGGCGAATTAGTTCTATGACTACCGGACAAGAAAAAGGACAAACTCAAGCCCAAGTGGGAAGGTCCCTTCATAATTGACCAAGTCCTGACTGGTGGAGCGTACCGCCTGCGAGATGCATCGGATAACCGACTCGAGCCGAACCCATGGAACGCAGCCTGTCTCCGAAGATTCTATGCCTAGCGCCGGACTCTGTGTTCGTCTCCTTCCTCTCTCCATTTTTATATACTTTCTGTCTTACATTCCTCTTCTTCTTCTTCTTCTTCTCTCTCTCTCTCTCTCTCTCTCTCTCTCTCTCTCTCTCTCTCTCTCTCTCTTTCTTATAGCCTTTAAAGGCTCATAAAGTGACGCGCTATCCGCGCTCATTAAACCTGGGGGCTTCTTTAAACAGAAGCTTATTTATACGGGCTTCATGCCCAACACATGTGTCACACTTCCGCATGTACCTTTTATTCACCATTATATGCATCGATATGACTTAAGTTTTGGCCAAGCTGGGTTGCCTGGCTCCTGTGCTTACCCCTACGTTCCCGATTGTTCGGCTAGGTGGTAAAGGGAGCACCTCTGCGATTTTTACTGCCGAGTCAGCCGGACGTGTACCTCAGACTGGGTGAAGCCGAAAGCTAGCGTTCTTAAGGGAATATTCGGTCGGTGAACTAAAGATGATCTTTTTTTATTTTATTTATCTATACGCCCCCATATGTTTTTCCTGCGTTTCTTTTTGCAGCATGGACATGCACTTTAGGGCATGCCTCCCAGGGAAAGGAACCCTAACGGAACTATTCTCCCTGGAAGATGTTTCTTACTAACCATGTAATATAACATAACTAGTCGGGCACTTGTCTGTTCACGCACTAATGACCCCTACGCCTGGTCTCCATGCACTCCCCGGTTCCTATATAACCGCATGGGAATTCGGACACACTCCGGACCGTCAGGTCCCGAGGCTGAAGCGAAAAGGTCGGCCATGACAAATGATCTACAATCCGGCTAGAAGGCATTATAAATATCAATTAAATTACATAGTCATTTTGACTGACTGTATTCCTCTTCAATACCATCTAACAGGCTGTCTAATTTACAGTCCTGCTGGGAATACTCGCCAATTCTACTTGGCCGTATACTAAGCTTACAGGGATCTCCTTCCCATCGGGCCCTACAGGACCGACCTTGGCCATGTGGTTGGGGTCAGCCTTTGTGTACCGCGTCTTCACCATGGCCCAGGCCTCCATAGCGCCTTGACGGCAGGCTGATATCTTCCACAATCGGAAGCGCCGCCGTGCTCCCTTTAGCTTCTCCGCAAACTCTCCAAGACCTTCGGGCATGGAGATGGATGGCCACAGGGCCTGGGCGACGCCTTGCATAGCCTGCCGAACTCGATCGAGCAGTTGTGAGAGCTCGGGAAGAAGGCCACCCGTAGAACCGGGCATCTCCTCTGCAGGACGACCTGTTAGCACACCTACAGACATTGCTCTGTTAGTCGACTTCCCCGCCGAACTTTCTTTCAAAGGTTCGTTCAAGCACTTACTAAATATGCCACGCTGAAGCCGCTGATTCTCCTTAACGGAGTCTGATAGCTGGGCACAAACATCTTTCAGCTCGACGCCCAGCTTGGTGTTGGCATCTTGGAGATCGTTCTTCTCCCGCCTCACCTTTGTCAGCACCTTCTCACCAGCCTTTAGCTGGCGTAGGAGGTGTTGCCTTTCCGGATTCAATCTGGCGCCATCTGCAATTTCATTTGTCAGATTCGCACCCATGCCGTGCTTCGCAAAATACTTATCTTTCGAAGTGTATATTACCAGAAGGGGTCTCCTTGGGCTCCCCTACCGCGGCTAGTGCGGCCTCAAGTTGGGCTTTGCACTCTTCCAGCTCCTTGGACAGTAGGGAATTCTTTTCTGTAACAACCTGCATAACAAATGATCCTTAAATTAGTTATTCTAACTGTTTCAAGTCTCGGGGGCTACTGGTATATATATAATTACCAAAATTTTCTTACCCGTATGTCTTTTACATATTGCTCCGTGGCTCTGGCTAGACCATTTTGAGCGGCACGGAGGTACGCATCTCCCGAATTAAAGGCATCTAATGCCTCTTGGGAGAAACAAGCGTCGCGAAGAATTGTCCGGCGACGCCTGTGGTTCATGGCACTCTCCACCTCAGAGTTGGTGGCAGACAACATGTCCATATCCTCCATCGGAGGAGCGTCCGGTGCGCGCCTTGTGTTCGCCTCCACCTCCGGACCAGGCTTTGGAGCCTGGCTGGTGGAGGCGCGGTTGGCAGCCTCTCCGGGTATAGTCCGGCGAGGTCTCTTTGTCCTGAAGAGAGCACGAGTGTTAATATGCCTCGCAGGTCTAACACCTGGGATAAGGGGGCGCGCCATACCTTTGCACTGACACCTCGGTCCGGACTGCGCCTCTTTTCTGCCCACGGGCCCCTGCGGCCCCTCGTTGGCTTGCCGCCGCAGGTTCGGCCTCCCGTCTCAAAAACCTCCCCTGCAAAGCTCGGTTGTAATCAGGAAACTGAAAACACGAGAGGGTGCACACCTATTCGGGGTACTGGGACTTCGATCTCAGTTACCTGGGAGGCCGGGATTAGCCCTGGGTAATCGGTCGTAATTGCCACCAAGGCGTTGTCCTTGCTCAATTGATGGAACACTCCATCAATCAGCTCCACAGATATGTCCGGATCCTCTTGAGAGGCCGGGTCGAGGGACCGTCCTGGGTCCTCGGGTTGTGGAGGAGGGCTGTTTATTTCCTTAACAGCCCGGCGCAGTTCCTGCGTTGAAGTCGTTAGACTGAATATTTAACAATGGGAATACAAAACGGATGGGCAAGTAAATGTGACCGCTTACCCAGCTTGGGGGATTGTGCATAGAGAATCCACCCTGTGGGTTGACGCAGAGAAATTCCTCCTCTTCTCCCTTATACAAAGTGGACAAGATCTTTAGTAGAGCGGCAGCTGAATCCGGCCCCTTACGGCCGTAGCGGGTGGCGTCGTCCTCCCCGTTGAAGTCCCACATGGGGTGGCTTCTATACTGAAGTGGCTGCACCCCCCGCATGATGCATTCGGCCATAACCACGATCATGGTCAGTCCGGAATGGGCTAACAATCTTATTCGGCCCATCAGGTAAATGAAGTCCCTGTCACTTTCCCTCTGAGGGCTCCGTGGACGCCAGCTTAGGCGCTTATTTAAGGGAGCACTGTCGAACTCAGGGAGGCCAATCCGAACAGGATCCGGCAGGGGGACATCCTCTATATAAAACCATTCCGAAGGCCAGTCTTCAGACGCCTTCTTTGGAGTTCCGGATAGATATCCGGTCCCGGCGATGCGCCACACTTCGGCTCCGCCCACTTGATACATTGACCCCTCCTTAGAGCGGGGCACAAGGCAGAATAACCTCTTCCATAGCCCGAAATGAGCCTCGATACCCAAAAACAGCTCGCAGAGGGCTACGAAGCCCGCGATATGCAATACAGAGGCAGGCGTGAGATTATGTAGCTGGAGGCCGTAGAACTCCAGCAGCCCCCGGAGAAATGGATGGATTGGAAACCCGAGCCCCCTTATTAAATAAGGGACGAGGCATACCCGCTCTCCTTTGGAGGGATTAGGGGCACTCTCCGCTTGCTTTCCGCCGTTATAGACGGCAAGACCGGCTCGAACCGGGATCATATAGGCCGGGGGGAGAAATCCCTTGGTCTGGAGCATCACTAGCTCGCTATGCGGGACAGAACATCTCTCCCAATATCCAGGCTAAGGGCTGGAAGGGCGAAAGGAGGAGTTGTGATGGCTGGCCATGGTGGAATGGACCTTCGTCGGATGCGCTCTGATGAACACTCGTGAAGGGGAGAAGGTGTGGTTTGGATCTAAATCCTCGTCCCCTTAAATGGGAGGCTCATTTACGTGGCTAGGGGTGTGAATGTAAAAACACTCAGACTTTTCATATTCGTTTGACACGTGGGAGACGGCCATTATTGGACGTAGAAGCCGAGGAGCGCAACATTTACAAGAAGCCGGACTTTATTCAACAGGTACATGGAATTTGGAGGAGAACCCACCTTGCAATGCCGAAGACAATCTGCGCGCTGGACTCATCGTCATTGAAGCCTGGTTCGGGGGCTACTGAGGGAGTCCTGGATTAGGGGGTGTCCGGATGGCCGGACTATACCTTCAGCCGGACTCCTGGACTATGAAGATATAAGATTGAAGACTTCGTCCCGTGTCCGGAAGGGACTTTCCTTGGCGTGGAAGGCAAGCTTGGCGATACGGATATGTAGATCTCCTACCATTGTAACTGACTTTGTGTAACCCTAACCCTCTCCGGTGTCTATATAAACCGGAGGGTTTTAGTCCGTAGGACAACATACACGACGACGATCATACCATAGGCTAGCTTCTAGGGTTTAGCCTATCCGATCTCGTGGTAGATCTACTCTTGTACTACCCATATCATCAATATTAATCAAGCATGACGTAGGGTTTTACCTCCATCGAGAGGGCCCGAACCTGGGTAAAAACTTCGTGTCCCTTACCTCCTGTTACCATCCGGCCTAGACGCGCAGTTCGGGACCCCTACCCGAGATCCGCCAGTTTTGACACCGACACAATACACTTAGGTTGACTTGACGAGTCTACCATGTACAGACATGGCCTCGGAACACGGAAGACCGAAAGGTCGAACATGAGTCGTATAGAAGATACGATCAACATGAAGATGTTCACCGATGATGACTAGTCCGTCTCACGTGATGATCGGACACAACCTGGTTGACTCGGATCATGTATCACTTAGATGACTAGAGTGATGTCTATCTGAGTGGGAGTTCATTATATAATTTGATTAGATGAACTTATTTATCATGAACAATAGTCTAAGTTGTCTTTGCAAAAAGGGTTGTAGATCAATAGCTCGCGTTGTAGCTCCCTGTTTCAATACGTTCCTAGAGAAATATTAAGTTGAAAGATGTTGTAAGCAATGATCCATTGCCTGAGGAGTGTCCTCACTGCTACATAGAAGGCTTATGTCTTTGATGCACCGCTCGGTGTGCCAACCCCTCGAGCGTCGTCTGTGGATGTTATGAACATCTGACAGATACGTCCTGATGACTACTTGATAGTTAAGTACACCATACTTTACGGCTTAGAATCGGGATTCCAATGACGTTCTGAACGACATAGAACATATGAGATGTTCCAAGAGCTGAAATTGGGATTTCAGGCTCATGCCCGTGTTGAGAGGTATGAGACCTCTGGCAAGTTCTTTGCCTACAAGATGGAGGAGAATAGCTCAGCTAGTGAGCATGTGCTCAGAATGTCTGGGTGCTACAATCACTTGAATCATGTGGGAGTTCAACTTCCAGATAAGATAGTGCTTGATAGAGTTATCTAGTCACTATCACTAAGCTACTAGATCTTCGTGATGAACTATGACATGCAAGGGATGGAGATGATCCCGGAGCTGTTCGCGGTGCTTAAGACCGCAAAAAGTAGAAATCAAGAAGGAGCATCAAGTGTTGATGGTTTAACAAGACCACTGGTTTCAAGAAGGGCAAGGGCTAGAAGGGAAACTTCATGAATGGCAAACCAGTTGCCGCTCCAGTAAAGGAACCCAAGGTTGAACCCAACCCGATACTAAGTGCTTCTATTGTAAGGGGAACGATCACTGGTAGCGGAATTACCCCAAATGCATGGTAGATAAGAAGGATGGCAACTTCAACAAAGTATATACGTGTTATTAATGTGTACCTTTCTATTACTCCTGGTAGCACCTGGGTATTGGATACTGGTTCAGTTGCTATTATTGGTGACATGAAGCAAAAAGCTACGGACTAAACGGAGACTGGCTAAGGGCGAGGTGACGATGTGTGTTGGAAGTGTTTCCAAAGTTGATGAGATCACCATCGCACGCTCCATCTGCCCTCGGGATTAGTATTGAACCTAGATAAATGTTATCAGGTGTCTACGTTGAGCATGAATATGATTAGATCATGTTCATTGCAATACGGTTATTCATTTAAGTTAGAGAATAATGGTTATTCTGTTTACATGAATAATACCTTTCATGGTCATGCACCCCATGTGAATGGTTCATTGAATCTCGGTCGTGGTAATACACATGTTCACGCCAAAAGATGTAGAGTTAATAATGATAGTACCACTTTTCTTGTGGCACTGCCGCCTAGGTCATATTGGCGTAAGATGCATGAAGAAACTCCATGTCGATGGATGTTTGGAGTCACTTGATTTTGAATCACTTGACACATGCGAGCCATGCTTCATGGGCAGGATGACTAAGACCACGTTTTCAAGTACAATGAAATGGGCAAGTGACTTGTTGGAAATCGTACATGCTGATGTGTGTGATCCAATAAGAATTGAGGCGTGCGGTGGACATCGCTATTTTCTCATCTTCACTGACGATTTGAGTAGATATGGGTATATTTACTTAATGAAGCACAAGTCTGAAACGTTTGAAAAGTTCAAGCAATTTCAGAGTGAAGTTAAGAAGATCAAATTCCTAAGATCTGATCGATGGAGAATTTCTAAGTTATGAGTTTGGCAATCACTTAACACATTGTGAAATTGTTTCACAATTGACACCACCTAGAACACCACAGCGTAATGGCGTGTCCGGACATCGTAATCGAACCTTATGAGATATGGTGCGGTCTATGATGTCTCTTACCGATCTACCGCTATCATTGTGAGGTTATGCGTTAGAGACAGCTGCATTCACTTTAGATAGGGCACCATCTAAGTCCATTGAGATGACGTCGTATGGACATTGGTTTGGCAAGAAACCAAAGTTGTCGTTTCTTAATATTTGGTGCTGCGATGCTTAAGGCTTCAGCCGAAAAAGCTCGAACCTAAAGCGGACAAATACATCTTCATAGGATACCCAAAGGTAATAGTTGGGTATACCTTCTATCTCAGATCCGAGGGCAAAGTGTTTGTCGCTAAGAACGGGTCCTTTCTCGAGAAGGAGTTTCTCTCGAAAGAATTGAGTGGGAGGAAGATAGAACTTGATGAGGTTGTTGAACCTCTACTTCAACCGGAAAGTGGTGCAACACAGAAAGATGTTTCTGTGGCGCCTACGTCGGTTGAAGAGGAAGTTAATGATAGTGATCATGAAGCTTTAGATCAAGTTGCTATCAAACCTCATAGGTCGACAAGGATATGTACTACTCCTGAGTGGTACGGTGATCCTGTCTTAGATATCATGTTGGACAACAATGAACCTACGAGTTATGAAGAAGCGATGGTGGGCCCATATTCCGACAAATGGTTAGAAGCCATGAAATCTGAGATAGGATCCATGTATTAGAACAAAGCATGGACTTTGGTGGACTTGCCCGTTGATCGGCAAGCCATTGAGATAAATGGATCTTTAAGAAGAAGACGGACGTGGACGGTAATGTTACCGTCTATGAAACTCGACTTGTGGCAAAGAGTCTTCTCACAAGTTGAAGGAGTTAACTACGATGAGATTTTCTCACCCGTAGCGATGTTTAAGTCCGTCGGAATCATGTTAGCATTAGCTGTATTTTTCGATTATGAAATCTGACAGATGGATGTCAAAACAAGTTTTCTTACAAGTTTTCGTAAGAAAAAGTTGTATGTGATACAATAAAAGGTTTTTGTCGATCCTAAGGATGCTAAAAGGTATGCTGGCTCCAGCGATCCTTCTATGGACTAGAGCAAGCATCTCGGAGTCGGAATATATGCTTTGATGGAGTGATCAAAGCTTTTAGGTTTATACAATGTTTGCTAGAAACTTGTATTTACAAGAAAGTGAGTGGGAGCACTACAACATTTCGGATAAGTATATGTGGATGACATATTGTTGATCTGAAATAATGTAGAATTTCTGGAAAGCATAAACGGTTGTTTGAAGTGTGATTTTCAAAGGAAGACCCGGATAAAGCTGCTTACATATTGGGCATCAAGATCTATAGAGATAGATCAAGATGCCTGAGGATACTTTCAAAGAACGCACACCTTGACATGTTTTTGAAGGAGTTCAAAATAGATCAGTCAAAGAAGGGATTCTTACCTGAGTTGTAAGGTGTGAAGTTGAGTAAGACTCAAAGCTTGACCACGGCAGAAGAAAGAGGAAGGACGAAGTTCGCCCCCAATGCTTTTGTCATAGGCTCTATACGGTATGCCATGCTGAGTACCACACCTGATTTGTGCCTTGCCACATGTCTGGCAAGAGGGTACAAAGGTGATCCAGGAGTGGATAACTGGACAGTGGTCAAAATTATCCTTAGAGGAATAAGGAAATATTTCTCGGTTATGGAGGTGATAAAGAGTTCGACGTTAAGAGTTACGTCGATGCAAGCTTTAACACCTATCCGGATGACTATGAGTAGAAAAACCGGATATGTATAATGGAGCAACCATTTGGAATAGCTCCAAGTGGAACATGGTAGCAGCATCTACGATATGACATAAAGTTTTGCGAAGTACATGCGGATCTGATTGTTGCAGACCCGTTGACTATAACATCTCTCACAAGCATAACATGATCAAACCCAGAACTCATTGAGTGTAATCACATGGTAATGTGAACTAGATTATTGACTCTAGTAAACTCTTTGGGTGTTAGTCGCATGGCGATGTGACCTTGAGTGTTAATCATATAGCGATGTGAACTAGATTATTGACTCTAGTGCAAGTGGGAGACTGTTGGAAATATGCCCTAGAGGCAATAATAAATTAGTTATTATTATATTTCCTTGTTCATGATAATCGTTTATTATCCATGCTAGAATTGTATTGATAGGAAACTTAGATACATGTGTGGATACATAGACAACACCATGTCCCTAGTAAGCCTCTAGTTGACTAGCTCGTTGATCAATAGATGCTTACGGTTTCCTGACCATGGACATTGGATGTCGTTGATAACGGGATCACGTCATTAGGAGAATGATGTGATGGACTAGACCAATCCTAAGCCTAGCACAAGATCGTGTAGTTCGTATGCTAAAGCTTTTCTAATGTCAAGTATCATTTCCTTAGATCATGAGATTGTACAACTCCCGGATACCGTAGGAATGCTTTGGGTGTACCAAACGTCACAACGTAACTGGGTGGCTATAAAGGTGCACTACGGGTATCTCCGAAAGTGTCTGTTGGGTTGGCACGAATCGAGACTGGGATTTGTCACTCCATGTAACGGAGAGGTATCTCTAGGCCCACTCGGTGGGACATCATCATAACGTGCACAATGTGACCAAGGAGTTGATCACGGGATGATGTGTTACGGAACGAGTAAAGAGACTTGCCGGTAACGGGATTGAACAAGGTATCGGGATACCGACGATCGAATCTTGGGCAAGTATCATACGAGTAGACAAAGGGAATTGTATACGGGATTGATTGAATCCTAGACATCGTGGTTCATCCGATGAGATCATCGTGGAACATGTGGGAGCCAACATGGGTATCCAGATCCCGCTGTTGGTTATTGACCAGAGAGATGCCTCGGCCATGTCTGCATGATTCCCGAACCCGTAGGGTCTACACACTTAAGGTTCGATGACGCTAGGGTTATAGGGAATGTATGTATGTGCTTACTAAATGTTGTTCAAAGTCCCGGATGAGATCCCAGACGTCACTGGGAGTTCCGGAATGGTCCGGAGGTAAAGATTGATATATAGGAAGTGTGGATTTGGCCACCGGAAGTGTTCCGGGCATCACCGGTAATGTACCGGTACCACCGGAAGGGTTCCGGGGGTCCACCGGGAGGTGCCACCAGCCCCGGAGGCTTTTGTGGGCCAAGAGTGGGAAGGGACCAGCCCCTAGGTGGGCTGGGGCGCCTCCCACCAAGGCCCAATGTGCCCTCAAGAGGAGAAGGGGCAAACCCTAGGGGCAGATGGGCCCTAAGGCCCACCCTAGGTGCGGCCCCTCTCTCCCCCCTTGGCCGCCACCCAGATGGGATCTGGGGGCTGTCACCACCCCTAGGGAGGGAACCCTAGGTGGGGGCGCAGTCCCTCCCCTCCCCCTATATACAGTGGAGGTTTTGGGCTGCCCAACATGCGAGTCTCTCTCTCCCAAGGCGCAGCCCTACCTCTCTCCCTCCTCGTCTCTCGTAGTGCTTGGCGAAGCCCTGCAGGAGTACCGCGCTCCTCCACCACCACCACGCCGTCGTGCTGCTGCTGGACGGAGTCTTCCCCAACCTCTCCCTCTCTCCTTGCTGGATCAAGGCATGTGAGACATCAACGGGCTGCACGTGTGTTGAACGCGGAGGCGCCGTTGTTCGGCGCTTAGATCGGAATCGACCGCGATCTAAATCGCCACGAGTACGACTACCTCATCCGCGTTCTTGCAACGCTTCCGCTTAGCGATCTACAAGGGTATGTAGATGCACTCCCCTTCCCTTCGTTGCTAGATTACTCCATAGATTGATCTTGGTGATGCATAGAAAATTTTAAATTTTTGCTACGATCCCCAACAGTCACGACCCTTCAAGCCAGGCCTCCAGATCCAGACCAAGGGATCACCATTTCTGAAGCTACGACGACACCAAGGCCACCCACCACCCCTCCCCTTGCTATCCCGCATAGCCAAGAGAAGGCGCCACCACCGCTGCCCGCCGCGAGTGATGTCGCTTGAAGCTACGTCGGTATTTCCCCAAAGAGGAAGGGATGATGCAGCACAGCGGCGGTAGGTATTTCCGTCAGATATGAAACCAAGGTTATCGAACCAGTAGTAGAACTAAGAAACACAACGTAAATAGCACTCGCACACAAATAACAACTACTCGCAACCCGACGTGTAAAAGGGGTTGTCAATCCCTTTCGGGTAGCGGCGCCCCAAGATGGGCAAACAGACGTGATAGAGTTGTAAATATTGATAGATCGAACACCAAATAAAATAAATTGCACCAAGGTATTTTTGGATTTAATAGATCTAAAAATAAAAGGCAAATAAAATATATCGCAAAGACAAATAATATGAGAAAGAGACCCGGGGCCGTAGATTTCACTAGTGGCTTCTGTCGAGAAAAATAGCAAACGGTGGGTAAACAAATTACTGTTGGGCAATTGATAGAACTTCAAATACTCATGACAACATCCATGCAATGATCATTACATAGGCATCACGTCCAAGATTAGTAGACCGACTCCTGTCTGCATCTACTACTATTACTCCACACATCGACCGCTATCCAGCATGCATCTAGTGTATTAAGCTCATGGAGAAACACAGTAATGCAATAAGAATGATGACATGATGTAGACAAGATCTATCTATGTAGAGATAGACCCCATCATTTTATCCTTAGTTGCAACGATACATACGTGTCGATTCCTCTTCTGTCACTGGGATCAAGCACCTTAAGATTGAACCCACTACAAAGCACCTCTTACCATTGCAAGATAAATAGATCAAGTTGGCCAAACAAAACCCAAATATCGAAGAAGAAATACGAGGCTATAAGCAATCATGCATAAAAGAGATCAAAGAAACTCAAATGCTTTCATGGATATAAAAAGATAGATCTGATCATAAACTCAAAGTTCATCAGATCCCAACAGACACACCGCAAAAAGAGTTACATCATATGGATCTCCAAGAGACCATCGTATAGAGAATCAAATGAGAGAGAGGAAGCCATCTAGCTACTAACTACGGACCCGAAGGTCTACAAAGAACTACTCACGCATCATCGGAGAGGCACCAATAGAGGTGGTGAACCCTATCCGTGATAGTGTCTAGATTGGATTTGGTGGTTCTGGACTCTGCGGCGGCTGGAATTGATTTCCATCGACTCCCGTAGGGTTTCTAGAATATTGGGGTATTTATAGAGCAAAGAGGCGGTCCGGGGGGCACCCGAGGTGGGCACAACCCACCAGGGCATGCTTGGGCCTCCTGGCGCGCCCTGGCGGGTTGTGCTCTCCTCGGAGCACCCCCCAGGCACAGCCTTGGCCCATTAGGTGTCTTCTGGTCCATAAAAAATCTCCGTAAAGTTTTGTGTCATTTGGACTCCGTTTGGTATTGATTTTCTGCAATGTAAAAAACATGCAAAAAAGCAGCAACTGGCACTTGGCACTATGTCAATAGGTTAGTACCAAAAATTGATATAAAATGACTATAAAATGATTATAAAACATCCAAGATTGATAATATAATATCATGGAACAAACAAAAAATATAGATACGTTGGATACGTATCAGCAACCCCAAGCTTAACTCCTACTCGTCCTCGAGTAGGTAAGTGATAAAAACAGAATTTTTGATGTGGAATGCTGCCTATCAATATCATGTCATATCATATTCTTTTCTTTATAGCATGGACATTTGGAATTTTATATTGTTCAAAGCAATAGTCTAGTTTTGACATGATAACTTAAATACTCAAGCATATCAACAAGCAACCATGTCTTTCAAAATATCAATGCTAAAATAAGCTATCCCTAGCCCATCATGCTCAATCATTGATCCATTCATGAAACACACTCGCATATTAACTACACCCAATCCTCAAGTACGATCATAGTGCCTCCTAGTAGATGCTTTATAAGAGAAGATGGAGACTCAAATTCAAACTAAAAATTGCATAAAGTAAAAGAAAGGCCCTTCGCAGAGGGAAGTATGGATTTGTAGAGGTGCCAGAGCTTAAAGCAAAAAACTTAGAGATAAAAACATTTTGGGAGGTGTATCCATCCCACCAACGAAAACGACTTAGAGTTCCCAACACTTTCCATGCTAGATATATCATAGGAGGTTCCCAAACAGAAAATAAAGTTTATTCCTTTTTACACCATACTTTCACTTTCCATGGCTTACCGTATCCACGGGTGCCTTCCATACCAACACTTTTCAAGGAATTTATTATTTGACAACATAAAGTAAATTCATTTTTCATTTCGGGACAGGGCATCCCTAATACCTTTGCCTTACTCTCGTGCGATGACAAGTGAATAAACACTCATTGTGAGAATAACACATCTAGCATGGAAAATATTATCCACCCCTCACCGCTCCGCGAGCGAAACGAACACACAAAAGAGAAGTTTATTTTGAAAATTAGAGACGGCACATACAAATTTGCTTCGAACGGCAAAAGAATACCGCATATAGGTAGATATAGTGGACTCATGTGGCAAAACTGGTTTAAAGGTTTTTGGATGCACAAGTAGTGATCATACTTAGTGCAAAATGAAGGCTAGCAAAAGATTGAGAAGCGACCAACCAAGAAACTAATAATCCCATAAGCGAGCATTAAGCATAACTAACACCGAATAATGCACCACAAGTAGGATATAATTTCATTGTGTAATTATGGACTTTCGTGCTTGCATAGGGAATCACAAACCTTAACACCAATATTCTTACTAAAGCATAATTACTCATCAACATAACTCACATATCACATCATCATATCTCAAAACTATTACTAAGAATCAAGTTTATTTTGTCCAATTATCTTCATGAAAGCTTTTATTATATCCTTCTTGGATATCTATCACTTTGGAACTAATTTCCATATGTTGCTTTTGATAAGCTCAAACAAATATAAGTGAAGATCATGAGCATAATTTTTCTTTGGGTGTTAATCACATAGCGATGTGAACTAGATTGTTGACTCTAGTAAACCCTTTGGGTGTTAGTCACATGGAGATGTGAACTAATCACATAATGATGTGAACTATTGGTGTTAAATCACATGATGATGTGAACTAGATTATTTACTCTAGTGCAAGTGGGAGACTGAAGGAAATATGCCCTAGAGGCAATAATAAAGTTTTTATTTATATTTCCTTATATCATGATAAATGTTTATTATTCATGCTAGAATTGTATTAACCGGAAACTTAGTACATGCGTGAATACATAGACAAACAGAATGTCACTAGTATGCCTCTACTTCACTAGCTCGTTGAATCAATGATGGTTATGTTTCCTAACCATATACATGAGTTGTCATTTGGTTAATGAGATCACATCATTAGATAATGATGTGATGTACTTGACCCAACCGTTAGCTTAGCACGATGATCGTTTAGTTTGTTGCTATTGCTTTCTCCATAACTTATACATGTTCCTATGACTATGAGATCATGCAACTCCCGAATGCCGGAGGAACACTTTGTGTGCTACTAAACGTCACAACGTAACTGGGTGATTATAAAGGTGCTCTACATGTGTCTCCGATGGTGTTTATTGAGTTGGCATAGATCAAGATTAGGATTTTTCACTCCGATTGTCGGAGAGGTATCTCTGAGCCCTCTCGGTAATGCACATCACTATAAGCCTTGCAAGCAATGTCACTAATGATTTAGTTACGGGATGTTGCATTACGGAACGAGTAAAGAGACTTGTTGATAACGAGATTGAATTAGGTGTTGAGATACCGACAATAGAATCTCGGGCAAATAACATACCGATGACAAAGGGAACACCGTATGTTGTTATGCGGTTTGACAAATAAAGATCTTCGTAGGATATGTAGGAGCCAATATGAGCATCCAGGTTCCGCTATTGGTTATTGACCGGATATGTGTCTCGGTCATGTCTAGATAGTTCTCGAACCCGTAGGGTCCGCACGCTTAACATTCTGTGATGATTTGTATTACGAGTTATGTGATTTGATGACCTAAGTTTGTTCGGAGTTCCGGATGAGATAGTGGACATGACGAGGAGTCTCAAAATGGTCGAGACGTAAAGATCAATATATTAGAAGGCTATATTCGGACATCGGAAAGGTTCCGAGTGATTCAGGTATTTTTCGGAGTACCGGAGAGTTATGGGAGTTCGTATTGGGCCTTAATGGGCCATACATGAAAGGAGAGAAAGGCCTCAAGGGTGGCCACACCCCTTCCTCATGGACTGGTCCGAATTGGACTAGGGAAAGGGGGTGCCCCCTTCCTTCCTTCTCCTTCTCCCTTCCCTTTTTCCTATCCCATGTAGGAGGTGGAATCCTACTTGGACTAGGGAGTCCTAGTACGACTCCACACTTTGGGCGCGTCCTATGAGGGCCGACTGAGGGAGTCCTGGACTAAGGGGTCCTCGGGCGTCCGGCCTGTTAATCATGGGCCGGACTGATGGGCTGTGAAGATACGAAGACCAAAGACTACGCCTGTGTCCAGATGGGACTCTCCTTGGCATGGAAGGCAAACTTAGCGACTAAATATGTAGATTCCTTTCTTTGTAACCGACCTTGTGTAACCCTAGATCCTCCCGATGTCTATATAAACCGGAGGACTTAGTCCGGAGGAGATACATTATCATAGCCATACAAGCTAGACCCCTAGGGTTTAGCCATTACGATCTCGTGGTAGATCAACTCTTGTAATACTCATATTCCTCAAGATAAATCAAGTAGGACGTAGGGTATTACCTTCATAGAGAGGGCCCAAACCTGGGTAAAACATTGTGTCCCCTGTCTCTTGTTACCATCGACCTTAGACGCACAGTTCGGGACCCCCTACCCGAGTTCCGCCGGTTTTGACACCGACATTGGTGCTTTCACTGAGAGTTCCACTGTGCCATCATCAAGAGGTTCGATGGCTCCTTCAACCATCCGCAACGATGCTACCCAAGGGGGAGTTTTCCTCCCCGGACAGATTTTCGTGTTCAGCGGTTTCGCTCTGCGGGCCAACTCGCTTGGCCATCTGGAGCAGGTCGAAAGCTACGCCCCTGGCCATCAGGTCAGATTTGGGAGCTTGAACTACGTCGCGGACTTCCATGGGGACTTGATCTTTGCAGGATTCGAGACCGCGGCTACCACTCCTGGCCACCTCGAGGGACATGACCTAAATCTGTCATCGGACTGCATCCAGGAGACAGCTCCCATAACTGCTCTGGCCTTAGATCCGGAGCAGGCTGCGCCATCCAAGGACGGGAAGCTCAACCCCGCCACGGAGGCCACAGATTCCTCGGTGTTGGAGCCACACATAGACTTGATCTCACAGGATACCTGTGCCACTGGAACTCCGAACTCGTTTCCGGCCGTAAGTTCCGAATCATGTGAGCTCGCAGACGCCGAACTTGATCGTTTATCGATCTTCAAACTTAACACCGCAGACATCTTCCAGCACTCGCCTTTGGGCGACATGCTAAACTCATTAAAAAATCTGTCCTTGGTGGAGTACTCACAACCGAACTATATCCGATTCAAACTAGGGGCTAACGATGGAGAATTTTTGTCCCCACCCGCCACCCACTTTATAGCCACGGTCGAAGATTTAACTGACACACTTGATTACGACTCCGAGGACATCGACGGTATGGACGACGATGCCGGATAACAAGAGGCCCAGAACCCACCATTCACCGGACGCTGGATGGCCACTTCGTCGTATGATGTATACATGGTGGATGCACCAAAGGAGAACAGCGGCGATGACAAGGAAGATCCAGATGAGGATAAACTTTCTGAAATACAATCCAAGCGTCGGCGTTAGCGGCGCCACTCTAAGTCATGCCGCAGTAAAGACAGCAACACCGGCATAGGAGAAGATAATACTCCAGAAGGTGTCGAAGACAACAAAGACCCCATTGAAACAACTAATGAAAAAGATGAACGGGAATATGGGCAGGTTAGCCTTGGTAAACAGGCCACGCATGAAGACTCAGAGAACGAAAGTTATCTTCTGCTCTCCGAGGATGAGGTGAGCCTCGGCACCGACGATTTCATCGTGCCTGAGGAACCTCTTGAGCAGGAGCGCTTCAAGCGCCAGCTCATAGCCACTTCAAGGAGCCTGAAAAAGAAAAAGCAGCAGCTTCAAGCTGATCAAGATCTGCTCAATGATAAATGGACCGATGTCCTAGTAGCCGAAGAATACGACCTCAAGCACCCAACTAAAAGTTACCCAAAGCGCAAATTGCTACCTCAGTTTGATGAGGAGGTGCCAGAATACATACCACCATCATACAACGCGGCTGACCGACCACCACGTGGTCGGGACAAAACGACACCTCACGCCGAACACCAGCCCGCCCCGCCTCATCGCACAGGTAGGGGTAAATTAGCCAACGGCCATACAAATGACCTTCGGCAAAACCTGAACAATAAAGTAGGACATACCAGATCAATCTACGGATCTCGAGGACATGCCTCGTGATACGTCTCCAATGTATCTATAATTTTTGATTGCTCCATGCTATATTATCTACTGTTTTGGACTATATTGGGCTTAATTTTCCACTTTTATATTATTTTTGGGACTAACCTATTAACCGGAGGTCCAGCCCTGAATTGCTGTTTTTTTACCTATTTCAGTGTTTCGGATAAACGGAATATCAAACGGAGTCCAAACGGAATAAAATCTTCGGAAACGTGATTTTCTCACCGAACGTGATCCAGGAGACTTGGACCCTACTGCAAGGGATCAAAGAGGAGGTCAGGAGCATGGGGGCGCCCCCCTAGGGCGCACCCCTGCCTCGTGGGCCCCTCAGTGCTCCACCGACGTACTCCTTCCTCCTATATACACATGTACCCCCAAACGATCAAAACAGGAGCCAAAAACCTAATTCCACCGCCGCAAATTTCTGTATCCACGAGATCCCATCTTGGGGCCTGTTCCGGAGCTCCGCCGGAAGAGGGCCGTCATCACGGAGGGCTTCTACATCATCATAGCCCCTCCGATGAAGTGTGAGTAGTTTACCTCAGACCTTCGGGTCCATAGTTAGTAGCTAGATGGCTTCTTCTCTCTCTTTGAATCTCAATACAAAGTTCTCCCCCTCTCTTGTGGAGATCTATTCGATGTAATCTTCTTTTTGCGGTGTGTTTATTGAGACCGATGAATTGTGGGTTTATGATCAAGTCTATCTATGAATAATATTTGAATCTTGTCTGAATTCTTTTATGGATGATTGGTTATCTTTGCAAGTCTCTTCGAATTATCCGTTTGGTTTGGCCAACTAGATTGGTAGTTCTTGCCATGGGAGAAGTGCTTAGATTTGGATTCGATCTTGCGGTGTCCTTACCCAGTGACAGAAGGGGCAGCAACGTACGTATTGTATCATTGCCATCGAGGATAACAAGATGGGGTTTATTTCATATTGCATGAATTTATCTCTCTACATCATGTCATCCTGCTTAAGGCGTTACTCTGTTTTTTAACTTAATACTCTAGATGCATGTTGGATAGCGGTCGATGAGTGGAGTAATAGTAGTAGATGCAGAATCGTTTCGATCTACTTGTCACGGACGTGATGCCTATATACATGATCATTCCAAGATATTCTCATAAGTATGCGCAATTCTATCAATTACTCAACAGTAATTTTTTCACCCACCGTAGAATACTTATGCTCTTGAGAGAAGCCACTAGTGAAACCTATGGCCCCCGGGTCTATTCTCATCATATCAATCTCCATCACTTTTATATTGTTTTGCTATTTACTTTTTACTTTGCATCTTTATATCAAAAATACCAAAAACATTCTATCTATCAGATCTCACTCTCGTAAGTGACCGTGAAGGGCTTGACAACCCCTAATCGCGTTGGTTGCGAGTAGCTATCGCTTTGTGCAGGTACGAGGGACTTGAGCGTGGGCTCCTACTGGATTGATACCTTGGTTCTCAAAAACTGATGGAAATACTTATATACTCTGCTGCATCATCCCTTCCTCTTCGGGGAAAACCAATGCAAGCTCAAGACGTAGCAAGAAGGATTTCTGGCGCCGTTGCCGGGGAGTCTACGCAAAAAGTCAATATACCAAGTACCCATCACAATCCCTATCTCTCGCATTACATCATTTGCCATTTGCCTCTCGTTTTCCTCTCCCCCCAATTCACCCTTGCCGTTTTATTCTCCCTCTCTCTCTATCCTCCCTCTCTGTTTGCCTCTTTTTGTCCGCTTGCTTTTTGGTTTGCTCGTGTGTTAGATTGCTTGTTTGTCGTGATGGCTCAAGATACTACCAAATTGTGTGACTTCACCAATACCAATAATAATGATTTCCTTAGCACTCCGATTGCTCCTCTTACCGATGCTGAATCTTGTGAAATTAATACTGCTTTGTTGAATCTTGTTATGAAAGATCAATTCGCCGGCCTTCCTAGTGAAGGTGCCGCTACTCATCTGAATAGCTTCGTTGATTTATGTGATATGCAAAAGAAAAAAGATGTCAATAATGATGTCGTTAAATTGAAGCTATTTCCTTTTTCGCTTAGAGATCGTGCTAAAGCTTGGTTTTCGTCTTTGCCTAAGAATAGTATTGATTCATGGAACAAATGCAAAGATGCTTTTATCTCTAAGTATTTTCCTCCCACTAAGATCATCTCTCTTAGAAACGATATAATGAACTTTAAACAACTTGATCATGAACATGTTGCACAAGCTTGGGAGAGAATGAAATTAATGATACGTAATTGCCCTACTCATGGTTTGAATTTGTGGATGATTATACAAAAATTTTATGCCGGATTGAATTTTGCTTCTAGAAACCTTTCAGATTCGGCCGCGGGAGGCACTTTTATGGAAATCACTTTAGGATATGCTACTAAACTCCTAGATAATATTATGGTTAATTATTCTCAATGGCATACTGAAAGAACTTCTAATAAAAAAGTGCATGCGATAGAAGAAATTAATGTGTTGAGTGGAAATATGGATGAACTTATAAAATTATTTGCTACTAAGAATGTTTCTTCTGATCCTAATGATATGCCTTTGTCTACTTTGATTGAGAATAACAATGAATCTATGGATGTGAATTTTGTTGGTAGGACTAATTTTGGTAACAACGCTTATAGAGGGAATTTTAAACCTAGGCCATATCATAGTAATCCTTCTAATAATTATGGGAATTCCTACAACAACTCTTATGGAAATTATAATAAGATGCCCTCTGATTTTGAATCTAATATTAAAGAATTTATTTCTTTGCAAAAGAATTTTCATGCTATGATTGAAGAAAAATTGCTTAAGATTGATGATTTGGCTAGGAACGTTGATAGAATTGCTCTTGATGTTGATGCTTTGAAACTTAGATATATTCCACCTAAGCATGATATTAATGAGTCTCTAAAATCCATGAGAATTTCAATTGATGAGTGTAAAGAAAGAACCGCTAGGATGCGTGCTTCCAAAGATGCCTTTATTAAAGCGTGTTCTTCTAATTCTTATGAAAATCAAGATGAAGATCTAAAAGTTATTGATGTGTCTCCTATTAAATCTTTATTTTGCAATATGAATCTTGATGAAACTGAATATGATCTTCCTTTACCTAGAAGGCGTTCTAAAAATTCGGAGTGTTTAGATCTTAATGATGAAATTGATGAAAGTGGGATGGGAAGAAATAAAAATCTAGATGTTGCTAAACCCACTATATTGGATTTCAAGGAATTTAATTATGAAAATTGCTCTTTGATTGATTGTATTTCCTTGTTGCAATCCGTGCTAAATTCTCCACATGCTTATAGTCGAAATAAAGCCTTCACCGAACATATTGTTGATGCCTTGATGCAATCTTATGAAGAAAAACTTGAGTGGAAAGTTTCTATCCCTAGAAAACTCTATGATGAGTGGGAACCAACTATTAAAATTAAAATTAAAGATCATGAGTTTTATGCTTTGTGTGATTTGGGTGCTAGTGTCTCTACTATTCCCAAGACTTTGTGTGATTTACTAGATTTCCGTAATTTTGATGATTGCTCTCTAAACTTGCATCTTGTGGATTCCACTATTAAGAAACCTATGGGAAGAATTAATGATGTTCTTATTGCTGCTAATTGGAATTATGTGCCCGTAGATTTTATTGTTCTTGACATAGATTGCAATCCTTCATGTCCTATTATTCTTGGCAGACCTTTCCTTAGAACGATTGGTGCGATTATTGATATGAAGGAGGGGAATATTAGATTTCAATTACCATTAAAAAGGGCACAGAACACTTTCCAAGAAAGAAAATAAAATTACCATATGAAACTATCATGAAAGCCACTTATGGATTGCCTACCAAAGATGGCAATACCTAGATCTATTCTTGCTCGTTATGCCTAGCTAGGGGCGTTAAACGATAGCGCTTGTTGGGAGGCAACCCAATTTTATTTTTGTTCCTTGATTTTTGATCCTGTTTAGTAATAAATAAATTATTTAGCCTCTGTTTTGGTTGTGTTTTTTGTGTTTAATTAGTGTTTGTGCCAAGTAGAACCGTTGGGAAGACTTGGGGAAAGTCTTGTTGAACTTGCTGTAAAAAACAGAAACTTTAGCGCTCACGAGAACTGCTGTCATTTTTATTTGAAGAGTGATATTTAGTTAATTCTTTTTGCATATGATTAATAGATAAATTACTCACGTCCAGCAATTTATTTTAGAATTTTTGGGGTTCCAGATTTTGTGCTAGCTACAGATTACTACAGACTGTTCTGTTTTTGACAGATTCTGTTTTTCGCGTGTTGTTTGCTTATTTTGATGAATCTATTGTTGGGTAACGTAGCAGAAATTCAAAATTTTCCTACGTGTCACCAAGATCAATCTATGGAGTCATCTAGCAACGAGGGAGGAGTGTATCTACATACCCTTGTAGATCGCGCGCGGAAGCGTTCAAGAGAACGGGGTTGATGGAGTCGTACTCGTCGTGATCCAAATCACCGATGATCCTAGCGCCGAACGGACGGCACCTCCGCATTCAACACACGTACGGAGCAGCGACGTCTCCTCCTTCTTGATCCATCAAGGGGGGAGGAGAGGTTAATGGAGATCCAGCAGCACAACGGCGTGGTGGTGGAAGTAGCGGGATTCCAACAGGGCTTCGCTAAGCGCTGCGGGAGGAGGGAGATGTGTCACGGGAGGGAGAGGGAGGAGCCAGGCCTTAGATTGGGCTGCCCTCCCTTTCCCCCACTATATATAGGGCCAAGGGAGAGGGGGGGCGCAGCCTTGGCCCTTCCTCCAAGGAAGGGTGCGGCCAAGGGAGGAGTCCCTCCTCCCCAAGGCACCTCGGAGGTGCCTTCCCCCTTTAGGACTCTTCCTCTCCCTTGATTCTTGGCGCATGGGCCTCTTGGGGCTGGTGCCCTTGGCCCATATAGGCCAATGCGCACCCCCTACAGCCCATGTGGCTCCCCGGGGCAGGTGGCCCCACCCGGTGGACCCCCGGGACCCTTCCGGTGGTCCTTGTACAATACCGGTGACCCCGAAACTTGTCCCGATGGCCGAAATAGCACTTCCTATATATAATTCTTTACCTCCGGACCATTCCGGAACTCCTCGTGACGTCCGGGATCTCATACGGGACTCCGAACAACTTTCGGGTTACCGCATACTAATATCTCTACAACCCTAGCGTCACCGAACCTTAAGTGTGTAGACCCTACGGGTTCGGGAGACATGGAGACATGACCGAGATGAATCTCTGGTCAATAACCAACAGCGGGATCTGGATACCCATGTTGGCTCCCACATGTTCCACGATGATCTCATCGGATGAACCACGATGTCAAGGACTTAATCAATCCCGTATACAATTCCCTTTGTCTAGCGGTACGATACTTGCCCGAGATTCGATCGTCGGTATCCCTATACCTTGTTCAATCTCGTTACCGGCAAGTCTCTTTACTCGTTCCGTAACACATCATACCATGATCAAATCCTTGATCACATTGTGCACATTATGATGATGTCCTACCGAGTGGGCCCAGAGATACCTCTCCGTTTACACGGAGTGACAAATCCCAGTCTCGATTCGTGCCAACCCAACAGACACTTTCGGAGATACCCGTAGTGTACCTTTATAGCCACCCAGTTACGTTGTGACGTTTGGCACACCCAAAGCACTCCTACGGTATCCGGGAGTTGCACAATCTCATGGTCTAAGGAAATGATACTTGACATTAGAAAAGCTTTAGCATGCGAACTACACGATCTTGTGATATGCTTAGGATTGGGTCTTGTCCATCACATCATTCTCCTAATGATGTGATCCCGTTATCAACGACATCCAGTGTCCATGGTCGGGAAACCGTAACCATCTATTGATCAACGAGCTAGTCAACTAGAGGCTTACTAGGGACATGGTGTTGTCTATGTATCCACACATGTATCTGAGTTTCCTATCAATACAATTCTAGCATGGATAATAAACGATTATCATGAACAAGGAAATATAATAATAACTAATTTATTATTGCCTCTAGGGCATATTTCCAACAGTCTCCCACTTGCACTAGAGTCAATAATCCAGTTCACATCGCTATGTGACTAACACTCAAGGTCACATCCCCATGTGACTAACACCCAAAAAGTTTACTAGAGTCAATAATCTAGTTCACATTACCATGTGATTAACACTCGATGAGTTCTGGGTTTGATCATGTTATGCTTGTGAGAGATGTTATAGTCAACGGGTCTGAATCTCTCGGATCCGTATGTACTTCGCAAATTTCTATGTCATCTTGTAGATGCAACTACTACGCTACATTTGGAGCCATTTCAAATAACTGTTCTACTTGGAGCTATTCTAAATTGTTGCTCCATTATACATATCCGGTATCTCTACTCAGAGCTATCCGGATAGGTGTTAAGCTTGCATCGACGTAACCCTTTACGACGAACTCTTTTACCACCTCCATAATCAAGAAAATTCCTTAGTCCACTAGTTACTAAGGATAACTTTTGACCGCTGTCCCGTGATCCATTCTTGGATCACTCTTGTACCCCTTGACTGACTCATGGCAAGGCACACTTCAGGTGCGGCACACAGCATAGCATACTGTAGAGAGCCTATGACAAAAGCATAGGGGACGACCTTCATCCTTTCTCTCTATTCTGCCGTGGTCGAGCTTTAAGTCTTAACTTCATACCTTACAACTCAGGCAAGAACTCCTTCTTTGACTGATCCATCTTGAACACCTTCAAGATCATGTCAAGGTATGTGCTCATTTGAAAGTACCATTAAGCGTTTTGATCTATCCTTATAGATCTTGATGCTCAATGTTCAAGTAGCTTAATCCAGGCTTTCCATTGAAAAACACTTTCCAAATAACCCTATATGCTTTCCAGAAATTCTACGTCATTTCTGATCAACAATATGTCAACAACATATATTTATCAGAAATTCTATAGTGCTCCCACTCACTTCTTTGGAAATACAAGTTTCTCATAAACTTTGTATAAACCCAAAATCTTTGATCATCATCAAAGCATACATTCCAACTCCGAGATGCTTACTCCAGTCACTAGAAGGATTGCTGGAGCTTTGCATACTTATTAGCATCTTTCAGGATTGACAAAACCTTCCGGTTTGTATCACATACAACCTTTCCTCAAAAAACGTCGAGGAAACAATGTTTTGACATCGTATCTGCAAGATTTCATAAATAATGCAGTAATCGCTAATATAATTCCAACAGACTCTTAGCATCGCTACGAGTGAGAAAGTCTCATCGTAGTCAACTCCTTGAACTTGTCGGAAAACATCTTAATGACAAGTCGAGCTTTCTTAATGGTGACATTTACCATCATTGTCCGTCTTCCTTTTAAAATCCATCTGCACTCAATAGCCTTACGACCATCGAGCCGTTCTGCCAAAGTCTACACTTTGTTTTCATACATGGATCCTCTCTCGGATTTTATGGCCTCGAGCCATTTATCGGAATCTGGGCCCACCATCGCTTCTCCATAGCTCGTAGGTTCATTGTTGTCTAGCAACATGACTTCCAAGACAGGATCACGTACCACTCTGAAGTAGTACGCATCCTTGTCATCCCACGAGGTTTGGTAGTGACTTGATCTGAAGTTTCATGATCACTATCATAAGCTTCCACTTCAATTGGTGTAGGTGCCACAGGAACAACTTCCTGTGCCCTGCCACACACTAGTTGAAGAGACGGTTCAATAACCTCATCAAGTCTCCACCATCCTCCCACTCAATTCTTTCGAGAGAAACTTTTCCTCGAGAAAGGACCCGATTCTAGAAACAATCCCTTATTGCTTTCGGATCTGAGACAGGAGGTATACCCAACTGTTTTGGGTGTCCTATGAAGATGCATTTATCCGCTTTGGGTTCGAGCTTATCAGCCTGAAACTTTTTTCACATAAGCGTCGCAGCCCCAAACTTTTAAGAAATGACAGCTTAGGTTTCTCTAAACCATAGTTCATACGGTGTCATCTTATCGGAATTACGTGGTGCCCTATTTAAAGTGAATGTGGTTGTCTCTAATGCCTAACCCATGAACTATCGTGGTAATTCGATAAGAGACATCATGGTATGCATCATATCCAATAGGGTGCAGTTATGATGTTCGGACACACCATCACACTATGGTGTTCCAGGCTGTATTAGTTGTGAAACAATTTCCACAATGTCTTAATTCTGTGCCAAACTCGTAATTCATATATTCATCTCTATGATCATATCATAGATCTTTTATCCTCTTGTCACGACGATCTTTCAACTTCACCCTGAAATTACCTGAACCTTTCAATAATTCAGACTCGTGATTCATCAAGTAAATGTACTCAACATCTACTCAAACCATCTGTGAAGTAAGAACATAACGATATCCACTACATGCCTCAGCACTCATTGGACTGCACACATCAAAATGTATTACTTCCAACAAGTTGCTTTCTAGTTCCATTTTACTGAAAACGAGGCTTTCAGTCATCTTGCCCATGTGGTATGATTTGCATGTCTCAAGTGATTCAAAATCAAGTGAGTCCAAACGGTCCATTTGCATGGAGTTTCTTCATGCATATACACCAATAGACATGGTTCGCATGTCTCAAACCTTTCAAAACGAGTGAGCCCAAAGATCCATCAACATGGACCTTCTTCATGCGTTTTATACCGATATGACTTACGTGGCAGTGCCACAAGTAGGTGGTACTATCATTATTATCTTATATCTTTTGGCATGAACATGTGTATCACTACGATCGAGATTCAATGAACCATTCATTTTAGGTGCAAGACCATTGAAGGTATTATTCAAATAAACAGAGTAACCATTATTCTCTTTAAATGAATAACCGTATTGCGATAGACATAATCCAATCATGTCTATGCTCAACGCAAACACCAAATAACAATTATTTAGGTTTTAATACCAATCTCGATGGTAGAGGGAGCGTGCGATGCTTGATCATATCAACCCTGGAAACACTTCCAACACATATCATCAGCTCACCTTTAGCTAGTCTCCGTTTATTCCGTAGCCTTTTGTTTCGAGTTACTAACACTTAGCAACCGAACCGGTATCTAATACCTTGGTGCTACTAGGAGTACTAGTAAAGTACACATCAACACAATGTATATCCAATATGTTGGAAATATGCCCTAGAGGCAATAATAAATTAGTTATTATTATATTTCCTTGTTCATGATAATCGTTTATTATCCATGCTAGAATTGTATTGATAGGAAACTCAGATACATGTGTGGATACATAGACAACACCATGTCCCTAGTAAGCCTGTAGTTGACTAGCTCGTTGATCAATAGATGGTTACGGTTTCCTGACCATGGACATTGGATGTCGTTGATAACGGGATCACATCATTGGGAGAATGATGTGATGGACAAGACCCAATCCTAACCTAGCACAAAGATCGTGTAGTTCATATGCTAAAGCTTTTCTAATGTCAAGTATCATTTCCTTAGACCATGAGATTGTGCAACTCCCGGATACCGTAGGAATGCTTTGGGTGTACCAAACGTCACAACGTAACTGGGTGACTATAAAGGTGCACTACAGGTATCTCCGAAAGTGTCTATTGGGTTGGCACGAATCGAGACTGGGATTTGTCACTCCGTGTAAACGGAGAGGTATCTCTGGGCCCACTCGGTAGGACATCATCATAATGTGCACAATGTGATCAAGGAGTTGATCACGGGATGATGTGTTATGGAACGAGTAAAGAGACTTGCCGGTAACGAGATTGAACAAGGTATCGGGATACCGACGATCGAATCTCGGGCAAGTACAATACCGCTAGACAAAGGGAATTGTATACGGGATTGATTAAGTCCTTGACATCGTGGTTCATCCGATGAGATCATCATGGAACATGTGGGAGCCAACATGGGTATCCAGATCCCGCTGTTGGTTATTGACCGGAGAACGTCTCGGTCATGTCTGCATGTCTCCCGAACCCATAGGGTCTACACACTTAAGGTTCGGTGACGCTAGGGTTATAGAGATATTAGTATGCGGTAACCCGAAAGTTGTTCGGAGTCCCGGATGAGATCCCGGATGTCACGAGGAGTTCCGTAATGGTCCGGAGGTAAAGAATTATATATAGGAACTGCTATTTCGGCCATCGGGACAAGTTTCGGGGTCATCGGTATTGTACCGGGACCACCGGAAGGGTCCCGGGGGTCCACCGGGTGAGGCCACCTGCCCCGGGGGGGCACATGGGCTGAAGGGGGTGCGCCTTGGCCTATATGGGCCAAGGGCACCAGCCCCAAGAGGCCCATGCGCCAAGAGAAGAGAAAAAAGGGAGAGTCCTAAAGGGGGAAGGCACCTCCGAGGTGCCTTGGGGAGGATGGACTCCTCCCCCCCTTGGCCGCACCCTTTCCTTGGAGGAAGGGGCAAGGCTGCGCCCTCCCCCTCTCCCATGGCCCTATATATAGTGGGGGGAAGGGAGGGAAAACCAATCCAAGCCCTGGCGCCTCCCTCTCCCTCCCGTGACACATCTCCCTCCTCCCGTAGCGCTTGGCGAAGCCCTGTTGGAATCCCGCTACTTCCACCACCACGCCATCGTGTTGTTGGATCTCCATCAACCTCTCCTTCCCCCTTGATGGATCAAGAAGGAGGAGACGTCGCTGCTCTGTACGTGTGTTGAACGCGGAGGTGCCGTCCGTTCGGCGCTAGGATCATCGGTGATTTGGATCACGACGAGTACGACTCCATCAACCCCGTTCTCTTGAACGCTTCCGCGCGCGATCTACAAGGGTATGTAGATCCACTCCTCCCTCGTTGCTAGATGACTCCATAGATTGATCTTGGTGACACGTAGGAAAATTTTGAATTTTTGCTACGTTCCCCAACACAATATACTTCTATCGACCTTGCCAGCCTTCTCATCTACCAAGTATCTAGGGTAATTCTGCTCCAGTGGCTGTTCCCCTTATTACAGAAGCTCTCAGTCTCGGGTTTGGGTTCAACCTTGGGTTTCTTCACTAGAGCAGCAGCTGAATTGCCGTTTCATGAAGTGTCCCTTTGTTCCCTTTCCCTTCTTGAAACTAGTGGTTTCACCAACCATCAACAATTGATGCTCCTTCTTGAATTCTACTTTCGCGGTGTCAAACATCGCGAATATCTCAAGGATCATCATATATGTCCCTGATATATTATAGTTCATCACGAAGCTCAAGCAGCTTGGTGGTAATTACTTCGGAGAACCATCACTATTTCATCTGGAAGATCAACTCCCACTCGATTCAAGCGATTGTTGTACTCAGACAATCTGAGCACAAGTTCAACAATTGAGCTTTTCTCCCTTAGTTTGCAGGCTAAGAAAATCGTTGGAGGTCTTATACCTATTGACGTGGGCACGAGCCTGAAATCCCAATTTCAGTCCTTGGAACATCTCATATGTTCTGCGATGTTTCAAAAACGTCTTTGGTGCCTCAATTCTAAACCATTTAGCATTACGCACTGAACTATCATGTAGTCATCAAAACGTGTATGGCAGATGTTCGCAACATCCACAGATGACGTTCGAGGTTCAGCACACTGAGCAATGCATTAAGGACATAAGCCTTCTATGAAGCAATGAGGACAATCCTCAGTTTACGGACCTAGTCCGCATAATTGCTACTATCAACTTTCAACTAAATTTCTCTAGGAACATAACTAAACAGTAGAACTAAAGCGCGAGCTACGACATAATTCGCGAAGACCTTTTGACTATGTTCAGGATAATTAAGTTCATCTTGTGAACTCCCACTCAGATAGACATCCCTCTAGTCATCTAAGTGATTACATGATCCGAGTCAACTAGGCCGTGTCCGATCATCACGTGAGACGGACTAGTCAACATCGGTGAACATCTTCATGTTGATCGTATCTACCATATGACTCATGCTCGACCTTTCGGTCTCTTGTGTTCCGAGGCCAGGTCTGTACATGCTAGGCTCATCAAGTCAACCTAAGTGTTTCGCGTGTGTAAATCTGTCTTACACCCGTTGTATGTGAACGTTAGAATCTATCACACCCGATCATCACGTGGTGCTTCGAAACAATGAACTATCGCAACGGTGCACAGTTAGGGGGAACACTTTCTTGAAATTTTAATGAGGGATGATCTTATTTACTACCGTCGTTCTAAGTAAACAAGATGCATAAAAACATGATAAACATCACATGCAATCAAATAATAGTGACATGATATGGCCAATATCACATAGCTCCTTTGATCTCCATCTTGGGGCTCCATGATCATCTTGTCACCGGCATGACACCATGATCTCTATCATCATGATCTCCATCATCGTGTCTTCTTGAAGTTGTCTCGCCAACTATTACTTCTACTACTACAGCTAACGGTTAGCAATAAAGTAAAGTAATTACATGATGTTTATGTTGACACGCAGGTCATAAATAAATTAAGACAACTCCTATGGCTCCTGCCGGTTGTCATACTCATCGACATGCAAGTCATGATTCCTATTACAAGAACATGATCATCTCATACATCACATATATATCATACATCACATCCTTTGGCCATATCACATCACATAGCATACCCTGCAAAAACAAGTTAGACGTCCTCTAATTGTTGTTTGCATGTTTTACGTGGCTGCTATGGGTTTCTAGCAAGAACGTTTCTTACCTACGCAAAAACCACAACGTGATATGCCAATTGCTATTTACCCTTCATAAGGACCCTTTTCATCGAATCCGATCCGACTAAAGTGGGAGAGACAGACACCCGCCAGCCACCTTATGCAACTAGTGCATGTTTGTCGGTGGAACCGGTCTCACGTATGAGTACGTGTAAGGTCGGTCCAGGCCGCTTCATCCCACAATACCGTAGAAACAAGATTGGACTAGTAACGGTAAGCATATTGAACAAAATCAACGCCCACAACTACTTTGTGTTCTACTCGTGCATAGAATCTACGCAATAGACCTAGCTCATGATGCCACTGTTGGGTAACGTAGCAGAAATTCAAAATTTTCCTACGTGTCACCAAGATCAATCTATGGAGTCATCTAGCAACGAGGGAGGAGTGGATCTACATACGCTTGTAGATCGCGCGCGGAAGCGTTCAAGAGAATGGGGTTGATGGAGTCGTACTCGTCGTGATCCAAATCACCAATGATCCTAGCGCCGAACGGACGGCACCTCCGTGTTCAACACACGTATGGAGCAGCGACGTCTCCTCCTTCTTGATCCAGAAAGGGGGGAGGAGAGGTTAATGGAGATCCAGCAGCACAACGGCGTGGTGGTGGAAGTAGCGGGATTCCAACAGGGCTTCGCTAAGCGTTGCAGGAGGAGGGAGATGTGTCACGGGAGGGAGAGGGAGGCGCCAGGCCTTAGATTGGGCTGCCCTCCCTTTCCCCCACGATATATAGGGCCAAGGGAGAGGGGGGCGCAGCCTTGGCCCTTCCTCCAAGGAAGGGTGCGGCCAAGGGAGGAGTCCCTCCTCCCCAAGGCACCTCGGAGGTGCCTTCCCCCTTTAGGACTCTTCCTCTCCCTTGATTCTTGGCGCATGGGCCTCTTGGGGCTGGTGCCCTTGGCCCATATAGGCCAATGCGCACCCCCTACAGCCCATGTGCCCCCCCAGGGCAGGTGGCCCCACCCGGTGGACCCCCGGGACCCTTCCGGTGGTCCCGGTACAATACCGGTGACCCCGAAACTTGTCCCGATGGCCGAAATAGAACTTCCTATATATAATTCTTTACCTCCGGACCATTCCGGAACTCCTCGTGACGTCCGGGATCTCATCCGGGACTCCGAACAACTTTCGGGTTACCGCATACTAATATCTCTACAACCCTAGCGTCACCGAACCTTAAGTGTGTAGACCCTACGGGTTCGGGAGACATGGAGACATGACCGAGATGAATCTCCGGTCAATAACCAACAGCGGGATCTGGATACCCATGTTGGCTCCCACATGTTCCACGATGATCTCATCGAATGAACCATGATGTCAAGGACTTAATCAATCCCGTATACAATTCCCTTTGTCTAGCGGTACGATACTTGCCCGAGATTCGATCGTCAGTATCCCTATACCTTGTTCAATCTCGTTACCGGCAAGTCTCTTTACTCGTTCCGTAACACATCATCCCGTGATCAACTCCTTGATCACATTGTGCACATTATGATGATGTCCTACCGAGTGGGCCCAGAGATACCTCTCCGTTTACACGGAGTGACAAATCCCAGTCTCGATTCGTGCCAACCCAACAGACACTTTCGGAGATACCCGTAGTGTACCTTTATAGCCACCCAGTTACGTTGTGACGTTTGGCACACCCAAAGCACTCCTACGGTATCCGGGAGTTGCACAATCTCATGGTCTAAGGAAATGATACTTGACATTAGAAAAGCTTGACTTAATCAATCCCGTATACAATTCCCTTTGTCTAGCGGTACGATACTTGCCCGAGATTCGATCGTCGGGTATCCCTATACCTTGTTCAATCTCGTTACCGGCAAGTCTCTTTACTCGTTCCGTAACACATCATCCCGTGATCAACTCCTTGATCACATTGTGCACATTATGATGATGTCCTACCGAGTGGGCCCAGAGATACCTCTCCGTTTACACGGAGTGACAAATCCCAGTCTTGATTCGTGCCAACCCAACAGACACTTTCAGAGATACCCGTAGTGTACCTTTATAGCCACCCAGTTACGTTGTGACGTTTGGCACACCCAAAGCACTCCTACGGTATCCGGGAGTTGCACAATCTCATGGTCTAAGGAAATGATACTTGACATTAGAAAAGCTTTAGCATGCGAACTACACGATCTTGTGCTATGCTTAGGATTGGGTCTTGTCCATCACATCATTCTCCTAATGATGTGATCCCGTTATCAACGACATCCAATGTCCATGGTCGGGAAACCGTAACCATCTATTGATCAACGAGCTAGTCAACTAGAGGCTTACTAGGGACATGGTGTTGTCTATGTATCCACACATGTATCTGAGTTTCCTATCAATACAATTCTAGCATGGATAATAAACGATTATCATGAACAAGGAAATATAATAATAACTAATTTATTATTGCCTCTAGGGCATATTTCCAACATCTATGGCTAGTAAAATAGTTTATAATCCATAGAGAAGTTGTAATACAGTAGGTTTAACACCAATATAAATAAAGAATGAGTTCATTACAGTACCTTGTAGTGGTCTTTTGTTTTCTTTCGCTAACGGAGCTCACGAGTTTTCTATTTTGAGTTTTGTGTTGTGAAGTTTTCAAGTTTTGGGTGAATTCTTTTGATGGATCATGGAACAAGGAGTGGCAAGAGCCTAAGCTTGGGGATGCCCATGGCACCCCCAAGATAATCCAAGGACACCAAAAAGTCAAAGCTTGGGGATGCCCCGGAAGGCATCCCCTCTTTCGTCCACTTCCATCGATAATTTACTTGGAGCTATATTTTTATTCACCAACATGATATGTGTTTTGCTTGGAGCGTCTTGTATTATTTGTGTATTTGTTTGTTAGTATGCCACAATCGTCCATGCTGTACACACCTTTTGAGAGAGCCATACATGAATTAAAATTTGATAGAATACTCTATGTGCTTCACTTATATCCTTTGAGCTAGATAGTTTTTCTCTATGTGCTTCACTTATATCTTTTGAGCTAGATAATTTTGCTCTATGTGCTTCACTTATATCCTTTTGAGCTAGATAATTTTGCTCTATGTGCTTCACTTATATCTTTTGAGCTAGATAATTTTGCTCTATGTGCTTCACTTAGATCTTTTAGAGCACGGTGGTGGATTCGTTTTAAAGAAACTATTGATCTCTCATGCTTCACTTAAATTAATTTGAGAGTCTCTTAATAGCATGGTAATTTGCCTAATAATAATATGCTTGGTATTCAAGATTTGTGAAACTTTCTTTTGAGTGTGTTCAATACTAAGAAAAGATTGAAGCATGATAATTGTTTTGAGATATGGAGGTGATAATATTAAAGTCATGCTAGTTGAGTAGTTGTGAATTTAAAGAATACTTGTGTTGAAGTTTGTGATTCCCGTAGCATGCATGTATGGTGAACCGTTATGTGATGAAGTCGGAGCATGATTTATTTATTGATTGTCTTCCTTATGAGTGGCGGTCGAGGACGAGCGATGGTCTTTTCCTACCAATCTATCCCCCTAGGAGCATGCGCGTAATACTTTGCTTTGATAACTTCTCAATTTTTGCAATAAGTATATGAGTTCTTTATGACTAATGTTGAGCCCATGGATTATACGCACTCTCACCCTTCCACCCTTGCTAGCCTCTCTAATACCGCGCACCTTTCGCCGGTATCATACACCGACCATATACCTTCCTCAAAACAGACACCATACCTACCTATTATGGCATTTCCATAGCCATTGCGAGATATATTGCCATGCAACTTTCCACCATCTAGTTCATCGTGACACATCCATCATTGTCATATTGCTTAGCATGATCATGTAGTTGACATAGTATTTGTGGCAAAGCCACCGTTCATAATTCTTTCATACTTGTCACTCTTGATTCATTGCATATCCCGGTACACCGCCGGAGGCATTCATATAGAGTCATACTTTGTTTTAGTATCGAGTTGTAAATAAATAGAAGTGTGATGATCATCATTCAATAGAGCATTGTACCAAAAAAAAGAGAAAGGCCAAAGAAAAAAAGTCCCAAAAAATATAAATAAATAAAAAAGGGGCAATGCTACTATCCATTTTTCCACACTTGTGCTTCAAAGTAGCACCATGATATAGCATGTCTCATATATTGTGCTTCAAAGTAGCACCATGTTCTTCATATAGAGAGTCTCATATATTGTCACTTTCATATACTAGTGGGAATTTTACGTTATAGAACTTGGCTTGTATATTCCAATGATGGGCTTCCTCAAATTGGCCTAGGTCTTCGTGAGCAAGCAAGTTGGATGCACACCCACTAGTTTCTTTTGTTGAGCTTTCATACATTTATAGCTCTAGTGCATCCGTTGCATGGCAATCCCTACTCACTCACATTGATATCTATTGATGGGCATCTCCATAGCCCGTTGATACGCCTAGTTGCTGTGAGACTATCTTCTCCTTTTTGTCTTCTCCACAACCACCATTCTATTCCACCTATAGTGCTATTTCCATGGCTCACGCTCATGTATTGCGTGAAGATTGAAAAAGTTAGAGTATGAAACAATTGCTTGGCTTGTCATCGGGGTTGTGCATGATTTAAATACTTTGTGTTGGGAAGATGGAGCGTAGCCAGACTATATGATTTTGTAGGGATAACTTTCTTTGGCCATGTTATTTTGAGAAGACATAATTGCTTTGTTAGTATGCTTGAAGTATTATTATTTTCTATGTCAATATAAAATTTTGTCTTGAATATTCCTAATCTGAATATTCATACCACAATTAAGAAGATTTGCATTGAAATTATGACAAGTAGCACTCCGCATCAAAAATTCTCTTTTTATCATTTACCTACTTGAGGACGAGCAAGAATTAACCTTGGGGATGCCTGATACGTCTCCAACGTATCTATAATTTTTGATTGCTCCATGCTATATTATCTACTGTTTTGGACTATATTGGGCTTAATTTTCCACTTTTATATTATTTTTGGGACTAACCTATTAACCGGAGGCCCAGCCCAGAATTGTTGTTTTTTTGCCTATTTCAGAGTTTTGGATAAATGGAATATCAAATGGAGTCCAAACAGAATAAAATCTTCGAAAACGTGATTTTCTCACCGAACGTGATCCAGGAGACTTGGACCCTACTGCAAGGGATCAAAGAGGAGGTCACGAGGGTGGGGGCGCCCCCTGGCTCGTGGGCCCCTCGGTGCTCCACCGACATACTCCTTCCTCCTATATATACACACGTACCCCCAAACGATCAGAACAGGAGCCAAAAACCTAATTCCACCGCCGCAACTTTCTGTACACACGAGATCCCATCTTGGGGCCTGTTCCGGAGCTCCGCCGAAAGAGGGCCGTCATCACGGAGGGCTTCTACATCATCATAGCCCCTGCGATGAAGTGTGAGTAGTTTACCTCAGACCTCCGGGTCCATAGTTAGTAGCTAGATGGCTTCTTCTCTCTCTTTGAATCTCAATACAAAGTTCTCCCCTTCTCTTGTGGAGATCTATTCGATGTAATCTTCTTTTTGCGGTGTGTTTGTTGAGATCGATGATTTGTGGGTTTATGATCAAGTCTATCTATGAATAATATTTGAATCTTCTCTGAATTCTTTTATGCATGATTGGTTATCTTTGCAAGTCTCTTCGAATTATCCGTTTGGTTTGGCCAACTAGATTGGTAGTTCTTGCCATAGGAGAAGTGCTTACCTTTGGGTTCGATCTTGCGGTGTCCTTACCCATTGACATAAGGGGCAGCAAGGCACGTATTGTATCGTTGCCATCAAGGATAACAAGATGGGGTTTATTTCATATTGCATGAATTTATCTCTCTACATCATGTCATCTTGCTTAAGGCGTTACTCTGTTTTTTAACTTAATACTCTAGATGCATGCTGGATAGCGGTCGATGAGTGGAGTAATAGTAGTAGATGCAGAATCGTTTCGATCTACTTGTCACGGACGTGATGCCCATATATATGATCATGCCTAGATATTCTCATAAGTATGCACAATTCTATCAATTGCTCAACAGTAATTTGTTCACCCACCGTAGAATACTTATGCTCTTGAGAGAAGCCACTAGTAAAACCTATGGCCCCCGGGTCTATTCTCATTATATCAATCCCCATCAGTTTTATATTGTTTTGCTATTTACTTTGATTTTACTTTTTACTTTGCATCTTTATATCAAAAATACCAAAAATATTCTATCTATCAGATCTCACTCTGTAAGTGACTGTGAAGGGCTTGACAACCCCTAATCGCGTTGGTTGCAATTAGCTATCGCTTTGTGCAGGTACGAGGAACTTGAGCGTGGGCTCCTACTGGTTTGATACCTTGGTTCTCAAAAACTGAGGGAAATACTTACGCTACTCTGCGGCGTCATCCCTTCCTCTTCAGGGAAAACCAACGCAAGCTCAAGACGTAGCACCTCGTCACGCGACGACGACCACCTATTCGTACGTGGCAAACTTAGTAATGCGCGGGCTGAAAACCACAGGCGGACTCCATCGGAGCTACATCGTGATACGACCCGATATAGAGGCGCCGCACACCCTCATTGCTTCACTGATGAGGTCATGGATCATGAATTCCCAGAAGGGTTCAAACCCGTGAATATAGAATCATACAATGGAACCATGGACCCCGCAGTGTGGATCGAATATGGCCCGTGATGATGACCTCCACGCCATCAAATACCTCCCTTTAAAACTCAAGGGTCTAGCTCGGCACTGGTTAAACATCCTGCCTGAAAATTCTATCGGCAGTTGGGAGGACTTGGAAGAAGCCTTCCTCGACAACTTCCAAGGTACATATGTCTGGCCACCAGACGTCGATGACTTAAGCCACATAGTTCAACAACCTGGAGTGTCTGTCAGGAAATTCTGGACTAGGTTCTTAACTAAAAAGAACCAAATCGTCGATTGTCCAGATGCTGAAGCCCTAGCAGCCTTCAAACACAGCGTCCGCGACGAATGGCTCGCTCGCCACCTCGGCCAAGAAAAGCCAAAATCCATGGCGGCCCTCACGGCGCTCATGACCCGCTTTTGTGTGGGCGAGGACAGTTGGTTGGCCCGTAGCAAAAACAATGCAAGCGACGTCGGCACCCCGGAAGTTAAAAATAACAGGGACAAGTCTCGACGCAACAGATACAAGCATCAAAACAACAGTGATAACACCGAGGATACGGCGATCAATGCCGGATTCAGTGGCTCTAAGTCCGGTTAGCGGAAGAAGCTATTCCAAAAGAACAATTCGGGCACATCCAGCTTGGACCGCATACTTGATCGTCCGTGCCAGATTCATGGCACCCCGGACAAACCACCCAATCATACAATAGAGATTGCTGGGTTTTTAAATAGACCGGCAAATTAAACGCCGAGAACAGGGAAAAGGGATCGCAAAGCGAGGACGATGACGAAGAGCCCCGGCAACTGATATGTCTCCATCGTATCTATAATTTTTGATTGTTCCATGCCAATATTATTCAACTTTCATATACTTTTGGCAACTTTTTATACTATTTTTGGGACTAACATATTGATCCAGTGCTCGGTGCTACTTCCTATCTGTTGCATGTTTTTGGTTTCGCAGAATATCCATATCAAACGGAGTCCAAACGGCATAAACACGGACGGAGCTTATTTTTGGAAAATATGGAAAATTCGGAAGGAAAATCAACGTGAACCAGTGCCCGAGGTGGTCATGAGGCAGGGGGCGCGCCCCCTACCCTCGTGAGCCCACCGTAAGGCGGTTGACGCTCTTCTTCTGCCGCAAGAAAGCTAATATTCGGAAAAAAATAACGGCGAAGGTTTCAGGCGAATCGGAGTTACGGATCTCCATATATATACGAAACGGTGAAACAGAGCCAGGACAGAACGAAGAAACAGAGAGAAATAGAGAGATAGATCCAATCTCTGAGGGGCTCTCACCCCTCCCACGCCATGGAGGCCAAGGACCAGAGGGGAAACCCTTCTCCCATCTAGGGAGGAGATCAAGGAAGGAGAAGACGAAGGGGCCCCCTCTCCCCTTCTCTTCTGGTGGCGCCGGAACGCCGCCGTGGCCATCATCACCACCGCAATCTTCACCAACAACTTCACCGCCATCATCACCAACTCTTCCCCTCTCTATGCAGCGGTGTAACCTCTCTCTTACCCGCTGTAATCTCTACTTAAACATGGTGCTCAACGCTATATATTATTTCCCAATGATGTATGGCTATCCTATGATGTTTGAGTAGATCTGTTTTGTCCTAATGGCTATTTGATGATCGTGATTGGTTTGAGTTGTATGTTTTATTATTGGTGCTGTCCTATGGTGCTCTCCGTGTCGCGCAAGCGTGAGGGATTCCCGCTGTAGGGTTTGCAATATGCTTATGATTCGCTTATGGTGGGTGGCGTGAGTGACAGAAGCACAGACCTGAGTAAGTAGGTTGTTTGCGTATGGGATAAAGGGGACTTGATGCTTTAATGCTATGGTTGGGTTTTACCTTAATGAATCTTTAGTAGTTGCGGATGCTTTCTAGAGTTCCAATCATAAGTTCATATGATCCAAGTAGAGAAAGTATGTTAGCTTATGCATCTCCCTCAAATAAAATTGCAATAATGATTACCGGTCTAGTTATCGATTGCCTAGGGACAAATAACTTTCTTGTTGACAAAAGCTCTCTACTAAAACTAATTTAGTTGTGTCTTTATCTAAACAGCCCCTAGCTTTTATTTTTGTGTTCTTTACTTTCTTGCAAGCTTACCCAAAAACACCTACAAAGTACTTCTAGTTTCATACTTGTTCTAGGTAAAGTGAACGTCAAGCGTGCGTAGAGTTGTATCGGTGGTCGATAGAACTTGAGGGAATATTTGTTCTACCTTTAGCTCCTCATTGGGTTCGACACTCTTACTTATCGAAAGAGACTACAATTGATCCCCTATACTTGTGGGTTATCAAGACCTTTTTCTGGCGCCGTTGCCGGGGAGCAATAGCATGGGGTGAATATTCTTGTGTGTGCTTGTTTGCTTTATCACTAAGTAATTTTATTTGCTGTTCTTAGTTGTTTTCTATCTTTAGTTATGGGTAGAAAACGCAAAATACCAAAAAAATTAGTTGTACCTACTGAACCAATGGTTGAAGAACCACTCAAAATCTATCACACTGCTGAAGCTTTTTACTTGGATCATCTTCGATCCCTTTGTGCTCGTGCCGAAACCCCAACTAGCTTAGTTGAGGGCAAATCTTTAGATGAGCACGCTTGTTATGTGCGACACCGTATATCTAAAAAAGGGGAACTATTATGATTTTACTTGTTGTTCTGAAAACCCTAAGAAACACATTCCCTATCAATGTGAGTTTAGTGATAATGGAATCGTATCTTCGTATGCTAAGGGTGTTTACAATTACTATGATGTTCAACAAATTGAAGAATTTGTTGCTTTTGAGGGTGCTTATGAAATTGCTTCTTTGATTGAAAAGTATGATGCTACTTTTCACAAATCTGAAAATTTTGCTATACTTAAATATTGCTATGATAATTATGCTTCTAATACCTATGTTAAACAATATATTGAGGAATACTTCGCTGCCCAAGAAGAGACTAATATTTTGCAGGAGTCTATGGAAGAAGAAATTGATGAAACTGTGAGCTCATTGGATGAAAAAGATGATGAGGAGAGCGAAGAACAAAAGGAGGAAGAACGGATTGATCACCCGTGCCCACCTTCTAATGAGAGTAACTCTTCAACTCATACATTGTTTAATTCCCCTTCGTGCTTACCGAAGGATGATTGCTATAATGACTGTTATGATCCCTATGATTCTTTTGAAATATCCCTTTTTGATGATGCTTGCTATACTTGTGGCCAAGATGGCAATATGAATTATGCTTATGGAGATGAACTTGCTATAGTTCCTTATGTTAAACATGAAATTGTTGCTATTGCACCCATGGATGATAGTCCTATTATCTTTTTTGAATTCTCCAAACTACACTATATCGGAGAAGTTTGCACTTATTAAGGATTATATTGATGGGCTGCCTTTTATCGTTGCACATGATGATTTTGATGAATATAATATGCATGTGCTTGCTTCTCGTACTTGCAATTATTATGAGAGAGGATCTATATCTCCACCTCTCTGTGTTTCCAATATGAAAAAATTGCAAGAAACTATTTATACTATGCATTGGCCTTTACTATGTGTGCATGAATTGTTCTCTTATGACATGCCGATGCATAGGAAGAGAGTTAGACTTCGTCATTACATGATATATGTTGCTTTGTGCTCATTACTAAATTACAAATCATTGCTAATTAAAATTGGCTTTGATATACCTTGGGATCCGGGTGGATTCACTACTTGAGCACTATATGCCTAGCTTAATGGCTTTAAAGAAAGCGCTGCCAGGGAGACAACCCGGAAGTTTTAGAGAGTCATTTATTTCTGTTGAGTGCTTTTATATAGTTTAAAAACAACAAAAATAAAGAGGGGAACCCTAAACTTTTTCAAAAAGGAAAGTGAAAGTGATAGAGACAAGCATTGTTGAAGTGGGAGCTAGCCTTGAACTTTGTTCGTGCTCACGGCAACTTTGTGAATCTTGATTACAGAAACTTTTCAACAAAAATAATTATCCCTGTCGGTGTCAAAACCGGCGGATCTCGGAGTTGATGTTTATAAAGGCCCTCATCTGAACATGACGATCGGAGGTAGGGCGCAGTCCTTGGTCAAACCAAGGTGACCAGTCGAGCTGGTGACGAAGATGTCGAAGTCGCAGTTGATCTGTAGGCGAACCATCAGGCTTTTGCCGAACACACAGCGGAACTCTCAATGAAAGCACCAATGTCGGTGTCAAAACCGGCGGATCTCGGGTAGGGGGTTCCGAACTGTGCGTCTAAGGCGGATGGTAACAGGAGGCAGGGGACATGATGTTTTGCCCAGGTTCGGGCCCTCTTGATGGACGTAAAACCCTACGTCCTGCTTGATTAATATTGATGATATGGGTAGTACAAGAGTAGATCTACCACGAGATTAGAGGAGCTAAACCCTAGAAGCTAGCCTATGGTATGATTGTATGTTGTATATGATCTATCGACTAGCCTTGCCTCGGTTTATATAATGCACCAGAGGCCTAGGATAACAAGAGTCCTAGCCGAATACGCCGGTGGGGAGAAGTCCTTGTCTTGATCGCCAAGTCTTGTGGAATCTTCCTTGTATGCGGCAGCTGTCCGAACTGTCCCATGAGTATACGACCATGGGGGTCCTCGGCCCAATCTAACAGATCGGGAGATGACGTGGTGAGCACCCCCTAGTCCAGGACACCGTCAGTAGCCCCCTGAACCGGTCTTCAAGTTAGGGATGCTCTTCGATTCTTCCGAACTGTTCTTCATCTTCGGTCATTGGTCTTGAAAACTGGTTCAACAAATCTTCTCATCTTCGATCTTGAGGATCGCCGAAATGCATTCGACGAGTTTACACGTCGGGTATCCGAGGAGCCCCTATAAGTTTCCGGCCTTTATCAATGCCTTGTTATTTTTATGCCACACCTCGGGTTTGAAAATGTTCCCGGGCGGCAGCGTCCTCTTGCGTCCGAGCTCCAATGCCGGACTGCATTCGATGTATCTTTTGTAGTCGAGCACCAACGCCGGACCGCTTCCGAGCTCTAACGCCGGAATGTATCCGAGCTCCAACGCCGGACTATGTATCCGAGCTCCAACGCCGGACTGTATCCGAGCTCCAACGCCGGACTGTATCCGAGCTCCAACGCCGGACTGTATCCGAGGTGTCGTAAATCACCTTGGTTCAAAGAAGTTTGAAGGAGTTTAGCCGGGCTTAATGCCGGAAATGCCCTCTATGGAGCCAGCCACTAGCGCCCGAGCTTTATGCCGGACTGCTTCCGAGGTGGTGCACCACCCCGAATGTGGGCCGATTTTTGTCAATATTTTTGATTGGTGCAATTTATTCTCTGCCGAGATATATAGCCAGTAGCCCTCAAGGTGGGTATCAATCTAAAACCCGAGATGCACCTGAAGGATGACGTAAGACCGCTGATCCCAGTAGCCGCTGAGACTCAGGTTGATTTGCAAAATCGGTCTGAGGATCAAGTCCTAGCTCTGCAGAATACTTCGGGACAGAAAAAGCGGCGTGCTCAGTCCTCGAGACTCAGGTTGGGTGCGGCCGACCAACCTGAGGATCAAAATCTCCTCGAAAACTGTATTGCACTTAAAATTTTCTGCATTAAACATGCAATGCAGTAGCCCCCGAGACACTGGTCGGGTGGCAACACCAGATCAGGGGATCGATGTGCCCCTTTAATATTTGTAAATAATAAGCCCGAAGCTCAGTAGCCCCCGAGCCTTAATGCGGGCACGGGTGGCCGAATTAAGGATCGATATCCATAGTAAAATCACAAATTATGTGTAATGACTCTATGTATCCAAGTACTTTACGTCATTAATGCTCGGATCTGCATTGTACAAAACTTTGTTGACCGACCATCAGCTTCCACCTCCTCGGCCAGTAGCCGAGGAGTGTTTGTCCTACTTTATAAAGCCTTTATGAGGGCAAAGATTTACGACAAACAAGGCAAACTGGCCATACAGTTTTATAAACAAAGGTACGCAGAGAGATATGTTATATTACTGTTTAAGAGAAGAAATGTCTTCCAAAGAAAATATTCCCGCTATCGGTTCCTTTCTTTGGGTTGTCGTGCTAAGCATGATCATGAAACCTCAGCTCCAATGTAAGAGCAAAATATCGAGGATTTAGTTTGGGAGGCGAGTTAATAGCCCCCGGTAGTGTTTGGCAATAGTCGAGGTCAAGCCGTAAACACTTCGGCCATTGTTATGAATGGCCCGTCATTTAACACCGTCATCGGATCGCTGACGAGTTTACGCTTATTGTGATAGTCAGTTTTCGGCTTTCTCCACTGAGGTGCTTAACCATGTGAGCTGGAAGCACAATCGCAGTGGTTCTCCCTTTGCACACCTAGTCGAACAAAGCGGAACATAGGAGGCAAGCGCAGGAGCCGGGCAACCCAACTATTGACCGAAGACACAATTCGAAACCGATGCATATATAGCAATATCCGTGAATGTTTTTGCCGAATCTCTAAAGGTGTCCGGCGTTGCACTGCGAGACTTGTGCTGAAAACACACAAATAGTTTAAAAGTGCCATAAGCTTGGAAAACCAAAAAAACGTCAGTAAAAACTTGACGTCCGAACATGATCAAGTGTTCACTGCCAATCCAAAAATTGGCCTTAGCAAAAGAAGTGCTTCTGTCGTGCTTTAACATGATACATCCTATCTCAAGACTTCAAGCGGGTCAGCCTACGACTTCAACCTCCTATCTTGAGGGCGGAGTACTTCTCATTAGGCCAGTTTAGCAAACTAAACTCTAGCGGCTTTGAGAGAGAAATTAGGCTCCCCGGCTAGTGACCACACGCTTGTGTCGAAAAAAGGAGTGATAGATAATAATAATAATAATAATAATAATAAAACTTTGCAACGACTAAGAAGAAGAACGGCTCATATAAATTTAAGAGTCCCCAAGTGACTTGGGTAAAAGAATAATTGTATGTACCAAAGTACTTATATCATATCTATGTTCAACCGAACTTTAAACGCGTCTTAACCGACCGTCGGCTTCTCCCTCTTCGGTCAAGGACCGAAAAGTGTTATGTACTCCATCTGTCGAGAATATCGACGGCGTTTCCAATAACTAGGCAATCAGGCCATAAGGCTGTAACAGACAAAGCGCGCTCAGGGAACTTATGCTATATTACTACGAAGTGTAAGAAGCATCTTCGAAGAAAATAGTACCCACACCGATACCTTTCTTCGGTACTCATTGTTATCATGAGACTTGTGCAATGGACTTTTTGTACTCATGAGTTCCGTTGTGTGCCGACCATCATTGAAAACTATAAGAGCGCTAGCTTTTGGCTTCACCCAGTCTGAGGTCCGGCTCGGATGACCCGATCATGACAATCATAGAGGTGCTCCCTTTACTTCCTAGCTGAACAATCGGGAACGTAGGGGTAAACACAGGAGCGAGGCAACCCAGCATGCAAATCGCTTAAGTCAATATGATGCATATTGTGGCGTAATACACGAACAAGGAACGAAGCCGTACAAGTATAATCATATGCAAGAGGAAAAGCTTCATGAAGGAAGCCCCCAAATGAATTGGGTATTTGAATTTATGCGTCACAAACAAAGTTTGGACAAGGAAATTTTACAAGCAACTTTTTTTCCAAAAAGCTATAATGCTTGGTCGAACCGAACACAAGTTAGAAATTAAAGCTTTGAGCATGAAAGCGACTTAGCTGGTTAATGTGTTCAGTATTGATGACGCGGTCCGAGCTTGATGCGGGACATGGTTCCATCCCCCAAGCCGGTCCCGAGGTGGCGGAGCGGAGAGCTCGACACGCCGAAGTGGTGACATAGCACGGTCGATGCAGACCGGCAGAGTGACGCCGAAGTCCCCGGATCATTTTCCTGTGCACAAAAAATAGTGCAAACCAGAGATAATAGTAATAATGATAATTAAAAAAATCGTTGCATAATAAATAATTTATGCAAAGTGAGTAATAAAAGAAATATGGCCTGGCGCTGAAGTTAATATCGATGCAGGGCGTCGGCGTGATGCGGTAAAGGCGTGGCAAAGCCTGAATTCACAGGTCGGTCCGTGCTCCGGATGCGGCGTTCGCCGGACTATGTACGGAAACTGACCGAACCACCATGCGACTGTCGTTAATGCGGCCACAAGTTGATAGACCTGTGTACATATGAGGGACAAACCAGAGTAATAATTCCTTGGGAAAAATGAACCCAAACAAGGAAAAAATACTGGGATTAATAGCACCTGGTTTATTTGTTGTAGCAATCCGAAGGAAGGTGATTCCCAAAATTGGGACTCGATCCGCACACCCATTGCCTGATGGGCGATAAAACGACGGCATGGCAATGCTAGAAAAGGTTGGCTCACCGAGGCAAAGCCTCGGTCCAGCTAACGTGATGGAGCTGGTCGGCTAGTGACGCCGAAGTGTCCGGAGTAGGTTGATGAAGAGATGGCGAAGCCCCCGGTCCAGCCAAGATGTCGAAGCCTCGATGTCAGCCGATGAGTCGAAGTAGGTAGGCGTGATGGACACCAGCTTGAAGAAGCAATAGTGCGGCCCTGCCGATGCAGGTCGTGACATGGTCGATGCCGGCTTGATGAAGCAACCATACGGCGATGCCGGTATGCCCGCTCCATGTAATCCGTGGGGCGGCGATGTTGGTGATGATTTATCCTTGGTGATGCCGGACTCTTGTTCGGCTTGCCGAGATGATGATCGAAGGAGTTGAGCTCGGCTCAATAAAGCGGCGACGTGTCTAGCGCAGGTCGGCAGCCGTGGAGCAATGCTGCCGGACTGGTTTGACATCAGCGTGATGGTGAAGATTACCTCGGAGGATGCTTAAAATTTTATGGGCACGTGTTTAAAAACAATGAAAAATACCCTAGGAGCAAATTCCTTTAACAAGGTTGTCCCATATCACAGTCATAAAGAAACATGAATTCGGGTCGGATCCGTATTCGCGCAAGAAACATATCTGAAAAGTTATGCACTAGTCGGAAGGTTCCCAGAGTTTGGACGGTCGGATCGAGCTGAAATTTGGAGGGATGGTAGATATGGGAATTCCGCAGCTGATCAACGGTTGGATCTTCCAAAGGACGTCCGATCTAGAAGACACCACGCCCTAAACTCGTCCAGATTCTCGTCCAGATTCGAAACGGCTCCGGTATATCATAGATTGGCAGAGATTCCTCCATCGGAACTCGATGAAATTTTGCATGGTTGTTGTAGACTCAATTCCGCACGATCCCACTTAAGCAATCGTCAAAGCGATACTCGAGGAGGTGGTGGCGGCAGATACGAGTTCGTTGTCCAGAAAAACAGCACGGTCGCTTGAGGGCAATGTTGACGTTGAGCCCCCGGGCTCCCTGGATGATTCCTCCATGATCTTGATAGAGATCGGAGTTGATGTTTATAAAGGCCCTCATCTGAACATGATGATCGGAGGTAGGGCGCAGTCCTTGGTCAAACCAAGGTGACCAGTCGAGTTGGTGACGACGATGTCGAAGTCGCAGTTGATCTGCAGGCGAACCATCAGGCTTTTGCCGAACACACAGCGGAACTCTCAATGAAAGCACAATGTCGGTGTCAAAACCAGCGGATCTCGGGTAGGGGGTTCCGAACTGTGCGTCTAAGGCGGATGGTAACAGGAGGCAGGGGACACGATGTTTTGCCCAGGTTCGGGCCCTCTTGATGGAGGTAAAACCCTACGTCCTGCTTGATTAATATTGATGATATGGGTAGTACAAGAGTAGATCTACCATGAGATCAGAGGGGCTAAACCCTAGAAGCTAGCCTATGGTATGATTGTATGTTGTATATGATCTATCGACTAGCCTGGCCTCGGTTTATATAATGCACCAGAGGCCTAGGATAACAAGAGTCCTAGCCGAATACGCCGGTGGGGAGAAGTCCTTGTCTTGATCGCCAAGTCTTGTGGAATCTTCCTTGTATGCGGCAACTGTCCGAACTGGCCCATGAGTGTACGGCCATGGGGGTCCACAGCCCAATATAACAGATCGAGAGATGACGTGGTGAGTACCCCCTAGTCCAGGACACCGTCAATCCCCTTGTATTATAAAAATAATGTGCCAAGGTTTGCCTTTAGGATGTTTACGTTTGCTTGATGGTTTGTATGGTGCAGGACAGAAACTTTGGCTGTAGTGCACGATTTTACATTTTTAGCTGGAACGTCAAATGGTTCTGATTCTTTTTGCACTGTCTTCCTATACAAATTGTTTATTTTTCCTAAGTTTTGCAGAATTTTTCAAGTATCAGAAGTATGGTGAATGTTCAGGTTTCTACAAACTTTTCTGTTTTAGACAGATTCTATTTTTGATGCATAGTTTGCTTGTTTTGATGAAACTATCAATTTATATCAGTGGATTAAGCCATGAAAAAGTTATATTACAATAGACACAATGCAAAAACAAAATATGAATTAGCTTGCAATAGTACTTAGAGTAGTGATTTGCTTTATTATACTAACGGATCTTACCGAGTTTTCTGTTGAAGTTTTGTGTGGATGAAGTGTTCGATGATTGAGGTCTCGTTGTGAGAAGAAGGAAGAGAGGCAAGAGCTCAAGCTTGGGGATGCCCGAGGCACCCCAAGTAAATATTCAAGGAGACTCAAGCGTCTAAGCTTGGGGATGCTGGGGAGGCATCCCCTCTTTCTTCAACAAATATTGGTATGTTTTCGGATTCGTTTCGTTCATGCGATATGTGCAAGTTTTCGAGCATCTTTTGCATTTAGGTTTTTATTTTTATTTTTATGCACCATGCTGGTATGAGATAGTCCTTGGTTGATTTATAGAATGCTCTTTGCACTTCACTTATATCTTTTGAGTATGGCTTTATAGAATGTTCTTTGCACTTCACTTATATCTTTTGAGTATGGCTTTATAGAATGCTTCATGTGCTTCACTTATATCATTTGAAGTTTGGATTGTTTGTTTCTCTTTACATAGACAACCGCCATTTGTAGAATGCTCTTTTGCTTCACTTTTACTTGTTAGAGCGTGGGCATATCTTTTGTAGAAAGAACTAAACTCTCTTGCTTCACTTATATCTATTTAGAGAGATGACAGGAACTGGTCATTCACATGGTTAGTCATAAAATCCTACATAAACTTGTAGATCGCTGAATATGATATGTTTGATTCCTTGCAATAGTTTTGCGATATAAGGATGGTGATATTAGAGTCATGCTAGTGGGTAGTTGTGGATTGTAGAAATACTTGTGTTGAAGTTTGTGATTCCCGTAGCATGCACATATGGTGAACCGTTATGTGATGAAGTCGGAGCATGATTTATTTATTGATTGTCTTACTTATGAGTGGTGGTCGGGGACAAGCGATGGTATTGTCCTACCAATCTATCCCCCTAGGAGCATGCGCGTAGTACTTTGTTTCGATAACAAATAGATTTTTGCAATAAGTATGTGAGTTCTTTATGACTAATGTTGAGTCCATGGATTATACGCACTCTCACCCTTCCACCATTGCTAGCCTCTCTAGTACCGCGCAACTTTCGCTGGTACCATAAACCCACCATATACCTTCCTCAAAACAGCCACCATACCTACCTATCATGGCATTTTCATAGCCATTCCGAGATATATTGCCATGCAACTTCCATCATCATCATATACATGACTTGAGCATTCATTGTCATATTGCTTTGCATGATCGTAAGATAGCTAGCATGATGTTTTCATGGCTTGTCCATTTTTTGATGTCATTGCTACACTAGATCATTGCACATCCCGGTACACCGCCGGAGGCATTCATATAGAGTCATATCTTTGTTCTAGTATCGAGTTGAAATATTGAGTTGTAAGTAAATAAAAGTGTGATGATCATCATTACTAGAGCATTGTCCCAGTGAGGAAAGGATGATGGAGACTATGATTCCCCCATAAGTCGGGATGAGACTTCAGACTTTACAAATAATAAAAGAGGCCAAAGAAGCCCAAATAAAAAAAGAGGCCAAAGAAGCCCACCAAAAAAAAGTAAAAAAATAAAAAAAGAGAAAATAAAAAAATGAGAGAAAAAGAGAGAAGGGGCAATGTTACTATCCTTTTACCACACTTGTGCTTCAGAGTAGCACCATGTTCTTCATATAGAGAGTCTCTTGAGTTATCACTTTCATATACTAGTGGGAATTTTCATTATAGAACTTGGCTTGTATATTCCGATGATGGGCTTCCTCAAATGCTCGAGGTCTTCATGAGCAAGCAAGTTGGATGCACGCCCACTTAGTTTTAGTTCGAGCTTTCATACACTTATAGCTCTAGTGCATCCGTTGCATGGCAATCCCTACTCACTCACATTGATATCTATTGATGGGCATCTCCATAGCCCGTTGATACGCCTAGTTGATGTGAGACTATCTTCTCCTTTTTGTCTTCTCCACCATCATATTCTATTCCACCTATAGTGCTATGTCCATGGCTCATGCTCATGTATTGCTTGAAAGTTGAAAAGGTTTGATAACATCAAAAGTATGAAACAATTTCTTGGCTTGTCATCGGGGTTGTGCATGATGTGAATATTTTGTGTGGTGAAGATGGAGCATAGCCAGACTATATGATTTTGTAGGGATAACTTTCTTTGGCCATGTTATTTTGAAAAGACATGATTGCTTTATTAGTAGGCTTGAAGTATTATTGTTTTCATGTCAAATGATAGACTATTGCTTTGAATCACTCGTGTCTTAATATTCATGCCATGATTAGATATGTGATCAAGATTATGCTAGGTAGCATTCCACATCAAAAATTATCTTTTTTTATCATTTACCTACTCGAGGACGAGCAGGAATTAAGCTTGGGGATGCTGATACGTCTCCGTCGTATCTATAATTTTTGATTGTTCCATGCCAATATTATTCAACTTTCATATACTTTTGGCAACTTTTTATACTATTTTTGGGACTAACATATTGATCCAGTGCCCAGTGCCAGTTCCTGTCTATTGCATGTTTTTGGTTTCGCAGAATATCCATATCAAACGGAGTCCAAACGGGATAAAAATGGAGGGAGCTTATTTTTGGAAAATATGGAAAATTCGGAAGGAAAATCAACGCGAACCAGTGCCCGAGGTGGTCACGAGGCAGGGGCGCCCCCCCTTAAGGCGCGCCCCTACCCTCGTGAGCCCACCATAAGGCGGTTGACGCCCTTCTTTTGCCGCAAGAAAGCTAATATTCGGAAAAAAATCGCGGCGAAGGTTTCAGGACAATCGGAGTTACGGATCTCCATATATATACGAAACGGTGAAACAGAGCCAGAACAGAACGAAGAAACGGAGAGAAACAGAGAGATAGATCCAATCTCGGAGGGGCTCTCGCCCCTCCCACGCCATGGAGGCCAAGGACCAAAGGGGAAACCCTTCTCCCATCTAGGGAGGAGGTCAAGGAAGGAGAAGATGAAGGGCCCCCCTCTCCCCTTCTCTTCCGGTGGCGCCGGAACGCCGCCGTGGCCATCATCATCATCATCACCGCAATCTTCACCAACAACTTCCCCGCCATCATCACCAACTCTTCCCCCCTCTATGCAGCGGTGTAACCTCTCTCTTACCCGCTGTAATCTCTACTTAAACATGGTGCTCAACGCTATATATTATTTCCCAATGATGTATGGCTATCCTATGATGTTTGAGTAGATCTGTTTTGTCCTAATGGCTATTTGATGATCGTGATTGGTTTGAGTTGTATGTTTTATTATTGGTGCTGTCCTATGGTGCTCTCCGTGTCGTGCAAGCGTGAGGGATTCCCGCTGTAGGGTTTGCAATATGCTTATGATTTGCTTATGGTGGGTGGCGTGAGTGATAGAAGCACAGACCCGAGTAAGTAGGTTGTTTGCGTATGGGATAAAGGGGACTTGATGCTTTAATGCTATGGTTGGGCTTTACCTTAATGAATCTTTAGTAGTTGCGGTGCTTGCTAGAGTTCCAACCATAAGTGTATATGATCCAAGTAGAGAAAGTATATTAGCTTATGCCTCTCCCTCAAATAAAATTGCAATAATGATTACCGGTCTAGTTATCGATTGCCTAGGGACAAATAACTTTCTTGTTGACAAAAGCTCTCTACTAAAACTAATTTAGTTGTGTCTTTATCTAAACAGTCCCTAGCTTTTATTTTCATGTTCTTTACTTTCTTGCAAGCTTACCCAAAAACACCTACAAAGTACTTCTAGTTTCATACTTGTTCTACGTAAAGCGAACGTCAAGCGTGTGTAGAGTTGTATCGGTGGTCGATAGCACTTGAGGGAATATTTGTTCTACCTTTAGCTACTCGTTGGGTTCGTCGCTCTTACTTATCGAAAGAGGCTACAATTGATCCCCTGTACTCGTGGGTTATCAGCAACCGAACACAAGGGGACAAAAGAAGTTTCCCCTCAGGTCAAAATGGTGAACATGATATACGCTACCCACATACCCAAGAGGGAGTGCAAGCGCGCGCTCAGGGATGTCTACGCGATAGAGCCAGTCGCCCAAAATTTAATCCATGGTCGTCATGCCCAATCACTTTAGATTGCCGGGATCATCCGACCAGTATCCGTCACGGCGGTTCAGCCACATTGGTCCAAGACCCAATAATTGATGGGTTCCACCTGACTCGCGTCCTTATGGACGGAGGCAGCAACCTCTATCTTCTCTATTAGGATACATTGTGAAAATGGGCATTAACCCATCACGGATCAAGCCCACTAGGACTACCTTCAAAGGAGTCATACCAGGTGTAGAAGCCCGCTGTACGGGCTCAATCACACTAGAGGTTGTCTTCGGATCTCCAGACAACTTCCAAAGCGAGGAGTTAATCTTCGATATCATCCCCTTCCGCAGCGGCTATCACGCACTGCTTGGACGAACTGCATTCGCTCGATTCAACGCAGTACCATACTATGCTTACCTCAAGCTCAAGATGCCTGGTCCACACGGCGTAACGGTCAACGGAAATACGGAACACTCCCTCCATACAGAAGAGCACACAGCTGCCTTAGCAGCAGAAGTACAGAGCGGCCTTCTCAAGAAGAACCTTAATTCGGCTGCCGAGCCCATAGACACCATTAAGAGGGTCTGAACTACTCTGCAGTAGGAGAGCTCGGCTCGTCAGGAGCTCGACTAGAAATGCGGCCTCCGTCTCAATACCGATAAGGTGGCGGCATTTGTGTCGCGCGTACATAACTACGCACTTAAAATCCCATGGGCATTGACGGAGGCATAGCTAGCTTGTGGTCCATAGTACGGCTCAACCAACATCGGATACACACATACTTTCACTTTTACTTGTTTCCTTTGTAGGTCTCAATCCCACAAGCCCCATCTGGTGGACTGGTCATCGGCCCTCTTGAAAGATAAACACACCAAGACGGCGAGAAACGCAGACATATGGGGACTTTTTAGGTGATTCTGTTAACGATAACTCTACCTGTTTTTCAGGACCCACATGCAGCTCTCCCTTGGTTTCGGCATGTCAAATAGCTTATGGCTTATCGCACTGCCTGTATCAATGCGCCTTGATGTACTAAATAAAATACAATGAGAACAGTTTGCGGCTGGAGCTTTAGGACCCCAGCCTTTTACCTTTGTACCTTTTCTGTTTTCTTCTTCTTTTTTATAACCCTATTAGGTAGCACCCATACACTTTGGTACATTTGATGTTTGCTAGGGGCTTCATAGCACCTTATGACAACAAAATTCCGAACACTTTTTATAAGTATAGTTCGACACCCCGAATTTAGCATTATATGCATTGGCTCCGAATTATGTCTTTGGTCAATAGTTGGGCTGCCCGGCTCCTGTGCTTGCTACTTTATGTTCCGCTATATCGGCTAAGGTAGTAAAGGGAGAAGTACTGGGATTGTGCCTTGGTTTATCCAAAGGAGCACCTCAGTAGAGAAAGCCGAAAACTGACTGTCATGATGCGGCGAGAGCCAGTCAGCTGTTCGGAGGTTACAAATCGTTGGAGATTTCTTCCGCATTACACGAAGGATTGGTACTTCCCGATCAGATGCTCATAGCACTCTAGTTCAGATACTAGGGGATGCGCCCATGTTTTTATTGTCGAACTCCTATGGCTAAGTGAGGGCGTTACAACCGCATAGTCTGGTTTCCTGGTTCGTTGCGCTAAACAACTCCTTCAAGGACCATCTAATTGGATCAAGATTGTTTAGATTCCATCTCGAACACCCCCATACTAACTACATGGGGGCAGAAGCCAACGACTGGTTAACCCTCAGATTTCATACAACACGGCTGCACAGGAAGTAAAAATTTAAAAACATAACAAGCATTATATTGCACAATGACTTTGTTTTATCATACAAGGTAGAGGGAGCTCGAATACATTCATTCAAAGATAGTGTATTTCGCGCAATGATCCGCAACAATGCAGGACCCCTCCAAGACATCCCCGAAGTATCGCTCGGGTGTGCGGTGCTCCTTGCCCTTCGGCGCCCCCCCCCCCCGGTCGCTAATTTGACAGCGTCAAGCTTCACCCACCAGACCTTGCAATAGGAGAAGGCCAGACGTCCTCCCTCGATGCAGACGGACCGCTTGACGACGTCCAGCCGAGGACAGGCATCCACTAGTCACTTCACGCGGCCGAAGTAACTGCCGGGTATAGCTTCGGCTGGCCACAACCGGATTATTAAATCCTTCATGGCCAGTTCGACCGCCCTATGCAGCTCGACCAACTATTTTAGCTGATCGCTGAAGGACACCGGATGTTCTGGCACAAGATATTGTGACCAGAACAGCTCCTTCGCGGAGCTCTCCTCTTCGGCTCGGAAGAATTCTGCGGTGTCAGCCACACTGCGTCGCAAATCAGTAAAAGCCCTTGGAGAACTCTGAATCCAGATTAGTAAACGATATTTCATCTTCACATTCTTGCTTTGCGTATTGAATGCCTTACCCGCCACAATCTTCCTGGCCTCCTGGATCTCCTAGAGGGCACCCTGGGCCTCATTTTGGGCTGCCTCCGCACTCTGGCGAGCCTTGGCGAGTTCGGTCTCTTGAACCAACACATCGCGCTCCAAGGCCTCGCACTTCTTCACCGCGTCCTCGAGCTCCTGTTGGACCTCGTTGACCCGGTCCTTGAGCTTCTTCCAAGCGGACTGCTCCTTGACAACCTTCCCTTCGGCTTCAACCAGGGCCTGTTTCAGGGCCTCGACCTCGGTCGTCGCCTCTGTACACGTCCTGGCATTTCAGTCATTGCATATCATTTTCCTTTTTTCGAATACATAACAGGTTATTACTTACCGTGTTTTTCTTGGAGCTGCCTCTTCACTTGGCCTAGCTCTTCCTCGGCCTCCGCCAGTTTCTGGTTCAATCCGGAGACTTCGGCAATATGCGAGGCTATAGCCAACAGCGACGCCTGTGTTTACATTTCAGAAAATTTTAGTTAGTTCCCTGCAATAGGAGATTGATCCTCTGTCCGGCTTTTTCTTTCCAAACACCGAACAGTGTCCTAGGGGCTACTGTCTACATTGGGATTTTCTCTTTTCTGCGTCGCTTACCTCAAAACCTGTCAGCAGGCTGCTGCAGGCTTCGGTTAGTCCGCTCTTGGCGGACTGAACCCTTTCAATTACCGTGCCCATAAGGACATGGTGCTCATCCACAATGGAAGCGCCTCGCAGCGCCTCCAGCAGATTATCCAGTACCCCTGGTTGGACAGGGGTCACCGGCGGAATAGGCATCCCCCTTCTTTCGAAGGAGGTTGCGTGCTGGATTCCGGAGCCGCATCGGTCTCCACATTGAGTCTAGTTGAGGGCCGAACTGAATACGGCCCTCCCCACCGGTCTCCATGGGGATTGATTCCCCTTGGTGTCCGACAACGGGGGTTTTGCCTTCTGGCGCCTCCTGAGCCTCTCCCCCGCCTGGAACAGTCCTTCAGGACAACACCTCTGCATCGTCCTTGTCCTGGGGGAGTGAGCGGCTTGCGGTGAATCACTGGTCATCGCCTTGGAATCCAGCGAGCGTCCTAGCCAGGATCGCGGGGAGCTGTTGTGGGCTGGACTACAATAACATAACCAATCATATCAATATAATGAGGAGGAGAAACATTATGGGCGGATGTAAGTCTTAGCACTTACGATGCGGCCCGCGGCTTAGTGCAGGGGCGTTGCTCCGGACTGCTTTCAACGTCCCATGCGGAGCTTCCCACGAGTGGGCTTTCCCCTTCTTGGGCGCCTCCGCCTCCAGAATGGTGGAGGATGCCCTCTTCTTCTTCCCCTCATCAGGGAAGGGTTGTTTTCCTCCTCCTCCTCCTCATCGTCATCGTCTTCGACAGCGGAGGAAGGAGTCTTGTCTTCGGACACTGCGTTCGAAGCACCCTTGCGACGGGGGCCACTCCGGACCCCCTTGGCCTTCGCTGTGGCCTTCTTCTCCGGTGCCTTGTAGGGCGCCGGTACCAGCATCTTCGCTAAATGCAGGATTACTGATTCTTTAGGCAGCGGGGCCGGACATTGGATCCGCTTCGCCCTGATACGTCTTCGTCATATCTATAATGTTTGATTGTTACATGCCAATAATATACAACTTTCATATACTTTTGGCAACTTTTTATACTATTTTTTGGACTAACATATTGATCCAGTGCCCAGTGCCAGTTCCTATTTGTTGCATTTTTTGTTTCGCAGAAAATCCATATCAAACGGAGTCCAAACGGGATAAAAACGGATGGAGAATATTTTTGGAATATTTGTGAAATATGGGAAGAAGAATCAACGCGAGAAGGTGCCCGAGGGGGCCACGAGGCAGGGGGCGTGCCTGCCCCCCTGGGCGCGCCCCTGACCCTCATGGGCCCCCCGTAAGGCGGTTGCTGCTCTTCTTTGGCCGCAAGAAAGCTAATTTTCGGAGAAAAATCTGGGCGAAGGTTTCAATCCAATCGGAGTTACGGATCTCTGGATATATAAGAAATGGTGAAAGGGCAGAATCCCGGAACGCAGAAACAGAGAGAGACAGAGAGACAGATCTAATCTCGGAGGGGCTCTCGCCCCTCCCATGCCATGGAGGCCAAGGACCAGAGGGGAAACCCTTGTCCCACCTAGGGAGAAGGTCAAGGAAGAAGAAGAAGGGGGGTTCTCTCCCCCTCGCTTCCGGTGGCGCCGGAACGCCGTCGGGGCCATCATCATCACCGCGATCTTCACCAACATCTCCATCACCTTCCCCCCTCTATCTACAGCGGTCCACTCTCCCGCAACCCGGGGTGCCCTCTACTTCAACATGGTGCTTTATGCTTCATATTATTATCCAATGATGTGTTGCCATCCTATGATGTCTGGGTAGATTTTCGTTGCCCTATCGGTGATTGGTGAATTACTATGATTGATTTAATTTGCTTGTGGTTATGTTGTTGTCCTTTGGTGCCCATCATATGAGTGCGCACGTGGATCACACCATAGGGTTAGTTGTATGTTGATAGGACTATGTATTGGAGGGCAAGAGTGATAGAAGCTTCAACCTAGCATAGAAATTGATGCATACAGGATTGAAGGGGGGCCAATATATCTTAATGCTATGGTTGGGTTTTACCTTAATGAACGTTAGTAGTTGAGGATGCTTGCTAATAGTTCCAATCATAAGTGCATAGAATTCCAAGTCAGGGATGACATGCTAGCAGTGGCCTCTCCCACATAAAACTTGCTATCGGTCTAGTAAAGTAGTCAATTGCTTAGGGGCAATTTCGCAGCTCCTACCACCACTTTTCCACACTCGCTATACTAACTTTATTGCTTCTTTACCTAAGCAGCCCCTACTTTTTATTTACATGCACTTTATATTCTTGCAAACCTATCCAAAAACACCTACAAAGTACTTCTAGTTTCATACTTGTTCTAGGTAAAGCAAACATTAAGCGTGCGTAGAGTTGTATCGGTGGTCGATAGAACTTGAGGGAATATTTGTTCTACCTTTAGCTCCTCATTGGGTTTGACACTCTTACTTATCAAAAGAGGCTACAATTGATCCCCTATACTTGTGGGTTATCAAGACATTTTTCTGGCGCCGTTACTGGGGAGCAATAGCGTGGGGTGAATATTCTCGTGTGTGCTTGTTTGCTTTATCACTAAGTAATTTTTATTTGCTGTTCTAAGTTGTTCTCTATCTTTAGTTATGGATATGGAACACAAAAACCCAAAAAAATAGGTGTACCTACTACTCATGGAGATGGGGAACCTCCTAAAACCCTCGATGCTGGTTATGTGAAAAATATTATGTAGTACTTTGATAATCCTGAGAAAACCCTATTCAATTATATATGTAATGGGAGACATGTTGGATCAACGTAAATACTTTAGGGATTATCGTTTGACACAAAAAGGGAAACTATTGTGGGATCAAATTCATATGTTGCATTGGTATGCTCGGGAACTATGCTTGAGATATGACTATACTTGTTGCTCTCAGATGAAGGCTCCACACCTTCCCTTTTCATGCAAATTTAATGATGATAAAACCTTGGCTTCTTATGCTAATGGTATATATGATTTCTATGATGTGGAACAAATAGAAGAATTTGTTGATTTTATGGGTGCTTATGAAATTGAATCTTTGTTTAAAGAGTGTGAAAATCTTGATGATGCTATTTACAGACCTGGAAATTTTGCTATACTTAAATATTGCTATGAGAATTATGAATTCAATTCCGATATTGATGATTTTATTGAGAGAGTCTCCGCTGTCCAAGAAGAAACTAATATTTTGCAGGAGTCTATGGAAGAAGAAATTGATGAAACTGTGAGCTCATTGGATGAAAAAGATGACGAGGAGAGCGAAGAACAAAAGGAGGAAGAGCGGATTGATCACCTGTGCCCACCTTCTAATGAGAGTAACTCTTCAACTCATACATTGTTTAATTTCCCTTCGTGCTTACCGAAGGATGAATGCTATGATGATTGCTATGATCCCATTGATTCTTTTGAAATATCCCTTTTTGATGATGCTTCCTATGCTTGTGGCCAAGATGCCAATATGAATTATGCTTATGGAGATGAACGTGCTATAGTTCCTTATGTTAAACATGAAATTGTTGCTATTACACCCACGCATGATAGTCATGTTATCTTTTTGAATTCTCCCAACTACACTATATCGGAGAAGTTTACCCTTATTAAGGATTATATTGACGGGTTGTGTTTTACTATTACACATGATGATTTTGATAGATATAATATTCATGTGCTTGCTGCTCCTACTTGCAATTATTATGAGAGAGGAACTACATCTCCGCCTCTTTATGTTTCCAACACGAAAAAATTGAAAGAAACTGTTTATACTATGCATTGGCCTTTACTTTGTGTGCGAGAATTGTTCTTGTATGACATGCCGATGCATAGGAAGAGAGTTAGACTTTATCATTACATGATATATGTTACTTTGTGCTCACCACTAAATTACAAATCATTGTTAATTAAAATTGGCTTTGATATACCTTGGGATCCGGGTGGATCCATTACTTGAGCACTATATGCCTAGCTTAATGGTTTTAAAGAAAGCGCTGCCAGGGAGACAACCCGGAAGTTTTAGAGAGTCATTTATTTCTGTTGAGTGCTTTCGTATAGTTTAAAAACAAAAAAAATAAAGAGGGGACCCCAAAACTTTTCAAAAAGGAAAGTGAAAGTGAGAGAGACAATCATTGTTGAAGTGGGGGAGCTCCTTGAACTTTGTTCATGCTCACGGAAACTTTGTGAATCTTGATTACATAAAGTTTTCAAAAAAAATAATTACCCCCTTGTACAATTCCATTGTATTATAAAAATAATGTGCCAAGGTTTGCCTTTAGGATGTTTTAGATTACTTGTTGGTTTGTACGGTGCAGGACAGAAACTTTGGCTGTAGTGCGCGATTTTTCATTTTTTACTGGAACATCAAACGGTTCTGAAACTTTTTACACTGTATTTATATACAAAGTTTTTATTTTTCCCAATTTTGGTAGAATTTTTGGGGTACCATAGGTATGGTGAATGTTCAGATTATTACAAACTGTTCTGTTTTAGACAGATTCTGTTTTTGATGCATAGTTTGCTTGTTTTGATGAAACTATCGATTCCTATTAGTGGATTAAGCCATGGAAAAGTTATATTACAATAGCTAAAATGCAAAAACAAAATATTAATTGGTTTTCAACAGTACTTAGAGTAGTGATTTGCTTTATTATACTACCGGATCTTACCGAACTTTTTGTTATGTTTTGTGTGATTGAAGTTTTCAAGTTTTGGGAGAGATCACGATTGATGAAAGAATAAGGAGTGGCAAGAGCCTAAGCTTGGGGATGCCCGAGGCACCCCAAGGAAATATTCAAGGACTCCCAAGCAACCAAGCTTGGGGATGCCCCGGAAGGCATCCCCTCTTTCTTCTAACAATCATCGGTAATTTTACTTGGAGCTATATTTTTATTTGTCACATGATATGCGTAAATCTTGGAGCGTCTTTTGCATTTAGTTTTCACTTTTCTTTGATGCACCATGCTGGTATGAGATAGTCCTTGGTTGATTTATAGAATGCTCATTGCATTTCACTTATATCTTTTGAGTATGGCTTTATAGAATGCTTCATGTGCTTCACTTATATATATTGAAGTTTGGATTGCCTGTTTCTCTTCACATAGAAAACCGCCATTTGTAGAATGCTCTTTTGCTTCAATTATATTTGTTAGAGCGTGGGCATATCTTTTGTAGAAATAATTAAACTCTCTTGCTTCACTTATATCTATTTAGAGAGATGACAGGAGTTGGACATTCACATGGTTAGTCATAAAATCCTACATAAAACTTGTAGATCACTGAATATGATATGTTTGATTCCTTGCAATAGTTTTGCGATATAAAGATGGTGATATTAGAGTCATGCTAGTGGGTATTTGTGGATTGTAGAAATACTTGTGTTGAAGTTTGTGATTCCCGTAGCATGCACGTATGGTGAACCGTTATGTAACGAAGTTGGAGCATGAGGTATTTATTGGTTGTCTTCCTTATGAGTGGCGGTCGGGACGAGCGATGGTCTTTTCCTACCAATCTACCCCCCTAGGAGCATGCGCGTAGTACTTAGTTTCGAGGACTAATAGATTTTTGCAATAAGTATGTGAGTTCTTTATGACTAATGTTGAGTCCATGGATTATACGCACTCTCATCCTTCCATCATTGCTAGCCTCTTCGGTACCATGCATTGCCCTTTCTCACCTTGAGAGTCGGTGCAAACTTTGTTGGTGCATCCAAACCCCGTGATATGATACACTCTATCACACATAAGCCTCCTTATATCTTCCTCAAAACAGCCACCATACCTACCTATCATGGCATTTCCATAGCCATTCCAAGATATATTGCCATGCTACTTCCATCATCATCATATACATGACTTGAGCATTCATTGACATATTGCTTTGCATGATTGTAAGATAGCTAGCATGATGTCATATTGCTAGCATTATGTTTTCATGGCTCTCGCCCCTCTCATGCCATGGAGGCCAAGGACCAGAGGGGAAACCCTTCTCCCACCTAGGGAGAAGGTCAAGGAAGAATAAGAAGAAGAAGGGGGGATCTCTCCCCCTCGCTTCCGGTGGCGCTGGAACGCCGCCGGGGCCATCATCATCACCGCGATCTTCACCAACACCTACGCCACCTTCAACAACATCTCCATCACCATCCCCCTCTATCTACAGCGGTCCACTCTCCCACAACCCACTGTACCCTCTACTTGAACATGGTGCTTTATACTTCATATTATTATCCAATGGTGTGTTGCCATCCTATGATGTCTGAGTAGATTTTTGTTGTCCTATCGGTGATTGGTGAATTACTATGATTGATTTAATTTGCTTGTGGTTATGTTGCTATCCTTTGGTGCCCATCATATGAGCGCGCGCGTGGATCACACCATAGGGTTAGTTGTATGTTGATAGGACTATGTATTGGAGGGCAAGAGTGACAGAAGCTTCAACCTAGCATAGAAATTGATGGATACATGATTGAAGGGGGACCAATATATCTTAATGCTATGGTTGGGTTTTACCTTAACGAACGTAAGTAGTTGCGGATGCTTGCTAATAATTCCAATCATAAGTGCATAGAATTCCAAGTCAGGGATGACATGCTAGCAGTGGCCTCTCCCACATAAAACTTGCTATCGGTCTAGTAAAGTATTCAATTGCTTAGGGGCAATTTCGCAACTCCTACCACCACTTTTCCACACTCGCTATACTAAATGTATTGCTTCTTTACCTAAACAGCCCCTACTTTTTAATTACGTGCACTTTATATTCTTGCAAACCTATCCAAAAACACCTACAAAGTACTTCTAGTTTCATACTTGTTCTAGGTAAAGCAAACGTTAAGCATGCGTAGAGTTGTATAGGTGGTCGATAGAACTTGAGGGAATATTTTTTCTACCTGTAGCTCCTCGTTGGGTTCGACACTCTTACTTATCGAAAGAGGCTACAATTGATCCCCTATACTTGTGGGTTATCACGCCCTCTCCATCCAGTCATGAAGAATCGATGACGATAAAAGCTTAGACATCATCCTTGAAACAAGCAAGTAAGGGATGCAGTAAGAATGATATACCTCGTTGGCGAGGTGGTTCATGTCATGCCTGCGGTCCGAATCTATGGACGGTGGTGTTTCTTGCCCTTAAAAAGCAATCTCCAGGCATTTTGATGAGTGGTTTCGAAGAGCTTCATGAGGGTATGGTGCTTCTTCGGATTGAACTACCATAGAGGGCGGCTTCGGCTTTGGCATGGAAGAATCCAGTGAACTAGCATCACCTGGATTATATCGATGAGTTTGATATCTCTATCCACCATGCTTTGAATGCGCGTTTGCAGCGTTGCAGCTCGTCTGGCGAACACCAGTTCGGGCCCTTCTCGACCCAGGAGGTGAGTCGCATGGGAGCGCCAGAGTTGAATTCGGCAGCTGCGGCCCAGGTGGTGCCGTGGAGTTCAGTGATATAGAACTAATATTTCTGCCATTCTTTTACGGTCTCCACGAAAGTGCCTTTCGGCCAGGAGACATTTTCCAGCTTGCTCACCATGGCGCCTCCGCACTCCGTGTGCTGGCCATCCACCACCTTCGGCTTCACATTGAAGACCTTGAGCCACAACCGGAAGTGGGGCTGGATGCGCAGGAAGGCTTCACACATGATGATGAACGCCGAGATGTTGAGGAGGGAGTTTGGGGATAGATCATGGAAGTCTATCCCGTAGTAGAACATCAGACCACGGACGAAGGGGTGGAGTGGAAACCCTAACCCGCGAAGGAAATGAGGGATGCATACTACACTCTCGTTTGGCTTTGGCGTGGGGACGATTTGTCCCTGGGCCGGTAGGCGGTGGGCGATTCCCTTCGCCAGGTACCCGGCCACCCGAAGCTCGATGATGTCCTCCTGGATGGAGGATCCCATCCACTTGCCTTGACCTCCGGATCCGTACATGGTTGAGTGCTTGCTCGAGACCGAGAAGATGAGAGCTTGGGCACTGGAGCTCAAGAAGGGAAGGGCAGAGGAAGAGAGAAGACGTGGGTGAAGAAAAGGGATTCTTATCTCCTTATAAAGGTTGTAAATATTGGACGCCTCCGCACTCGCCTTAAAATTTGCCTACACCAGAGGGCTGTGTAAACGGCACGGTTGGGTTACCCACGCCCGTATTGATGAGAATCCCGTAATAAGGGGACACGATCTCTGCTTTGACAAGACGTGCCAATGGCAACCGCGTCTCGAAATGTGGAGCGGCAGACGAAAAACGGTTCGAAATTATGACCGGACAGATGTGAGCTCATGTTACAATAAGTTGCCAGCAGATTGGACTCGTGTAAAATTATATTCTCTCTGCAGTTGTGTGTGGTGTGTGTTACAGGTCCGGACACGTTGATACGTCTGAAGACTATTTTGGAATTCGGAAGGAGGAACCCGCCTTGCAATGCCGAAGACAGGCCTACGCGTCGGATACCTTGTCATTGAAGCCAGGTTCAGGGGCTACTGAGGGAGTCCTGGACTAAGGGGTCCTCGGGCGTCCGGCCTGTTAGTAATGGGCCGGACTGATGGGCTGTGAAGATACAAAGACCGAAGACTGCGTCCGTGTCCGGATGGGACTCTCCTTGGCGTGGAAGGCAAACTTAGCGACTAAATATGTAGATTCCTTTCTTTGTAACCGACCTTGTGTAACCCTAGATCCTCCCGGTGTCTATATAAACCGGAGGACTTAGTCCGGAGGAGATACATTATCATAGCCATACAAGCTAGACCTCTAGGGTTTAGCCATTACGATCTCGTGGTAGATCAACTCTTGTAATACTCATATTCATCAAGATCAATCAAGCAGGACGTAGGGTATTACCTCTATAGAGAGGGCCCGAACCTGGGTAAAACATTGTGTCCCTTGTCTCCTGTTACCATCGACCTTAGACGCACAGTTCGGGACCCCCTACCCGAGATCCGCCGGTTTTGACACCGACACCAGCCTCCTCCTCCATCCATCCTTTATATACGTGGCTAGGGGCACCCCATAGACACACAAGTTGATCATTGATCTCTTAGTCGTGTGTGGTGCCCCCCTCCACCATAATCCACCTCGGACATATCATAGCGGTGCTTCGGCGAAGCCCTGTTCCGGTAGCATCATCATCACCGTCATCATGCCGTCGTGCTGACGAAGATCTCCCTCGACACTCTGCTGGATCGTGAGTTCGTGGGACGTCACTGAGCCGAATGTGTGCAGATTGCGGAGGTGCCATACTTTCGGTACTAGGATCAGTCGATCGTTGATGGTGTCCTGGACTAGGGGGTACTCACCACGTCATCTCCCGATCTATTAGATTGGGCCGAGGACCCCCATGGCCATATACTCATGGGCCAGTCCGGACAGCTGCCGCATACAAGGAAGATTCCACAAGACTTGGCAATCAAGACAAGGACTCCTCCCCACCGGCGTATTCGGCTAGGACTCCTCCCCACCGGCGTATTCGGCTAGGACTCCTCCCCACCGGCGTATTCGGCTAGGACTTTTATTATTCCACAAGACTTGGCAATCAAGACAAGTCTTGCAGTGCAACGCCGGACACCTTTAGAGATTCGGCAAAAACATTCTCGAATATTGCTATATATGCATCAGTTTCGAATTGTGTCTTCGGTCAATAGTTGGGTTGCCCGGCTCCTGCGCTTGCCTCCTATGTTCCGCCTTGTTCGGCTAGGTGTGCAAAGGGAGAACCACTGCGATTGTGCTTCCAGCTCACATGGTTAAGCACCTCAGTGGAGAAAGCCGAAAACTGACTGTCACAATAAGCGTAAACTGGTCAGCGATCCGATGACGGTGTTAAATGACGGGCCATTCATAACAATGGCCGAAGTGTTTACGGCTTGACCTCGGCTATCGTCGAACACTACCGGGGGCTATTAACTAGCCTCCCAAACTAAATCCTCAATATTTTTCTCTTACATTAGAGCTGAGGTTTAATGATCATGCTTAGCATGACAACCCAAAGAAAGGAACCATTAGCGGGACTATTTTCTTTGGAAGACATTTCTTCTGTTAAACAGTAATATAACACTCTGCGTGCCTTTGTTTATAAAACCGTATGGCCAGATTTGCCTTGTTTGTTGTAAATCTTTGCCCTCATAAAGGCTTTATAAAGTAGGACAAACACTCCTCGGCTACTGGCCGAGGAGGTGGAAGCCGATGGTCGGTCAACAAAGTTTTGTACAATGAGGATCCGAGCATTAATGACGTAAAGTACTTGGATACATAGAGCCATTACACATAATTTGTGATTTTACTATGGATATTGATCCTTAATTCGGCCACCCGTGCCCGTATTAAGGCTCGGGGGCTACTGGGCTCCGTGCTTATTATTTACAAATATTAAAGGGGCACATTGATCCCCTGATCTGGTGTTACCACCCGACTAGTGTCTCAGGGGCTACTGCATTGCTTGTCCAATGCAGAAAATCTTATGTGCAATATAGTTTCCGAGGAGATTTTGATCCTCAGGTTGGTCGGCCGCACCCAACCTGAGTCTCGAGGACTGAGCATGCGGCTTTTAGTGTCCCGAAGTATTCTGCCGAGCTTGGACTTGATCCTCAGGCCGATTTTGCAAATCAACCTGAGTCTCAGTGGCTACTGGGATCAGCGGTCTTACGTCTTCCTTCAGGTGCATCTCGGGTTTTAGACCGATACCCACCTTGAGGGCTACTGGCTATATATTGCACCAATCAAAAATATTGACAAAAATCAGCCCACATTCGGGGTGGTGCACCACCTCGGAAGCAGTCCGGCATAAAGCTCGGGCGCTAGTGGCTGGCTCCATAGAGGGCATTTCCGGCATTAAGCTCGGCTAAACTCCTTCAAACTTCTTTGTACCAAGGTGATTTACGACACCTCGGATACATAGTCCGGCGTTGGAGCTCGGATATACAGTCCGGCGTTGGAGCTCGGATACATTCCGGCGTTAGAGCTGGGAAGCGGTCCGGCGTTGGTGCTCGGCTGCAAAAGATACCTCGAATGCAGTCCAGCGTTGGAGCTCGGACGCAAGAGGACACTGCCTCCCGGGAACAACTTCAATCCCGAGGTGTGGCATAAAAATAACAAGGCAGTGATAAAGGCCAGAAACTTAAAGGGGCTCCTCGGATACCCGATGTGTAAACTCGTCGAATGCATTTCGTCGATCCTCAAGATCGAAGATGAGAAGATTTGTTGAACCAGTTTTCAAGACCGGCGACCGAAGATGAAGAACAGTTCGGAAGAATCGAGGAGCGTCCCTAACTTGAAGACCGGTTCAGGGGGCTACTGACGGTGTCCTGGACTAGGGGTACTCACCACGTCATCTCCCGATCTATTAGATTGGGCCGAGGACCCCCCATGGCCGTATACTCATGGGCCATTCCGGACAGCTGCCGCATACAAGGAAGATTCCACAAGACTTGGCAATCAAGACAAGGACTCCTCCCCACCGGCGTATTCGGCTAGGACTCTTGTTATCCTAGGCCTCTGGTGCATTATATAAACCGAGGCCAGGCTAGTCGATAGAGACAATATACAACAACTTCATCATACAACAATCATACCATAGGCTAGCTTCTAGGGTTTAGCCTCCTTGATCTCGTGGTAGATCTACTCTTGTACTACCCATATCATCAATATTAATCAAGCAGGACGTAGGGTTTTACCTCCATCAAGAGGGCCCAAACCTGGGTAAAACTTCGTGTCCCTTGTCTCCTGTTACCATCCGGCCTAGACGCATAGTTCGGGACCCCCTACCCGAGATCCGCCGGTTTTGACACCGACAATCGTGAAGACGTACGACTACATCAACAGCATTGTCATGAAACTTACGCTTACGTTCTACGAGGGTACATAGACAATAATCTCCCCTCTCATTGATATGCATGCATCACCATGATCTTACATGTGCGTAGGAATTTTTTTGAAATTACTGTGTTCCCCAACAGTGGTATCAGAGTCAGGTTTATGCGTAGATGTTATATGCATGAGTAGAACACAAAGGAGTTGTGGGCGTGGGTATATACATATTGCTTGCCGTCACTAGTTGTTTCTTGATTCAGCCGTATTGTTGGATGAAGCGGTCCAGACCGACATTACGCGTACGCTTATGTGGGACTGGTTCTACCGACGTGCTTCGCACACATGTTGCTGATGGGTGTCAGTTTCTCCAACTTTAGTTGAATCGTATTCAATGAACAGGGTTCTTTCTGAAGATCAAAAAGCAATCACTATACCGCATTATGGTTTTTGATGCGTAGGTAAGAACGGTTCTTGCTCAGCCCGTAGCAGCCACGTATAACTTGCAACAACAAAGTAGAGGATGTCTAACTTGTTTTTGCAGGGCATGTTTTGATGTGATATGGTCAAGACATGATGCTAAATTTTATTGTATGAGATGATCATGTTTTGTAACACAGTTATCGGCAACTGGCAGGAGCCATATGGTTGTCACTTTATTGTATGAAATGCAATCGCCATATAATTGCTATACTTTATCACTAAGCGGTAGCGATAGTCGTAGAAGCAATAGTTGGCGAAACGACAATGATGCTTCGATGGAGATCAAGGTGTCAAGCCGGTGACGATGGTGATCATGACGGTGCTTTGGAGATGGAGATCAAAGGCACAAGATGATGATGGCCATATCATATCACTTATATTGATTGCATGTGATGTTTATCCTTTACGCATCTTATTTTGCTTAGTTCAGCGGTAGCACTATAAGATGATCTCTCACTAAATTTCAAGGTATAAGTGCACCGTTGCGACAGTTCGTCGTGCCGAGACACCACGTGATGATCGGGTGTGATAAGCTCTACGTTCACATACAACGGGTGCAAGACAGTTTTGCACACGCGGAATACTCGGGTTAAACTTGACGAGCCTAGCATATGCAGATATGGCCTCGGAACACTGGAGACCGAAAGGTCGAGCGTGAATCATATAGTAGATATGATCAACATAGTGATGTTCACCATTGAAAACTACTCCATCTCACGTGATGATCGGACATGGTTTAGTTGATTTGGATCACATGATCATTTAGATGACTAGAGGGATGTCTATCTAATTGGGAGTTCTTAAGTCATATGATTAATTGAACTTTAATTTATCATGAACTTAGTCCTGGTAGTATTTGCATAACTATGTTGTAGATCAATAGTTTGCAATGTAGCTCCCCGTTTATTTTTGATATGTTCCTAGAGAAAAACTATGTTGAAAGATGATAGTAGCAATGATGCGGACTAGGTCCGTGATCTGAGGATTATCCTCATTGCTGCACAGAAGAATTATGTCCTTGATGCACCGCTAGGTGATGGACCTATTGCAGGAGCAGATACAGACATTATGAACGTTTGGTAAAGCTCGGTATGATGACTACTTGATAGTTTAGTGCACCATGCTTTATGGCTTAGAACCAGGACTTCAAAAATGTTTTGAACGCCACAGAGCATATAAGATGTTCTAAGAGTTGAAATTGGTATTTCATACTCATGCCCGTGTCGAGAGGTAGAAGACCTCTGATAGTAGTTTGCCTACAAGATGGAGGAGAATACCTCAACTAGTGAGCATGTGCTCAAATTGTCTGGGTACTACAATTGCTTGAATCAAGTGGGAGTTAATCTTCCAGATAAGATAGTAATTGACAAAGTTCTCTAGTCACTATCACCAAGTTACTAGAACTTAGTGATGAACTATAATATGCAAGGGATAACAAAAGTAATTCCCAAGCTCTTTGTGATGCTGAAATCGGCGAAGGTAGAAATCAAGAAATAACATCAAGTGTTGATGGTTAACAAGACCACTAGTTTCAAGAAAAGGGCAAAGGGAAAGAAAGAGGAACTTCAAAGAGGAATAGCAAGCAAGTTGCTGCTCCCATGAAGAAGCTCAAATCTAGACCCAAGCCTGGAACTGAGTGCTTCTACTGCAAAGGAAATGGTCACTAGAAGTGGAACTGCCCTAGATACTTGGCGGATAAGAAGGATGGCAAAGTGAACAAAAGTATATATTTGATATACATGTTATTGATGTGTAATTTACTTGTGTTTATAACAACACCTCAGTATTTGATACTGGTCCAGTTACTAAGAGTAGTAACTCGAAACGGGAATTGGAAAATAAACAGAGACTAGTTAAGGCCGAGGTGATGATGTGAGTTGGAAGTGATTACAAGGTTGATAAGATCACCATCGCACACTCCCTTTACCTTCGGGATTAGTGTTGAACCTAAAATAAATGTTATTTGGTGTTTGCATAGAGCATAATATGATTGGATCATGTTTATTGCAATACGGTTATTCATTTAAGTCAAGGATAATTGTTATTCTGTTTACATGAATAAAACCTTCTGAGGTCATACACCCAAGGTGAATGGTTTATTGAATCTCGATCGTAGTAATACACATATTCATAATATTGAAGCCAAAAGATGCAACGTTAATAATGATAGTGCAACTTATATGTGGCACTGCCATTCAGGTCATATTGGTGTAAAGCGCATGAAGAAACTCCATGCTGATGGGCTTTTGGAATCACTTGATTATGAATCATATGATACTTTCGAACCATGCCTCGTGGGCAAGATGACTAAAAACTCTGTTCTCCGGAACAATGGATCAAGCAACTGACTTATTGGGAATAATACATACTGATGTATGCAATCCGATGAGTGTTGAGGCTCGTGGTGGGTATCGTCATTTTCTGATCTTCACGGATTATTTGAGCAGATATGGGTATATCTACTTGATGAACCATCAGTCTGAAACATTTGAAAAGTTCAAAGAATTTCATAGTGAAGTGGAAAATCATCGTAACAAGAAAATAAAGTTTCTGCGATCTGATCGTGGAGGAGAATATTTGAGTTACGAGTTTGGTCTTCATTTGAAACAATGCGGAATACTTCCGCAACTCACGCCACCTGGAACACCATAGCGTAATGGTGTGTACGAACTTCATAACCATACTTTATTAGATATGGTGAGATCTATGATGTCTCTTACCGATTTATCACCATCGTTTTAGGGTTATGCATTAGAGGCAGTTGCATTCACGTTAAATAGGGCACCATCTAAATCCGTTGAGACGACACCATATGAACTGTGGTTTAGGAAGAAACCTAAGCTGTCGTTTCTTAAAGTTTGGGGCTATGATGCTTATGTGAAAAAGTTTCAACCTGATAAGCTCGAACCCAAATTGGATAAATGTGTCTTCATAGGATACCCAAATAAAACTGTTGGGTACACCTTCTATCACAGATCCGAAGGCAAGATATTCGTTGCTAAGAATGGATACTTTCTAGAGAAGAAGTTTCTCTCGAAAGAAGTGATTGGGAGGAATGTAAAACTTGATGAGGTAATTGTACCTTCTCCTGAATTGGAAAGTAGTTCATCACAGAAATCAGTTCTAGTGATTCCTACACCAATTAGTGAGGAAGTTAATGATGATGATCATGAAACTTCAGATCAAGTTACTACCGAACCTCGTTGGTCAACCAGAATACGTTCCGCACCAGAGTGGTACGGTAATCCTGTTCTGGAGGTCATGTTACTTGACCATGACGAACCTACGAACTATGAGGAAGCGATGATGAACCCAGATTCCATGAAATGGCTTGAAGCCATGAAATCTGAGATGAGATCCATGTATTAGAACAAAGTATCAACTTTGATTGACTTGCCCATTGATCGGTGAGCCATTAAGAATAAATGGATTTTCAAGAGGAAGACGGACATTGATAGTAGTGTTACTATCTACAAAGCTCGAATTGTCGCAAAAGGTTTTCGACAAGTTGAAGATGTTGATTAGGATAAGATTTTCTCACTCGTAGCGATTCTTAAGTCTGTCTGAATCATGTTAGCAATTCCCACATTTTATGAAATCTGGCAACTAGATGTCAAAACTGCATTCCTTAATGAATTTCTTAAAGAAGAGTTGTATATGATGCAACAATAAGGTTTTGTCAATTCTAAAGGTGCTAACAAAGTGTGCAAGCTCCAGTGATCCATCTATGGACTGGTGCAAGCATCTCGGAGTTGGAATATATACTTTGATAAAGTGATCAAAGCATATGGTTTAGTGAAGCATGTATTTACAAGAAAGTGAGTGGGAGCACTACAACATTTCTGATAAGTATATGTGAATGAGATATTGTTGATCGGAAATAATGTAGAATTTTCTAGAAAGCATAAAGGAGTGTTTGAAAAGATTTTTTCAAAGAAAGACCTCGATGAAACTACTTACATATTGAGCATCAAGATCTATAGAGATAGATCAAGACGCTTGATATATTTTCAATGAGTACATACCTTGACAAGATTTGAAGTAGTTCAAAATGGAGAAGTCAAAGAAGGAGTTCTTGCCTGTGTTGCAAGGTGTGAAGTTGAGTAAAGACTCAAAACCCGACCACGACAGAAAATAGAAAGAGAATGAAAATTCATTCCCCACGCCTCAGTCATAGGTTCTATAAAGTATGCTATGCTGTGTACCAGACCTACTGTGTACCTCACCATAAGTTTGGCAAGAAGGCACAATAGTGATCCAAGAGTGGATCACTGGACAGCGGTCCAAATATCCTTAGTGTAATAAGGAAATGTTTCTCGGTTATGGAGGTGACAAAGAGTTCGTCGTAAAGAGTTACATCGATGCAAGCTTTGATACTGATCTGGATGACTCTATGTCTCGATCTAGATACATATCGAAAGTGGGGGCAATTAGCTGGAGTAGCTCCGTGCAAAGCATTGTAGACATAGAAAATTTGCAAAATACATACGGCTCTGAATGTGGCAGACCCGTTGACTAAATTTCTCTCACAAGCAAAACATGATCACTCTTTGGGTGTTAATCACATAGCGATGTGAACTAGATTATTGACTCTAGTAAACCCTTTGGGTGTTAGTCACATGGAGATGTGAACTAATCACATAAATATGTGAACTATTGGTGTTAAATCACATGACGACGTGAACTAGATTATTGACTCTAGTGCAAGTGGGAGACTGAAGGAAATATGCCCTAGAGGTAATAATAAAGTTGTTATTTATATTTCCTTATATCATGATAAATGTTTATTATTCATGCTAGAATTGTATTAACCAGAACTTAGTACATGTGTGAATACATAGACTAACAGAATGTCACTAGTATGCCTCTACTTGACTAGCTCGTTGAATCAATGATGGTTATGTTTCCTAACCATAGACATGAGTTGTCATTAGATTAACGAGATCACATTATTAGATAATGATGTGATTGACCTGACCCAACCGTTAGCTTAGCACGATGATCGTTTAGTTTGTTGCTATTGATTTCTCCATAACTTATACATGTTCCTATGACTATGAGATCATGCCACTTCCAAATGCCGGAGGAACACTTTGTGTGCCACCAAACGTCACAACATAACTGGGTGATTATAAAGGTGCTCTACAGGTGTCTCCGATGGTGTTTGTTGAGTTGGCATAGATCGAGATTAGGATTTGCCACTCCGATTGTCGGAGAGGTATCTCTGAGCCCTCTCGGTAATGCACATCACTATAATCCTTGCAAGCAATGTGACTAATGAGTTAGTTACGGGATGTTGCATTACGGAATGAGTAAAGAGACTTGCCGTTAACGATATTGAACTAGGTATTGAGATACAGACGATCGAATCCTGGGCAAGTAACATACCGATGACAAAGGGAACAATGTATGTTGTTATGAGGTTTGACTGAAAAAGATCTTCGTAGAATATGTAGGAGCCAATATGAGCATCCAGGTTCCGATATTGGTTATTGACCGGAGATGTGTCTCGGTCATGTGTACATAGTTCTCGAGCCCGTAGGGTCCACACGCTTAACGTTCTGTGACGATTTGTATTATGAGTTATGTGATTTGATGACCGAAGTTTGTTCGGAGTCCCGGATGAGATTGGGGACATGACGAGGAGTCTCGAAATGGTCGAGACGAAAAGATCGATATATTGGAAGGCTATATTCGGACATCGGAAACATTCCGAGTAATTCGGGTATTTTTCGGAGTACCGGAGAATTACAGGAATTCGTATTGGGCCTTAATGGGCCATACGGGAAAGGAGAGAAAGGCATCAAGGATGGCTGCGCCCCTTCCCCATGGACTGGTCCGAATTGGACTAGGGAAAGGCGGTGCCCCCTTCCTTCCTTCGCCTTCTCCCTTCCCTTTTTCCTATTCCATGTAGGAGGTGGAATCCTACTTGGACTAGGTAGTCCTAGTAGGACTCCACACTTTGGGCGTGTCCTATGAGGGCCGGTCTCCTCCTCCCTCCATCCTTTATATACGTGTCTAGGGGACACCCCATAGACACACAAGTTGATCATTGATCTCTTAGCCGTGTGTGGTGCCCCCCTCCATCATAATCCACCTCGGTCATACCGTAGCGGTGCTTAGGCGAAGCCCTGTTCCGGTAGCATCATCATCACCGTCATCATGCCGTTGTGCTGACGAAGCTCTCCCTCGACACTCTGCTGGATCGTGAGTTTGTGGGATGCCACCAAGCCGAACGTGTGCTGATCGTGGAGGTGACGTACTTTCAGTACTAGGATTGGTCGATCATGAAGACATACAACTACATCAACCGCGTTGTCATAACACTTCCGCTTACGGTCTACGAGGGTACATAGACAATACTCTCCCCTTTCGTTGCTATGCATCACCATGATCTTACGCGTGCGTAGGATTTTTTTGAAATTACTGCATTCCCCAACACCCTATTCCTTCATCCATCGTAAGATAACTCAAAACTTGAAAACTTCAATCACACAAAACTCAACAAAACCTTCGTGAGATCCATTAGTATAAGAAAATAAATCACCACTATAAGTGTTGTATCAAACCAATTCGTATTTTGTTCTTGTATTGTATCTACTGTATTCCAACTTTTCTATGGCAAAAACTCATCAAAGAAAACCATAGAGCCATCAAAACAAGCACACAACACAAAGAAAACAGAATTTGTCAAAAACAGAACAGTCTGTAGCAATCTGGACGTTTAGAATACTTCTGTAACTTCAAAAATTCTGAAAAATTAGGACGGCCTGAACAATTTTTATATTGATTTACTACAAGAGGAATGCATATTTCATCGCTCTCTGGTTAAAAATAAGAATTGTTTTCGTGAGCGCAAAAGTTTTTGTTTTTTCAGCAAGATCAAACAACTATCACCCAGGAAGATCCTAAAGGCTTTACTTGGCACAAACACTAATTAAAATGCAAAAAACACACAATCATAACAGTAGCATAATTGTGCTAACACTCAAAAACAGGAAGCAAAAAGTAAAAACAAATTTTATTCATTGAGTTGCCTCCCAACAAGCACTATAATTTTACGCCCTTAGTTAGGCATAAAGCAAGGATCTAAGTTTTGTCATCTTTCTTCTCAATTCCCTTAGAGGTGTCTTCGTCAAGGGGTTTTGTAAAAACAACATAAAACATAGTATCCATAGAAACCTTAGCACTATTAAGTTGCCCATTATCATAACCATATTGATTTCCGGCAACAATTCAAGAATAATGTTGATTAACATTATTAAAAACTTGTTGAATTACATCTAGGATCGGGACCTCTTTTTAAGGTTATCATCAAATATCTTATTGTCCCCGAGCAAATGTCTTAATGCATAATCACTATTGTAAAGAATTTCATCTATCACGGGCTTTTCACGATTCATACCATAAAAATCAAAGATTTCCCTAGCTTCCTGTATGATATAGTCAAACTCATTCATAAGAACGAGGGTGGCAAACTTTTTAGCCTTAGGATTGTTTATAACGGGGAGCTCAAAAAAAATCTCTGCAAAGTAGGATGAGTACGGATAAATTTACTTTCAAGTTTTAGAACTAGTGCTGAAATAGCATCCGCACAAGATCTAATAGTTTTAAGTATAGAAGCATCATCAAGACTTAAATTTCCAACACAATTGAAAAATTCTTGGATACGTTCCTTTCCCATGACATTCCCTTGCCCCAAAATAAAAGTTTTAGCATCCAGATTGCCCGTACGTCCAACTTTAGGAGTTAGTCCATCATCTGTTGGTGCCATACCAAACTCACACACGATTGCAAGCAAAAGATAGATCTGATGAGAAAACGGCGAACAGAAAAGAGGGGCGAATAAAAACGACAATTTTTTGTGAAGTCGGGGAGAGGAAAACCAGAGGTAAATGGAAAATAATGTAAATTGCGAGGAGATCATATTTGTGATTAGGAACCTAGTATATGTTGAAGATCCTCCCCAGCAACGGCGCCAGAAATTCCTTTTGATGTCGCTTGAAGCTACATCGGTATGTCCCTAAAGGAATGATGATGTACCAGCACAGCATAGCGTAAAACTTTTATTTTGAGTTATGAAACCATTTTTGAAACCAATGTTATCGAAGTAGTAGGAGAACCAAGCAACACAACATAAACAACACCTGCACACAAATAACAACTACTCGCAGCCCGACGTGTAAAAGGGGTTGTCAATCCATTTCGGGTAGCGGCGCCCCAAGATGGGAAAACAGACGTGAGAGAGTTGTAAATATTGATATATAGAACGCCAAATAGAATAAATTGCAGCAAGATATTTTTGTATTTTTGGATTTAATAGATCTGAAAATAAAAGGCAAATAAAATAGATCGCAAAGGCAAATAATATGAGAAAGAGACCCGGGGGACGTAGGTTTCACTAGTGGCTTCCGTCGAGAAAAATAACAAACGGTGGGTAAACAAATTACTGTTCGGCAATTGATAGAACTTCAAATACTCATGACGATATCCAAGCAATGATCATTACATAGGCATTACGTCCAAGATTAGTAGACCAACTCCTGCCTGCATCTACTACTATTACTCCACACATCGACCGCTATCCAGCATGCATCTACTGTATTAAGTTCATGGAGAAACGGAGTAATGCAATAAGAACGATGCCATGATGTAGACAAGATCTATCTATGTAGAGATATACCCCATTGTTTTATTCTTAGTAGCAATGATACATACGTGTCGGTTCCCCTTCTGTCACTGGGATCAAGCACCGTAAGATTGAACCCACTACAAAGCAACTCTTCCCATTGCAAGATAAATAGATCAAGTTGGCCAAACAAAACCCAAATATCGGAGAAGAAATACAAGGCTATAAGCAATCATGCATAAAAGAGATCAAAGAAACTCAAATACTTTCTTGGATATAAAAAGATAGATCTAATCATAAACTCAAATACTTTCTTGGATATAAAAAAATAGATCTGATCATAAACTCAAAGTTCATCCGATCCCAACAAACACACCGCAAAAAGAGTTACATCATATGGATCTCCAAGAGACCATTGTATTGAGAATCAAACGAGAGAGAGGAATCCATCTAGCTACTAACTACGGACCCGAAGGTCTACAAAGAACTACTCACGCATCATCGGAGAGGCACCAATGGAGGTGGTGAACCCCATCCGTGATAGTGTCTAGATTGGATCTGGTGGTTCTGGACTCTGCTGCGGCTGGAATTGATTTTCGTTGACTACCCTAGGATTTCTAGAATATTAGGGTATTTATAGAGCAAAGAGGCGGTCCGGGGGGCACCCGAGGTGGGAACAACCCACCATGGCGCACCTGGGCCTCCTGGCGTGCCCTAGTGGGTTGTGCTCTCGTTAGAGCACAACCCAGGCGTAGCCTTGGCCCATTAGGTGTCTTCTGGTCCATAAAAAATCTCCGTAATTTTCGTGGCATTTGGACTCTGTTTGGTATTGATTTTCTGCGATGTAAAAAACATGGAAAAAATAGCAACTGGCACTTGGCACTATGTCAATAGGTTAGTACCAAAAAACGATATAAAATAACTATAAAATGATTATAAAACATCCAAGATTGATAATATAACAGCATGTAACAATCAAAAATTATAGATACGTTGGAGACGTATCACTGAGCCACCCGTGCAGTCTCACCATCCAGGGCTGCTGCCCCGACATCCAAGGAGAACCCACCACCACCAACGAGCAGCATGACGACCTAGGACAGGCAGTCGGACACGGATAACATTATAGTGGAACCGCCGTCGGTTAGGATCGGGCATCCCCGATGCCGGTCCATACGCAAGGAGCTCCACCTTGGTCGGGGGAACGGATCACCGGGTCATCCAGCATCATCGCTGGGGCGGCCCAAACAGACGGGCCACCGGAGCGGTGGGCCTCCATGGGCTGGATCTGGTCCAGCCCTCGAGGCCCTCCACCACCTAACCCTAGATCCACCACACCATCGGCCACCGAATCCCCCGCACACCACTATAGCCGCCGCCGGCCATGGCCTAGCTCGAAGCCCCAACAGCACGCCAGGGAGGAGAACGCCTCGTGTCACCCGAAGAAGCCAAGACGTCGGAGCACCGGATCCTCCAGCACGAGCACGCTGGGGTGTGACCCGCCACCGCCGCCACAAACAACCGCCCGCAGCCTGACGTCTCCCACCACGCCTAGCCCCGGTGCTGCGCGCCACCCCGCACGCACACCGGGGCACCACCAGATCGGTGGCCCAGGACCCCGCAGCCGCCGCGCGGCCAGCCATCGCGCTCGACGCCACCACCCGACGCATCGCAAGCCGCCGCTGCTGGCTCTTGCCACCGCTCCACCAGCCCTGCGGGAGCACGGCGTCCCCTTCCAGCAGACCTACCCAAGTCGGCCCAGCGCTGGAACGAAGAGGAAGAGGAGCCCACCGCCGCTGATGCCACCAGGCTTTGCCCGACTGCTCTTGCCGGCGACGGCGGGGGAGGGGAGGGGTGGAGGGGAGGAAGGAGCCGGCGGCTAGGGTTGGCCCTCTCGGTCGCCCCGGGGGACGACGTAAGAGGAGCCCAGGAGGTTCGCTTTTCTCACAAATTAAAGGTCGAGGAAGATCACATGTCCATCAAGGATGATACAAATGTTTCTCTTCTCTGTAAATGGATTTGGAAGTTATAAAATGAGAGAGGAATGTGGCAAGATCTAGTGAGAAAGAAATTTAGATAAACTAGATGATACCCCGCTCGTTGCAGCGGGAACACACAGTAATATGTGGCAATATATTATTTTGATGGATTTTGCCATCTTAAATTTGAATATGAACTAAAGATTAAAAATACATATGATTTGATGTATTTGATTATTATTATTATATAGTTATCAAAAAATTATTAAGTAGTATTTTGCATGCATGTCAAGATATAAATAAAAGTAGTGGGGTTTATAAAGGGGGGGTGTGCATGTTGAGAGAATTAGTATAGGCAGTGCATGCATGTTGAGCGGAATAAAATAGAAGAGTCGATGAGATGGCATGTGTGATGATGTGACATATGTGCATGTTGAGATAAACAGAAGTAGTGGGGATCAACTACTTAAGTATATAAGATGTGCCTTAAGAGATTGTAAAAAAAAGTATGGAAAGTCTCATTTTTTGGTAGGGTTAGATGCATTTTCCTACAATTTAGCAGAAAGATAGTAGGAAATAGGGAGAGAACTCTGTTCCGGAGTGATGTATGGCTAGGTGACAAACCACTCGGTGTTCGATTTCCTAGACCATTTTTGCTTACCTTTAGTGCTAATTTTACTGTAGCTAAAGATTTATCTGAAAATATGAGCCTTATTAGATTTAGAAGAATTCTCTGGGGAGATATAGCATACATGTGGTACGAACATAAAGAGATTTGAAGTAGAGTAGTGTTAAAAGATCAAGAGGACAAATGTAGCTAGTTGTTGAATAAATCTGGAAAGTTCTCTGTAAGGTCTTTATATTTGGCGCTAAAAACTGATCAAGTAGTTTGGAAACATAGAAAGCTATGGTACGCTAAGATACCTTTGAAAGTGAAAGTTTTGATGTGGTTGGTATTTAGAAATAGAGTGCTGACTAGAGATAACTTGGCCAAAAGAAACTGAAAAGGTAAGGATAAGAACTATAGCTTTTGTGATCATCCTCAAACAGTGGAGCATTTATTTGTACATGTGTAGTTGCTAGATTCATTTGGTAGGTCGTTAGAGATGTCACCAGAATACACAATATTTCCTGCAAGATTGAAGATTTTAGCAGTTGGGTTGAGAGTTTCCCTAAGGAAAAATACAGATGACAGACTATGGCAGTGGGGGTAACGACAATTTTATGGTATTTGTGGAAAACAAGAAACATTGCCACTTTCCGTCATTTTTACCGGCATGACCCTAGTGTGATATTCTTTCAAGTTTCTTATTGGATGTCTTATTGGGCTGGTTTACAGAAAAGAGAAGGGCAACTTATGCCACGAGCCGTGGCGGCATTGCTCGTTGATGTTGCCAACGGGTTCTTCAACAAGAGAAGTAGATGGGCACTGATGACCAAAATACTGGGAGTAGGATGATGGAGTAGGGATTGTTTCCTGTAGTGTTCTTCTTTTGAGTTCTGTTTTAGCAGTGTTATGTATGTTTGGAGGTATTTGTGCACTAGATGGAATGATGCGTGGTTACCTACTGTGTGTGCTATCTTGCTTTATCTTCCTGTTGTAGGTGTCGATCCTTTCTTCCCCCTGGGGTGACATGGTATGTTGTTCTGGGGTCCCTCGAGATAATATGTCTTAAACCTGTTTATCGATTTCTTTTATAAATGAAATGATATCGCGGGCACGCCCCTCAATTCAAAATAAATAAAACTACTCCCTCCATTTTTATATACAGGGCCACTTTGTTTTTCTTGTCCAACTTTGACTTATAATTTTGGTTAACAAAATATGGGTTATATTTCATCAAAAATACATTATGGAAAAGTTCTTTGAAATGTCCATCCAATGACATACTTTTTATAATATATGACTCACATTTTGTCGGTAAAATTAAGAGTCAAAGTTAGACATAAAAATATGAAGTGACCTTCTACCAGTAGATGGAGGGATTAGAACCTTGTTTCCTGGGCCAAGTCAGCCTATAAGTAAGTAGGGTTGAAGACAATTTGTTTGTTAGTTTTTCAATATTCTTCCTTCTATGCTTAGAGTAAGTATGGATGAAGATGTGTCCCAATAGTTTTTTTCTATCGAAACTGTTCAAGTTTTCTCTGAAAGATGAAGCAGAAGAATAGTGTAACAGGCTACAACATTGCAGCATAACCATCTACAAGATGTGTGCACAAGCGTTTATGGCTAAAAATTTCCCTTGCTCTAAAATTGCAAGATTTCAAAAGGATCTTACTGCATGGTGGAGATATTCTAAACTCCTGAATCTTTTCCCTAATCATGGTTTTAATGAATATGTTATACTTCATATATTCTATCATGGAATCAATGATGAATCTAAATCCGTTCTTGATTTAAGGCCAAGAGGACATTTTGTGGCTTTAATTCTAGAAGAAGGAAAAACACCTATAGAAGAAATTATGACAGCTAAAGAGTAACGGGATATTGAGGAACCAGTTAAACACATGGTAATTTATCATGTTGAAGACATGAAGGAATTTAGGGAGGTGACTCAAGAAAAAGGTAAACTTGTTGAACCAGTTATTCAAGAAAAAATGGATCTATTTAATATCTATTGACGGAAGATGAGTCTGGGGAGACAATGAATAGGTTTAAGCACCATCAAGAGGATTTCAACAGAGACATGAGGCGATGTATTCATCATAATGAAAAGGTTATATCTTACCTGTGTGACTAGATGGTTTAGGTCATGCCGTGAACAATCTTGATAAACGCTCGCAAATTTTTGAAACTCAATTTTTAATTCTTGCCCAACTTGAGAATGATAACCTTGTTTCTTTTAATGACATTGGTACTCGAAGTGGTAAAGTGACGGAGGACCCAAATGGGCCTGAGTGGTATGAGAAAGAACAAGCATTGAAGAGGAGGGCAAGTCAGCAACAAACTCAAGAAGATGAAGAACTTCTCAACAATGACAAAGACCAAGAAGAACCAGCTCATCAAAATGCACAAGGTAATGAAGAAGAAGGGGAGAATAATAAAACAAGTTGATTCCAAAACATAAACCATTGATCGTAACAACGATAATAATGAAGAGGATGCTGACCCAGAATCTAAAAGAACAGGGAAAATTATCTTAGAGAAGAGCAGCAAGCCTCCATATCCAACAAGAGGTGAAAGCAGTCAGGTAACAAAAAAATAAAGACAAAGGTAAGGAGAAAGAAAAGGAGATAGGTAAAACAAATAAAACTCTCTCTTACCCTAAGGAAATTAGACCACCTTCGAATAATGAGTTATATTCGTCTTTATTGAAGGCTATTAAGAATCTTAAAGTTTCTTTGCACATAACTTATATATTGAAGATTCCTACTTTTTCTATGTTTATGCGTGATATAATTAATAATAAAAGAAGTATGAATTTAGAAGAACATTTGGCTATGATAACGAAGTATCCCTTTGAGGAAAAGACAACAGCTAAACTCGGAGGCCCGAGTATACTGACAATATTTTGTTCCATAGGTAATATCGATATAAATAACGCTCTTTGCAATATTGGAGCCGAATTAAGCGTTATGCCTTTAACTCTTTATTGCAAGTTGAATTTAGGAGAATGCATCCCGATAGGAATAACTTTGCAGATGGCTGACAAGTCTACGAAGAAACAAATAGGAGCAGCCAAAGACGTGCTCTTGAGATTGGACGGACACATTATTCCTAATGATTTTTTTGACATGGAACACTCGTATTCCATTTAAGACACGGCAAAAATGCCGGTTACAAGATGGGTTACATCAACAGGGAAATCATCTAGCCATACTTGTGTTTATTCACACGCTAACCCTACACCCATTGCTGCCAACCCGTGTGCTTACAGTCACGAAGGACATGAACTACATCTGCTCGGATAAACTGAGTATACTTGATATGCCTGAAGATGAAAAATTATCTACTATTCTTGAGAGACCATTTTGAACACCACAGGTGCAGCTTTGGACTGTGCTGAAGGGAAGGTAACTTTCATAATATATGACGAAGTGATCGTGAGATACTTCCCGATGAAATCCGGAGAGAAAGAAACATATATTCCACCTCTGAAGCGAATATGTGCGGTAAGTAACGAAAAACTTGAAGGAAATATGCCCTAGAGGCAATAATAAAGTTATTATTTATTTCCTTATTTCATGATAAATGTTTATTATTCATGCTAGAATTGTATTAACCGGAAACTTGATACATGTGTGAATACATAGACAAAAAGAGTGTCACTAGTATGCCTCTAGTTGACTAGCTCGTTGAATCAAAGATGGTTAAGTTTCCTAGCCATACACATGAGTTGTCATTTGATTAACGGGATCACATCATTAGAGAATGATGTGATTGACTTGACCCATTCTGTTAGCTTAGCACTTGATCGTTTAGTATGTTGCTATTGCTTTATTCATGACTTATACATGTTCCTATGACTATGAGATTATGCAACTCCCGTTTACCAGAGGAACACTTTGTGTGCTACCAAACGTCACAACATAACTGGGTGATTATAAAGGTGCTCTACAGGTGTCTCCGAAGGTACTTGTTGAGTTGGCGTATTTCGAGATTAGGATTTGTCACTCCGATTATCGGAGAGGTATCTCTGGGCCCTCTCGGTAATGCACATCACTGTAAGTCTTGCAAGCATTGTAACTAATGAGTTAGTTGCGGGATGATGTATTACAGAACGAGTAAAGAGACTTGCCGGTAACGAGATTGAACTAGGTATTGCGATACCGACGATCGAATCTCGGGCAAGTAACATACCAATGACAAAGGGAACAACGTATGTTGTTATGCGGCTTGACCGATAAAGATCTTCGTAGAATATGTGGGAGCCAATATGAGCATCCAGGTTCCGCTATTGGTTATTGACCGGAAACGTGTCTCAGTCATGTCTATGTTGGGGAACGTTGCAGAAAACAAAAAAAAATCCTACGTTTTCACCAAAATCCATCTATGAGTTCATCTAGCAACGAGTGATCGGATGCATCTACATACCTTTGTAGATCGCGAGCGGAAGCGTTCAAAGAACGGGGATGAGGGAGTCGTACTCGTGTGATCCAAATCACCGGAGATCCTAGCGCCGAACGGATGGCACCTCCGCGTTCAACACACGTACGGTCAGCGTGACGTCTCATCCTTCTTGATCCAGAAGGGGGAAGGAGAGGTTGATGAAGATCCAGCAGCACGACGGCGTGGTGGTGGATGCAGCAGTCACCGCAGCAGGGCTTCGCCGAGCTTCTGCGAGAGGGAGAGGTGTAGGAGGGGAGAGGGAGGCGCCAAGGCTTCAGGGGTGCGGCTGCCCTCCCTCCCCCCTTTATATAGGCCCCCCTAGGGGGTGCGCCAGCCCTAGGAGATGGGATCTCCTAGGGGGGCAGCGGCCAAGGGGGTGGAGTGCCCCCCAAGGCAAGTGGAGGCGCCCCCTCCCCTAGGGTTCCCAACCCTAGGCGCATGGGGGGCCCAAGGGGGGGCGCACCAGCCCACTATGGGCTGGTTCCCTCCCCACTTCAGCCCATGGGGCCCTCCGGGATGGGTGGCCCCACCCGGTGGACCCCCCGGGACCCTTCTGGTGGTCCCGGTACAATACTGTTGACCCCCGAAACTCTCCTGATGGCCGAAACTGCACTTCCTATATATAATTCTTCACCTCCGGACCATTCCGGAACTCCTCGTGACGTCCGGGATCTCATCCGGGACTCCGAACAACTTTCGGTTTACTACATACTCATATCTCTATAACCCTAGCGTCACCGAACCTTAAGTGTGTAGACCCTACGGGTTCGGGAGACATGTATACATGACCGAGACGACTCTCCGGTCAATAACCAACAGCGGGATCTGGATACCCATGTTGGCTCCCACATGCTCCTCGATGATCTCATCGGATGAACCACGATGTCGAGGATTCAAGCAACCCCGTATACAATTCCCTTTGTCAATCGGTACGTTACTTGCCCGAGATTCGATCGTCCGTATCCCAATACCTCGTTCAATCTCGTTACCGGCAAGTCACTTTACTCGTACCGTAATGCATGATCCCGTGACCAGACACTTGGTCACTTTGAGCTCATTATGATGATGCATTACCGGGTGGGCCTAGAGATACCTCTCCGTCATACGGAGTGACAAATCCCAGTCTTGATCCGTGTCAACCCAACAGACACTTTCGGAGATACCCGTAGTATACCTTTATAGTCACCCAGTTACGTTGTGACGTTTGGTACACCCAAAGCACTCCTACGGTATCCGGGAGTTGCACGATCTCATGGTCTAAGGAAAAGATACTTGACATTGGAAAAACTCTAGCAAACGAACTATACGATCTTGTGCTATGTTTAGGATTGGGTCTTGTCCATCACATCATTCTCCTAATGATGTGATCTCGTTATCAATGACATCCAATGTCCATAGTCAGGAAACCATGACCATCTGTTGATCAACGAGCTAATCAGCTAGAGGCTTACTATGGACATGTTGGTGTCTATGCATTCACACATGTATTACGGTTTCCGGATAACACAATTATAGCATGAATAAAAGACAATTATCATGAACAAGGAAATATAATAATAATCCTTTTTATTATTGCCTCTAGGGCATATTTCCAACAGTCTCCCACTTGCACTAGAGTCAATAATCTAGTTACATTGTGATGAATCGAACACCCATAGAGTTCTGGTGTTGATCATGTTTTGCCCTAGGGAGAGGTTTAGTCAACGGATCTGCGACATTCAGATCCGTATGTACTTTACAAATATCTATGTCTCCATCTTGAACATTTTCACGAATGGAGTTGAAGCAACGCTTGATGTGCCTGGTCTTCTTGTGAAACCTGGCTCCTTGGCAAGTGCAATAGCTCCAGTGTTGTCACAGAAGAGTTTGATCGGCCCCGACGCATTGGGTATGACTCCTAGGTCGGTGATGAACTCCTTCACCCAAATTGCTTCATGCGCTGCCTCCGAGGCTGCCATGTACTCCGCTTCACATGTAGATCCCGCCACGACGCTTTGCTTACAGCTGCACCAGCTTACTGCTCCACCATTCAACATATACACGTATCCGGTTTGTGACTTAGAGTCATCCAGATCTGTGTCGAAGCTAGCGTCGACGTAACCCTTTACGACGAGCTCTTCGTCACCTCCATAAACGAGAAACATGTCCTTAGTCCTTTTCAGGTACTTCAGGATATTCTTGACCGCTGTCCAGTGTTCCTTGCCGGGATTACTTTGGTACCTTCCTACCAAACTTACGGCAAGGTTTACATCAGGCCTGGTACACAGCATGGCATACATAATAGACCCTATGGCTGAGGCATAGGGGATAACACTCATCTCTTCTATATCTTCTGCCATGGTCGGACATTGAGTTGAGCTCAATTTCACACCTTGCAACACAGGCAAGAACCCCTTCTTAGACTGATCCATATTGAACTTCTTCAATATCTTATCAAGGTATGTGCTTTGTGAAAGACCTATGAGGCGTCTTGATCTATCTCTATAGATCTTGATGCCTAATATATAAGCAGCTTCTCCAAGGTCCTTCATTGAAAAACTTTTATTCAAGTAGGCCTTAATGCTGTCCAAAAGTTCTATATCATTTCCCATCAGAAGTATGTCATCTACATATAATATGAGAAATGCTACAGAGCTCCCACTCACTTTCTTGTAAACGCAGGCTTCTCCATAAGTCCGCATAAACCCAAACGCTTTGATCATCTCATCAAAGCGAATGTTCCAACTCCGAGATGCTTGCACCAGCCCATAAATCGAGCGTTGGAGCTTGCACACCTTGTCAGCATTCTTAGGATCGACAAAACCTTCCGGCTGCATCATATACAATTCTTCCTTAAGGAAACCATTAAGGAATGCCGTTTTGACGTCCATTTGCCATATCTCATAATCATAGAATGTGGCAATTGCTAACATGATTCGGACGGACTTCAGCTTCACTACGGGTGAGAAAGTCTCATCGTAGTCAACCCCTTGAACTTGTCGATAACCCTTAGCGACAAGCCGAGCTTTATAGATGGTCACATTACCATCCGCGTTTGTCTTCTTCTTAAAGATCCATTTATTTTCTATGACTCGCCGCTCAACGGGCAAGTCAGTCAAAGTCCATACTTCGTTTTCATACATGGATCCTATCTCGGATTTCATGGCTTCCAGCCATTTGTCGGAATCCGGGCCCGCCATCGCTTCTTCATAGTTCGAAGGTTCACCGTTGTCTAACAACATGATTTCCAAGACAGGGTTGCCGTACCACTCTGGTGCGGAACGTGTCCTTGTGGACCTACGAAGTTCAGTAGGAACTTGATCTAAAGTTTCATGATCACCATCATTAACTTCCTCTCTAGTCGGTGCAGGAACCTCAGGAACATTTTCTTGAGTTGCGCCACTTTCCGGTTCAAGAGGTAATACTTCATCAAGTTCTACTTTCCTCCCACTTACTTCTTTCGAGAGAAACTCTTTCTCTAGAAAGGATCCATTCTTGGCAACAAAGATCTTGCCTTCGGATCTGAGGTAGAAGGTATACCCAATAGTTTCTTTAGGGTATCCTATGAAGACGCAATTTTCCGACTTGGGTTCGAGCTTTTCAGGTTGAAGTTTCTTGACATAAGCATCGCATCCCCAAACTTTTAGAAACGACAGCTTAGGTTTCTTCCCAAACCATAATTCATACGGTGTCGTCTCAACGGATTTCGACGGAGCCCTATTTAAAGTGAATGCGGCAGTCTCTAAAGCATAGCCCCAAAATGATAGCGGTAAATCGGTAAGAGACATCATAGATCGCACCATATCTAATAGAGTGTGATTACGACGTTCGGACACACCATTACGCTGAGGTGTTCCAGGCGGCGTGAGTTGTGAAACTATTCCACATTTTCTTAAGTGTGTGCCAAATTCGTGACTCAAATATTCTCCCCCACGATCTGATCGCAAGAACTTGATTTTCCTGTCACGTTGATTCTCAACCTCACTCTGAAATTCCTTGAACTTTTCAAAGGTCTCAGACTTGTGTTTCATTAAATAGACATACCCGTATCTACTCAAGTCATCAGTGAGGGTGAGAACATAACGATAGCCACCGCGAGCCTCAACACTCATTGGACCGCACACATCAGTATGTATGATTTCCAATAAGTTGGTTGCTCGCTCCATTGTTCCTGAGAACGGAGTCTTGGTCATTTTACCCATGAGGCATGGTTCGCACATGTCAAATGATTCGTAATCAAGAGACTCTAAAAGTCCATCTGCATGGAGCTTCTTCATGCGTTTGACACCTATGTGACCAAGGCGGCAGTGCCACAAGTATGTGGGACTATCATTATCAACCCTACATCTTTTGGTATTCACACTATGAATATGTGTAGCATTACGCTCGAGATTCATTAAGAATAAACCATTCACCATCGGAGCATGACCATAAAACATATCTCTCATATAAATAGAACAACCATTATTCTCGGATTTAAATGAGTAGCCATCTCGTATTAAACGAGATCCTGATACAATGTTCATGCTCAAAGCTGGCACTAAATAACAATTATTGAGGTTTAAAACTAATCCCGTAGGTAAATGTAGAGGTAGCGTGCCGACGGCGATCACATCGACCTTGGAACCATTCCCGACGCGCATCGTCACCTCGTCCTTCGCTAGTCTCCGCTTATTCCGCAGCTCCTCTTTGAGTTACAAATGTGAGCAACCGCACCGGTATTAAATACCCAGGAGCTACTATGAGTACTGGTAAGGTACACATCAATTACATGTATATCACATATACCTTTCGTGATGCCGGCCTTCTTGTCCGCTAAGTATTTGGGGCAGTTCCTCTTCCAGTGACCACTTCCCTTGCAATAAAAACACTCAGTCTCGGGCTTGGGTCCATTCTTTGGCTTCTTCCCGACAGCTTGCTTACCGGGCGCGGCAACTCCCTTGCCGTCCTTCTTGAAGTTCTTCTTACCCTTGCCTTTCTTGAACTTAGTGGTTTTATTCACCATCAACACTTGATGTTCCTTTTTGACTTCTACCTCTGCTGATTTCATCATTGCAAATACTTCAGGAATGGTCTTTTCCATCCCCTGCATATTGAAGTTCATCACAAAGCTCTTGTAGCTCGGTGGAAGCGACTGAAGGATTCTCTCAATGACCGCGTCATCCGGGAGATTAACTCCCAGCTGAGTCAAGCGGTTATGTAACCCAGACATAGTGAGTATGTGCTCATTGACAGAACTGTTTTCCTCCATCTTACAGCTGAAGAACTTGTCGGAGACTTCATATCTCTCGACCCGGGCATGAGCTTGAAAAACCATTTTCAGCTCTTCGAACATCTCATATGCTCCGTGTCTCTCAAAACGCTTTTGGAGCCCCGGTTCTAAGTTGTAAAGCATGCCGCACTGAACGAGGGAGTAATCATCAGCACGTGTCTGCCAAGCGTTCATAACGTCTTGTTCTGCAGGGAGAGCAGGTGCTTCACCTGGTGGTGCTTGTAGGACATAATCTTTCTTGGCAGCTATGAGGATGATCCTCAGGTTCCGTACCCAGTCCGTATAGTTGCTGCCATCGTCTTTCAGCTTGGTTTTCTCTAGGAACGCGTTGAAGTTGAGGACAACGTTGGCCATTTGATCTACAATACATGTTGTAAAGATTTTAGACTAAGTTCATGATAATTAAGTTCATCTAATCAAATTATTCAATGAACTCCCACTCAGATAGACATCCCTCCAGTCATCTAAGTATAACATGATCCGAGTTAACTAGGCCGTGTCCGATCATCACGTGAGACGGACTAGTCAACATCGGTGAACATCTTCATGTTGATCGTATCTTCTATACGACTCATGCTCGACCTTTCGGTCTTCTGTGTTCTGAGGCCATGTTTGTACATGCTAGGCTCGTCAAGTCAACCTAAGTGTTTGCATGTGTAAATCTGTCTTACACCCATTGTATGTGAACGTTGGAATCTATCACACCCGATCATCACGTGGTGCTTCAAAACAACGAACTGTCGCAACAGTGCATAGTTAGGGGGAACACTTTCTTGAAATTATTATGAGGGATCATCTTATTTACTACCGTCGTTCTAAGTAAACAAGATGCAAAAACATGATAAACATCACATGCAATCAAATAATAGTGACATGATATGGCCAGTATCATATAGCTTCCTTTGATCTCCATCTTGGGGCTCCATGATCATCTTGTCACCGGCATGACACCATGATCTCCATCATCATGATCTCCATCATCGTGTCTCCATGAAGTTGCTCGTCAACTATTACTTCTACTACTATGGCTAACACGTTTAGCAATAAAGTAAAGTAATTTACATGGTGTTTCTCAATGACACGCAGGTCATACAAAAAAATAAAGACAACTCCTATGGCTCCTGCCGGTTGTCATACTCATCGACATGCAAGTCGTGATTCCTATTACAAGAACATGATCTCATACATCACATATATCATTCATCATTCATCACAACTTTGGCCATATCACATCACAAAACACTTGCTGCAAAAACAAGTTAGATGTCCTCTAATTGTTGTTGCAAGTTTTACGTGGCTGCAAGAGGGTTCTAGCAAGAACGTTTTCTTACCTACGTTAAAGCCACAACGTGATTTGTCAACTTCTATTTACCCTTCATAAGGACCCTTTTCGTCGAATCCGCTCCAACTAAAGTGGGAGAGACAGACACCCGCCGGCCACCTTATGCAACTAGTGCATGTCAGTCGGTGGAACCGGTCTCACGTAAGCGTACGTGTAAGGTTGGTCCGGGCCGCTTCATCCCACAATACCGCTGAAGCAAAATAAGACTAGTAGCGGCAAGAAAGTTGACAACATCTACGCCCACAACAAATTGTGTTCTACTCGTGCAAAGAGAACTACACATAGACCTAGCTCATGATGCCACTGTTGGGGAACATTGCAGAAAACAAAAAAATTTCCTACGTTTTCACCAAGATCCATCTATGAGTTCATCTAGCAAGGAGTGATCGGATGCATCTACATACCTTTGTAGATCGTGAGCGGAAGCGTTCAAAGAACGGGGATGAGGGAGTCGTACTCGTCGTGATCCAAATCACCGGAGATCCTAGCGCCGAACGGATGGCACCTCCGCGTTCAACACACGTACGGTCAGCGTGACGTCTCCTCCTTCTTGATCCAGCAAGGGGGAAGGAGAGGTTGATGAAGATCCAGCAGCACGACGGCGTGGTGGTGGATGTAGCAGTCACCGCAGCAGGGCTTCGTCGAGCTTCTGCGAGAGGGAGAGGTGTAGGAGGGGAGAGGGAGGCGCCAAGGCTTCAGGGGTGCGGCTGCCCTCCCTTCCCCCCCCCCTTATATAGGCCCCCCTAGGGGGTGCGCCGGCCCTAGGAGATGGGATCTCCTAGGGAGGCGGCGGCCAAGGGGGTGGAGTGCCCCCCAAGGCAAGTGGAGGCGCCCCCTCCCCTAGGGTTCCCAACCCTAGGCGCATGGGGGGCCCGAGGGGGGGCGCACCAGCCCACTATGGGCTGGTTCCCTCCCCACTTCAGCCCATGGGGCCCTCCGGGATGGGTGGCCCCACCCGATGGACCCCCCGGGACCCTTCCGGTGGTCCCGGTACAATACCGTTGACCCCCAAAACTCTCCCGATGGCCGAAACTGCACTTCCTATATATAATTCTTCACCTCCGGAACTCCTCGTGACATACGGGATCTCATCCGGGACTCCGAACAACTTTCGGGTTACTGCATACTCATATCTCTACAACCCTAGCGTCACCGAACCTTAAGTGTGTAGACCCTACGGGTTCGGGAGACATGTAGACATGACCGAGACGACTCTCCGGTCAATAACCAACAGCGGGATCTGGATACCCATGTTGGCTCCCACATGCTCCTCGATGATCTCATCGGATGAACCACGATGTCGAGGATTCAAGCAACCCCGTATACAATTCCCTTTGTCAATCGGTACGTTACTTGCCCGAGATTCGATCATCGGTATCCCAATACCTCGTTCAATCTCATTACCGGCAAGTCACTTTACTCGTACCGTAATGCATGATCACGTGACCAGACACTTGGTCACTTTGAGCTCATTATGATGATGCATTACCGAGTGGGCCCAGAGATACCTCTCCGTCATATGGAGTGACAAATCGCAGTCTTGATCCGTGTCAACCCAACAGACACTTTCGGAGATACCCGTAGTATACCTTTATAGTCACCCAGATACGTTGTGACGTTTGGTACACCCAAAGCACTCCTACGGTATCTGGGAGTTACACGATCTCATGGTCTAAGGAAAAGATACTTGACATTGGAAAAACTCTAGCAAACGAACTATACGATCTTGTGCTATGTTTAGGATTGGGTCTTGTCCATCACATCATTCTCCTAATGATGTGATCTCGTTATCAATGACATCCAATGTCCATAGTCAGGAAACCATGACCATCTGTTGATCAACGAGCTAGTCAACTAGAGGCTTACTAGGGACATGTTGGTGTCTATGCATTCACACATGTATTACGATTTCCGGATAACACAATTATAGCATGAATAAAAGACAATTATCACGAACAGGGAAATATACTAATAATCCTTTTTATTATTGCCTCTAGGGCATATTTCCAACAGTCTACATAGTTCTCGAACCCGTAGGGTTCGCACGCTTAACGTTCGGTGATGATTTGTATTATGAGTTTATGTGTTTTGATGTACCGAAGGTAGTTCGGAGTCCCGGATGAGATCGGGAACATGACGAGGAGTCTTGAAATGGTCGAGACGTAAAGATCGATATATTGGACGACTATATTCGGACATCAGAAAGGTTCCGAGTGATTCGGATATTTTTCGGAGTACCGGGGAGTTACGGGAATTCGTCGGGGAGTATATGGGCCTTATTGGGTTTTAGGGGAAAGAGAGAGGGGAGGCTGCACGCCCCCCAAGGCTTAGTCCGAATTGGACTAGGGGGAGGGGCGGCGCCCCCTCCTTCCTTCTCTTCTCTTTTCCCTTTACTTCTCTCCTACTCCTACTACTTGGAAGGGCTCCTAGTTCTACTAGGAAAGGGGGAATCCTACTCCCAGTGGGAGTAGGACTCCCCTAGGGGGCGCCATAGAGAGGGCCGGCCCTCCCCCTCCTCCACTCCTTTATATACGGGGAGGGAGGCACCCCTTGGAGACACAATAATTGATCATTGATCTCTTAGCCGTGTGCGGTGCCCCCCTCCATCATATTCCACCTCGGTAATATCGTAGTGGTGCTTAGGCGAAGCCCTGCGTCGGTAGCATCATCAACACCGTCATCACGCTGTCGTGCTGACGGAACTCTCCCGCAAAGCTTTGCTGGATCGGAGATCGTGGGACGTCATCGAGCTGAACGTGTGCTGAACTCGGAGGTGCCATGCGTTCGGTACTTGGATCGGTGGAATCGTGAAGACGTACGACTACATCAACCGCATTGTCATAACGCTTCCGCTTTCGGTCTACAAGGGTACGTGGACACACTCTCCCCTCTTGTTGCTATGCATCACCATAATCATGTGTGTGCGTATAATTTTTTTTTGAAATTACTACGTTCCCCAACAAAACTTAGGACACCGGAGGTCTAATACTACATTGAAAGGTAAAAGGTTGAGCTAAGCAACCTAAAAGTTGGCGCTTAATGGGAGGCCACCCATCAACATTGTAATAATTTAAGTTTGATCTTTGTTTGAAAGCTCTCTTACGAGTACGTGACTAAATAATGCCTGGTGACTAAATAATTTTATCGACCATCAGATGTCGCAGTCGAAACTTTACATTGAAGAGGAAAACTCATCTAAAAATATTGATTTATGTGTGCCATCCCCTACCTAGTGCGGCAACTAACAGTGCACAAACCGACGGATCCTGCATAGGGTTTCTCATAGGGCGGAGCACACGGAAAGAATCAGATTAGGGTAGACACAGAACGTGAGTTTTACTCAGGTTTAGGCCCTCGTGGTGAGGCAATACCTTACATCTTACATGTCATTGTATTGATTGTCTCGTATGAGATTGGATCTGTGGATGCCCCCTTGAGAGGCTCGTACCTCCCTTATGTATGTGGATAAGGGGTAGGGTTACATGACTTGTTGCCCAAATCGATTTATATGGCTTAACGCCCAAGATAAATACTAATATCTTTACGGTACAAGTAATGGCATATCCTTTTAGAGGAGGCCCAACGTTAGTGGTGAGGAGCCCATGCTGTGGCCGGGCTCCGAGGCCGGTTGGCGGCCTTATTCCCCGGAGGTCAGGCACCTCGGTGCATTGTACCATCACGGAAGTGGAGGAGGCGCAAACGGTGGCGGTTGTGACCAATGCCAGCATCGGCAGCTCCCCATTGTTCGCGCGGCGCCGCAACGACCACGAGGTTGGACTGACCTCACACCCATCGGTAACATGCAAGTCCAGGCAGATTCTGGTGAAGTGTAGGATGTGGGACACATGTCCATGTCCGACGAAGCAACTGCTTTAGAGTCAAAGGGCTATTCGTTGATTTGGCATTGTTTGTACCAGGGTGTGCCTCACTGTAATCCTAATCTAGTGCGCGGGAACCTATTGTCCAAAAGCAAGCAAGGGATGAGCGTATAGGAGCGAAATCTGTTGTGCCCACACGCATTTTGCTGGGAAATTTCTAAGTTTTGTGTTCAAACTAACATAAGTAGCATTCATCAAAATTTCTTTTCTCGTTCTACTATGATCTATCTCAGAGCATCCATTCATTCGATACTCATCTGTTTCTAGTTCGACTTTCTATACTCCGAGCTTTTTCCAAGACAAGGGACGATTGATATATATAAATATTAAACTATTGAATGTAGATAGTGTTCTTTATTTTATTTGGTATACTGGGCCCATATGTGTCCACGTACGTTTTTTTTTTGTTTTGTTTTATGCACAATATTGGAGTTGAGTTGCCCTCGTTAGAGCTGCAAGAAAAACCCAAAGCTCATGAGGTGCGTGAGATCTACTCGTACTTTAACCCGAGTCGAAAATTGTAACTTAAGATCGTTACAAGATGAGCACGAGCCACTTTCCATAGGTCGACCTTAAATATCATTTAGTTTAAGATCGCTCGAATTTTAAACTACTAGTCCCTCCATCCGGAAATACTTGTCCGAGAAATGGATGTATCTAGATATATTTTAGTTCTAGATACATCCATTTATATCCATTTTTATGAAAGTATTTCCGGATGGAGGAAGTATAAATTAAGCTATGCCTAGCAAAATCACTCGAACCCGACTCAGTTCGCAGGTCTGCCCTCACCCGTGCGTATCCATCGTTGCATCTGGCTCCACTCTCCAAACGGGGCGAAACCGGTGCGCTGGCTGGAACGAACGACCATACATAATACGACGGCAACCCGCGCACGCGCGCGACAAGTGTGTGGAGGAGGGCTACCCGCATCCACCGATTTGTAGCTAGCGGCGCGCGGCAGCGGCATATGCACGCGTGGACAAGCCAACAACGCTGTCCCCGCGAAAGCTGGAGCTAGCGCTGGATTCGATCCGAAACGCCATGGACCGCATCGAAGCGACCCCCGCCCCCGTACCACCCACTGTTCCAGCCACAGGCGGTACGGGGAACCCCACGCCGGAATCCTGATGCGCACGCATGTGAGCGGCCGGCCCCGCGGCTTTAACCAGCGGTGGTATGCGGCGAGGACGACGCGGCGATAGCGAAGGCGCCACGTTGGGTGCCTCCGCCGGCCTGGGCCGGCGGACGGACCGCGAGTGGACGTTGCTGCGACCGGGGGGGTTGAACGCATGCCTCCTCCGGTAAAAAGCAGGCGGCGACACGGGTGGGGCGCGCCGCACGGAGGGCCGGGTGAAAAGGGCAGAGGGCGTCTCGTGGGGAGCGCGGCGGAAAAGAAAGGAAACAAAGGTCTCTGGCGCACATGGAACTGGGGAGTACCATAGGTGTGCAACAAACAAATCGGGACAGGAGGGGGTGGTGTCCGGGTGTCGGCGAGGGAGCACCACATGCGGTGCTAAGTTGATCCTGATGATTTACCGACGGTTGTTTGTAATATTCGTTCGACGTCTATGGGGTGTTACCGGATGGCTGAGTCCATGGTTCGTCCGTCTCATGGTGGACAGGGAAGATGACACGGTCATCATCTCATCTGGCTACCTTGGACGTCCCATGAAAACGGTTCAACTGTAGTGCGCTAAACACAGACATGGCCTTGGATGACATTGTTTGCTCATGTGTTCCCATGGAACAGCAAATTTAGGCATAGATGCATCGTTCAAAGCACCACCGTAATCACAATGTGTTGCGGTAAGTGTCGTCTTAGAGCACATCCTCGCTATTTCCCCTGTGCCGCCGTCCACGCGCAACAACGGAGGTCTTGTCACCGCGCTCCCCTGCCATTACCATGAGCGCCATAGGTGTGCAACAAACAAATCAGGACAAAAGGAGGTTTCTGCGTGTCATCGAGCAGCACATGCAATGGTAGTCACTTCTTAGCAAACTTTGATCGACTAAAGAAGTGCACTACGTGCAACAACCTGGACCCTGCACAAGAGGGGCGACTGCGCGGTGGGCCGTCTTGGCCCAAGTGGCTTGTAATAGCAAGTACTTATAGTTGCGTGTGTACGTGAAGGAGACTATCGAATTGTAGTCAGAACATTATTCCTATCAAAGCTTTCCGCCCTGCTCCTTCCCCTCCTCCAAGTTCTCTCTTCCCCTGAGACTATTCTTTTGGTTCGAGATCCAGATCCCGGTGAGACGCAGGGAGGTGCTACGGGAACGTAGCATTTGGTACTCAGAGCCGTGTATCGATCCGCTTCCTCTGATCCGAAAATTTTCATCCAGATCTCGCGATCAATCCTTCGATCGGCTTGTAATTCCTGGCAAAAGGTGCGGATCCCCTCGGGCGATCTCGCGCAAAACACCTCGGTGTACCTGCCTAGGTCGAGTAGATCAAAGAGAACCACGACGGCTCGTTCGGCCAAGCCTAACCTCTCGGCGCGCATGGCGGCCGCGGAGCTCACCTTGGCGGAGCTGCAGCAGCTCGTTCAAGCGACAATCTTGCAGAGCAAGGCGGTCTCGGAGGCGGGCGCGAAGACGACGGAGCGATTGGATGTACTCCAGGACTCCTTCGACAAGTATGCCTCCTCCTCGGCCAAGGCCTTCGACGCGTTGGCCACGACGACCACAGGGTCGCTGGCCCGCACAGAGTCGACACTGGGTCACGTGCTCACCGCGCACAACTCCCTCGATGCGACTGTGGCGGAGATGAGAAAGTCTCTGGAGGGGATCGTCCGCCGTGTCGACACCATGGAGCAGCCGCCACACACAACGCAGTCCTAGGACTCGCTGACCGCACGAACAGAGCCACAACTTACAAATCGACAGGGGGCTGCTCAACAGCAGTCAGGACACGACATCAGGGGTCGTCGGGTACCATCTCAGCATCGAAACCGTGGTGAGCATTTCAAATCCGAGGCTCACTTCCAGGAAGAACTGTCTGATGAGTATGAGGACTGCGACGGATCGCCGAAATCTCAGTTCCAGTACACTCCTGGGAAATTTTTTGCTCGTATTCCGCGATCTGATTTCCTCAAGTTTGAAGGAGAGAACCCCAAGTGGTGGAAGAAACAATGCAAGAAATATTTTCGCATGTACAATGTCAAGCCTGAGTTATGGGTCGATTTTGCGACAATGCATTTTGCAGGAAATGCGGCATTATGGTTGCAAACCTATGAAGCAATGCACAATATTGACAGTTGGGCAGCACTGTGGGTGGTTGTCTATACAAAATTTAACAGGAACAAGTACTCTCGAGACATCGATGTGTTTTTCTCTCTGAAATAACATGATTTAGTCGACAGCTATGCACACACATTTGAGGAGCAAATGCACAAAATGCTGGTGTACAATCACTCATATGATGAGACCTTCTTCATCAATCGGTTTGTGGAAGGGTTGAAACCTGTCATTCGTGCTCCAGTCAAGTTGCAACAACCTACCTCAGTGGATTTGGCTTATTCCTTGGCTCAAACACAAGAAGCTCTGCTGGCCGAGGACACATACAGATCGAGCAAGCGTTGGCACTCCAAACCTTATGTGCATGAAGGACTTATGGGTGCAGCACCTACTGCCAAAAGTGTTGATGAGCGTCCCAAACAAACTGACAGAGTGGATTCTTTACGGGCCCAACGCAGAGCACGGGGTGAGTGTTTCAAGTATGGAGAAAAGTACAGTCCTAGCCACAAGTGTCCTCAAACAGTGCAACTGCATGTACTGGAAGAACTCATAGAGGCTCTTCAGATGTCTGAGATCCCTGACAGTGAGTCTGAATCGAAAGTGGACACACCACAGACTACTGGGGCAAAGAATACTGACACTGATGCTTGCATGAAACTATCGGTTCATGCAACAACAAGAACCTCTTCTAAAGAAAGTATTAAACTGCAGGGCATGGTGGGGAAAAGACAACTCCTGATCCTGGTTGATTCAGGCAGCTCCACAAATTTCATCAGTGCTGATCTAGTACAAGAATTACACTGTGCAGTGGAGGAAATTGCTGCAGCCAAAGTTACAATTGCTAATGGTGGAACATTGCAGTGCAACAAACAGGTGCCAAATCTTCAGTGGTTCTGTCAGAACAACTCCTTCAACACATCCCTAAAAGTGCTTCCTCTTGGCACATACGACATCATCTTGGGAATGCAATGGCTCGAAATAATGAGCCCCATGTGGGTAGACTGGAGGAAAAAAGTAATGAGGTTTAAGTACTAGGGTGTGAGAATTACATTGAGAGGAGTCATAGACAAGCTCACCTCTTGCACAGCCATTTCAGGGAAACACTTACAAGGCTTGCTCAATACAAGAGTTGTGGAACAAGTAATTCAGCTGTGTCACATTGTAGAAGCCCCAGCAACTAAGGACCTGATACCTCCTTCAGTTCAGTCCATTTTGGACAAACATAAGCAGCTGTTCAATACACCTGATACATTTCCCCCACACAGATCATTTGATCATCAGATTCCCCTGTTACCAGGAGCTAAACCTGTCAACAACAAGCCCTACAAATACAATCCTATGCAGAAGAGTGAAATTGAGCAGCAGATCTCTACCATGCTACAACAAGGAGTCATTCAAGAGAGCACCAGCCCATTTGCTTCTCCAGCATTGTTAGTCAGAAAAAAAGATGGGAGTTGGCGATTCTGTGTGGATTATAGACAGCTCAATTCAGTTACTGTGCAGCACAAGTATCCTATGCCTGTAGTTGAAGAGCTCTTGGATGAATTAGCAGGAGCAACTTTGTAACGCCCGGGTAATTAAGCTACAGTAATCCCACGCTAATGGAGCCACGTTACCTACGTTACTGTTGCTAATCGGTCGTTAGATCAAAACCGGACCAAGATTCAAATTCAAACTTTGGTAAATAATAAAAGTTTTCAAACATTGAAATAAAAATGTTCGGTTTGTACTAAATATTACATAGATAATTGTGGTGTAGGAGCCCCAGTTTTATAAAATGCATAAATATTTTAAACTGAATTGAGACACAAGAGAAAATAAATAAAAGAAAGAAAATACGAAAAGGGTCAAGGCAAAAAAAAAGAGAAGAAGAGAAAAGCCCCCCCCCTCCCTGGGCCGTGGCCCAACTGAGCCAAGCCCACCTGGCCCAGCCGGCCAGCCCCTGGCCCGGCCCACCCCCTCACTCCCATAACCCCCCCCGGTCGGCGGAAACCCTAGCCGACACCCCATTCCCCCCCGATCCCCTTCTCCTCCCTCCCCCGCCGATCTGGATCGGGATCCGCCCGATCCCGTCGCCCCCGACGCCGGCGCCCCACCCCACCGGCGCTCGTCCTCCTCCCCTCCCCCCGACCGGCCGCGCAGGACGCCCGAACCCCCCCTCGTCGCCTCGGGACCGTCCCCGACTCCCACCTCGCCGGATCCGCATCGCCGGACGGCCGCCGCCTCGACCTCCTCCCCGCCGGACGCCCCCGACCGCCCCGAGCCCGCTTCCGAGACCCCACGCGTCCCCCGTGAGCTCTTCCCTCCCCTGCTTCGCTCTGTAGCCGTAGGGGTCGACCCCCGCGCTCGGTCGCCATGGCCGGAGCTCGCTCCGGCGCCGCGCTCGTCGCGCTCCGGCTCGCGCCGGCTCACCGCGCCCCACGTACCCCCCTCCCCTCGCGCCTCCTCCGCTCGGTCGAGGCCCCCCCTCCTCTTCCCCCTCGTTCCCCTCCGTACCCGAGCGCCCCCGTCGCGGATCTCGTCGCCGGCGCCCTTCCAGTGACCAAATGGTCACGGGGCCGAGCCCCTTGTGCTCAGCGCGTCGCGCAGCCCCCCTGGCCTTCCCGTTAGCCCCGTAGCGCGATCCCGACGCGGTCCCGAATCCCACCGCCGCCTCCGCCGCTCGCCGGCGTCGTTTCCGGCCAAGTCCGGCCGTGCCTCTGCCACCGTTGGACGCGGCATCCCCTCCACGTTCGAACGCACCCGCCCGCGGCCATTTTTGCCGCCGGACGGCGAATCCCGGCGAGGTCCGGCGCCCCTCCGCCGCGGGAACGCTCCCCGGAGCTCCCCAACGCCGGCCGCCGACGTGGCCGACCTGGGGCCACCCCTGGGTCACTGACCCGTGGGCCCTAGGGGCCCGGCCGGCCTGTTGACCCGGTCAGCCTTGCTGACTGGACCGGCCATGCCACTGACCGCAGGCCCCCCCCAGAACGTTAAAAATAAAAATAAATGATAATTAAAATATTAATTAATTAATTAAGTAAATACTTAATTTAATTAATCCTGATTAATTAACCTAATGGCTAATTAACCTAATTAACTATTGTTAATTAACTAACAGAGTATGACGAACGGGACCCACCTGTCAGGTTGACCAAGTCAACCCTGTTGACTGCTGACGTCAGCATGACATCATGCTGACGTCATAAATTCATTTTTCGAATTAAATAATTAATTAATTAAATTCCAGAAATTAATAAAATCTTTAGAAAATCATATCTTTTAATCCGTAACTCGGATTAAAATTTTCAACATGAAAGTTGCACAGAACGACGAGACGAATCCGAATACGCAACCCGTTCATCCGTCACACATCCCTAGAATACCGAACACGCAACTTTCCCCCTCCGGTTCTTCTGTCCGAAAACGCGAAACACCGGGGATATTTTCCCGGATGTTCCCCCCTTCACCGGTACCACCTCATACCATGTTAGGGCACCCCTAGCACCGATACTTGTCATGTCATGCATCTCTATGTATCTGTTTGCTTAAATATTTATTGTTTTCTTCCCCCTCTTCTCTCGCTAGACACCAAGACTGACGCCGCTACTACCCAGTACGACTACGGTGTTGACGACCCCTCTCTCTTGCCAGAGCAACCAGGCAAGCCCCCCCTTTGATCACCAGATATCGCCTACTCTCCTCTATACTGCTTGCATTAGAGTAGTGTAGCATGTTACTGCTTTCCGTTAATCCTATCCTGATGCATAGCCTGTCCTTACTACTACTGTTGTTACCTTTACCTGCAATCCTAATGCTTAGTATAGGATGCTAGATTTATCATCAGTGGCCCTAATTCTTGTCCGTCTGCCATGCTATACTATCGGGCCGTGATCACTCGGGAGTTGATCACGGGTATATACTATATGCTTTATACATGATACATGTGGTGACTAAAGACGGGTCGGCTTGTGGAGCACCCGCCGAGTGATTCACGGATTGGGGGCTGAAAGGACCTTTGTCCCAACGGCCCTCTGTGTGGATCTTTGAGGCGGAGCGACAGGGCAGGTTCCGACCACCTAGGAGAGAGGTGGGCCTGGCCCTGGTCGGCGTTCGCGGATACTTAACACGCTTAACGAGATCTGGGTATTTGATCTGAGTCTGGCCATTTGGTCTATACGCACTAACCATCTACGCGGGAGTAGTTATGGGTATCCCGGCGTCGTGGTATCAGCCGAAGCCTTCTTGACGTCAGCGACGGAGCGGCGCGCGCTGGATTGGACTGGAACGCCACTAGGCTAGGTCTGCTTCCGGCCGCCCACGCAACGTGCAGGTGTGCTAAGGGCGATGGGCCCAGACCCCTGGGCGCTTAGGTTTAGACCGGCGTGCTGACCTCTCTGTTGGTCTAGGTGGGGCTGCGACGTGTTGATCTTCCGAGACCGGGCATGACCCAGGAAAGTGTGTCCGGCCAAATGGGATCGAGCGTGTTGGGGTATGTGGTGCACCCCTGCAGGGAAGTTAATCTATTCGAATAGCCGTGATCTTCGGTAACAGGACGATTTGGAGTTGTACCTTGACCTTATGACAACTAGAACCGGATACTTAATAAAACACACCCTTCCAAGTGCCAGATACAACCGGTGGTCGCTCTCTCACAGGGCGACGAGGGGAGGATCATCGGTTAGGATTATGCTATGCGATGCTACTTGGAGGACTTCAGTCTACTCTCTTCTACATGCTGCAAGACGGAAGCTGCCAGAAGCGTAGTCTTCGATAGGACTAGCTATCCCCCTCTTATTCCAGCATTCTGCAGTCCAGTCCACATATGATACCCTTACTCCATTTGATACCCATGCATATGTAGTGTAGCTTCTTGCTTGCGAGTACTTTGGATGAGTACTCACGGTTGCTTTCTCCTTCTTTTCCCTCTATCCCTTCTACCTGGTTGTCGCAACCAGATGTTGGAGCCCAGGAGCCAGACGCCACCGTCGACGACGACCCCTACACCGGAGGTGCCTACTACTACGTGATGCCCGCTGACGACGACCAGGAGTAGTTAGGAGGATCCCAGGCAGGAGGCCTGCGCCTCTTTCGATCCGTATCCCAGTTTGTGCTAGCCTTCTTAAGGCAACCTTGTTTAACTTATGTCTGTACTCAGATATTGTTGCTTCCGCTGACTCGTCTATGATCGAGCTCTTGTATTCGAGCCCCCGAGGCCCCTGGCTTGTAATATGATGCTTGTATGACTTATTTTTATTTGTAGAGTTGTGTTGTGATATCTTCCCGTGAGTCCCTGATCTTGATCGTACACGTTTGCGTGTATGATTAGTGTACGATTGAATCGGGGGCGTCACAAACTTACTTCACTAAACTAGACCCCAGATCTGGATACCACCAGATAAGATTAGTGGAGGGGGAAGAATATAAAACAACATTCAAAACACATCATGGTCTCTATGAATTTAAGGTTATGCCATTTGGACTTACAAATGCACCAGCAACCTTTCAAGCTGCAATGAATGCACTCTTTGCTCATTTGTTAAGAAAGTGTATACTGATTTTCATGGATGACATCCTCATATTCAGTGAGACTTTGGAACAACACCTAGCACACTTGGAAGAGGTGTTCACAATTCTACAGAACAACCAGCTGTTTGTGAAATACTCTAAGTGCACTTTTGCTCAGTCAGAACTAGAATATTTGGGTCATGTCATCAGTGGCAAGGGAGTTCACACATACCCTTCCAAGATCAGAGCTGTTCAGGAGTGGCCAGTACCTCTTACTGCAAGAGATATCAGAGAATTCCTTGGACTTACTAGATATTACAGGAGATTTATTAAAAATTATGGGATCATTAGCAGGAGTCTATCTGACCTACTGAAAAAGGATGTGGTGTTTGCTTGGACACCAACTACTCAGGCTGCCTTTATGCATTTGAAAGATGCTTTGGCCATAGCCCCAGTGTTGGCCCTCCCAAATTTCAAGAAAGAATTTATTGTGGAAACAGATGCCAGCAACAGTGGCATTGGTGCTGTGTTGATGCAAGAAGGCCACCCCATTTCCTATCTCGGCAAAGCTCTGAGCCCTAAATCTCAAGCATTGTCCACATATGAAAAGGAGTGTTTAGCAATATTACTGGCTGTGAAAAAATGGAAATCATACTTGCAGCATGCTCCCTTCACTGTTGCTACGGATCACAGAAGCTTGGTTCACTTGCAAGATCAGAAAATGTCCAGCCCCATGCAACAGAAAGCATTTCTCAAATTGCTTGGACTACAGTACACTATTGTGTACAAGAAAGGATTGGAAAATACTGCAGGTGATGCTCTGTCCAGACCACCTACTCCCATGGAACTGTCTGCAATTTCCTTCTGCACCCCCAAGTAGTTGTCAGTTGTTGCCGAAGGATATCAAACTCATTCAGCAGACAATGAACTTCTCCAAGAATTGGCTTTCTCTGGTAGAAATGACAAAGGCTATGTTCTGCATAATGAAATTATTAGATATAAGGACAGAATTTGGCTAGGCCATAATACTGAAGCACACCAGGAAATTATGCTAGCACTGCATAGTAGTGGAATTGGGGGCCACTCAGGGTTCCAAGGCACATATCAGAGAATTAAGGCCTTATTTGCCTGGCCTGCCATGAAACAAGCCATCCAGTCATATGTGCACAACTGTACAGTCTATCAGCAGGCTAACGCTGAACATATCAAGAAACCCGGATTACTCAGTCCTCTTCCCATACCCAAAGAGGCCTGGAGTTTAGTCAGTATGGATTTCATTGGGGGGCTACCCAAGAGCAAATCCTTCGACACTATCCTAGTTGTGATCGACAAGTTCAACAAGTACGGGCACTTTGTACCTCTATCACATCCTTTCACTGCACTGCAGGTTGCACAACTCTATGTGGATCAGGTCTATCGACTGCATGGCCTACCCAAAGTGCTGGTAACTGACAGGGATCCCATCTTCACAAGCACCCTTTGGCAAGAACTGTGCAGATTGACGGACACTACCATGAACATGAGTTCAGCTAGTCACCCCGAGACAGATGGCCAAACAGAAAAGCTGAACCAGTGTCTGGAAACGTTCCTGAGATGCATGGTCCACTCCACTCCTAAGAAGTGGGCACACTGGCTGCCCCAGGCAGAATATTGGTACAATACGAATTACAATTCAGCACTTGGCACAACACCATTTCAAGTCTTGTATGGCTACCAACCTCGTCACCTGGGAGTTGACAACTTGCAAAGTTCACTATCTTCTGACCTGCCAGGCTGGTTAGCTGAGAGAAATCTGATGCAAGGCTTAATCAGGGAGCACTTGTTGCGCGCCCAACAGCGAATGAAGGCTCAAGAAGATACTAAACGCTCTGATCGTCAGTTCAAGGTGGGTGACTGGGCATTCCTGAAACTCCAACCCTACGTGCAACAGTCAGTTGCCCGACGACCGAACCACAAGCTGGGTTTCAAGTACTTAGGACCGTATCAAATAGTTGCTCGCATTGGTGAGGTGGCTTGCCGGTTGGCCCTGCCGGAGTCCAGCAAAATCCACCCAGTGGTGCATGTTTCACTGATCAAGCCGGCGGCTCCTCCATCCAACTCAGAGGATTCTTCAGAGTCGCTCCATTGTGTGCTCGAGCACGCGTCCAGACCAGCTCAAGTACTCCAGTCGCGTCTGGTGCAAGTGGGGGGACATACCCGCATACAACTGAAGATTGCTTGGCAAGGGTTGCCATTGTCCATGGCAACCTGGGAGTGGGCAAGTACGATCGCGCCAGCCACAACGACCTGATACTGAACAGTCGAGGGCGAGTTGTTCCATAAGGAGAGGGGAATGCAACAACCTGGAGCCGGCACAAGAGGGGCGACTGCGCGGTGGGCCGTCTTGTCCCAAGTGGCTTGTAATAGCAAGTACTTATAGTTGCGTGTGTGCGTGAAGGAGACTATCGAATTGTAATCAGAACATTATTCCTATCAAAGCTTTCCTCCCTGCTCCTTCCCCTCCTCCAAGTTCTCTCTTCCCCTGAGACTATTCTTCTGGTTCGAGATCCAGATCCCGGCGAGACACAAGGAGGTTCTACGGGAACGTAGCACTACGGTGTGGCTTCGATCCGGTCCGGACGAGGTTTCAGACCTATGTAATGGAGACAAAAAAAAGATGATAATATGTTGTGCCTGCCTGTTGCAACAGGAATTATTTGTAGATGTTTAAAGTATCACTAATTTTCATTGGAAAGATGATAATATGGTTTGGTCACTGGTATGTACAATGACATATCTATTAGGGGCAAATCATGTTATCAAAAGAAGGACTGTTTCTCCAATTTTTCTCGTCTAATTAACCTTTTTCGTACGTTCTGTTCGCTTCATCCGCTTTGGTCCATGCAAGCCTAACAAAACAAATGGGCAATGACAAGAATCGAGCCATGGTATATTGGATTGTAGAACCATGCAAACAGACCAAGTGATCCCCAACCGCGCGCCCTGCTGGGCCGGTCCATGAGCGGCGAGGGACGCCCCCTGTTTTTTATTTTGTTCTCTTTGCTTTTTTTGTTTTTGTTTTTCTTCTTTAGAGTAATTTAATATTTCAAAAAAATGAAATTAGAAAAGAAAACATGAATTTTGGAAAAATGTTCCAGAAATAATAAAATGTTTGGGGACTAATTTTTTCCATGATTTTGGAAAAATGTTTGTGTATTAAAAAACTGTTCGTGAATTTGAAAAAAAATCACAAATTCAAAATATGTTCATGAATTTTTAAAACATTGTTCACAAAAATAAAAAATCATCTTGAATAACAAAAAATGGTTCATGCATTTTAAAAAATCATCAAACAAAAAATATTCATGAATTTTAAAAAATGTTCATCGATTCAAAAATATTCGCCGATTCAAAAGAAATATTCAAATTTTTTAAAAAATCCCATCCATTCAAAAGAATTCATCTAATAAAAAGAAATCACCGATTCATAACAGTGTTTACAAGTTTCAAAAACAATGTTCGCAATAATTTAACATTTTTTGCGAATTTAAAAATGTCACGGTTTCATAAAAAATATTAGCAAATTCAAAAAATGTTCATGATCCTGAAAAAAATTCATGAATTGGAAAACAATGTTCTCAAAAGTTTAAAAGAAATAAAAACAAACTTTAAAAAAATAAAAAGAAAAAAATAAAAATTAAATGAAAAGAAAAGGGAGAAGGAAGGAAAAAAATATGAAAAATCAGAAGAAGAAAACAAATAAAAATAAAAATGATACGAAAGGTTCTAGAATCTTCGGATACCGAGTGGGGAAAAACTAGACTGGGCCGATCCATATTATGGACATGCGCTCTTGAGGGTATGCACTAGGTCGCTAGATAACGACCTACTCGCCGAATAGGAACAGCCGTGACCATTGACGAAGCTTGGGCCAAACGGCTCAACGGTCGTCCGAGTGAGCCGCTGCACTAGGGCCTCCGCCTATGACCAATCGAATCGTTTGCTTGGAAGCTCGCTCGTACGTTGCAAAGTTCCATTGCAATATACAGTATGTGGCTTTTGCAATTTAATACATGAACACAAAAGGCCACCCTAATATTTTCCCCAAAATACAATACAACAACAACCACGCCTTTACATGGCTCTTCCCATACTTCTTTCTCAGGCATATAACCATTGCTCTCAGCCGCCACAGCAACATGACACCGTCGTCGTCATCTCAAAGCATCTAGCCACAGTATCATCCTCAATGCATCGGAGCTTTCTCGATCGAATCCAGACACCACCAGGATTGCATTGACAAGAAAATTCCATTCAAATGAAGAAAAATTCTAACACTACATCGTGAGTGACAAACTTTGCTGTTTAATCTACATCGATTGCTGCAATCCTACACCGTGCCCAGTAATGTTTTTTACAATTACTCGCAACCATGTATTCACCTAGATGTCGCCAATCTCCTAGACATTGTTCCTTTTTCTATTGTTGTTGTTGGCTGTGTCACATGATCTGTGCCACCTATGGACGTGAACTGGATGTTGGCAATTTCGGCATCACCTTGCCGCGGTCATCGATATGTCATTCCAACATCAATTTTTGGTGTCACTTTGTTAGCCTTATATTTAGGAGTTAGATCAGGTGGCTTAAAAGCAACCTTAGACTAAAAGTGACTACAACGTCAATGTTCTTAGGAAATTAGACCATCAAATTTATTATTTTCTGAATGGCCTTTTAAAAGTACTTATCTCATTCTCGCATATGTTAAAGAATTCCATTATGCCTACCTTATTTGCATAATCGGATTCTCGAGCCTTGCACGATGTATTCTTTTTCTAGAACGGTGCCATCATGCCGGGATAGGTTTTCTCCCGTTGCAACGCACGAGCATATTTGCTACTAATACATATTACTGCAGTACATGGTACACCATCACATGTAGTAATTTACAAATCACAAGAGGTTGTATGTATTGCAGTAGCACATATTTCAAAGATATTGTTCTACAATACCGGTACATGATAAGTTGTACATATTGAACCTTTACATAACAAGATAGTCGTAAATTGCAGTGGCAGTTGCATTTATTGATTATTTATTCTAACAAACCAGTTAATGGTGTGTTGTTCAACTTAGCGCTTTGACAACGTGGCTTTATTTTGTGAGATCTTTCTAGAAACAGTGAGAATATTATTGTGCATTATATAACTCACTAGGCAAATACTTTTTATGGCATACAATAACTCACTTTATATCCAATCAAATGTGTTGCTTTTCTATGTCTGTTTCGCTACTAGTCCTTTGTTCGGGCAAGATAGTGTTTTATATTATCTGAAAAAGGATTTTTGCATTAACAAACTTAGTGTTCTAAACATAGGTTACTTGGCTCATAAAAAACTCATGTAGGCTTTCACATTGGACCTCATATGTTAGTTTATTGAGATTAGAAGTTTGGCATGAACATAAGCAAGGAGTCCGCATGGCAAAACTATATCCTCATATGCCCACACAAAAAGGATTCCCTATTTCTCCTTCTATGTATAGACGTGGGAGCATTCAGAATTTGGGAACTATATGTTTGATAATTCTTGCATCATGCCTATACAATGACTACAGATTAGTTCAAATGCTATGAATAAGTAGTTGATCTCAGAACATTTGTATCTCACCTATATGGCATTTCATTATTTCAAGGACTCGCCTGACAGCGCGTGTGATTGTTGAGGATGAGAAAGCGGCCATATTATACTATTTGAAGTGATGTCCTTTTGACTAGTAGTGTCTCCAACAAAAGAAAAAGGGCATGTTATTTCCAATTGGATTTAGATCTGCCATTTGTTTATGTAACCAACACAATGTATCCGCGAGAGCTATTTCTCGCCCGTTGCAAGACGGAGCTCTGTCTCACCTTTGACGAGCGCGCTACGGGGTCAGCCAATTACTGTAGCTTCGGTGCGACTTTTCCCCCTTGTGGTTTTATTTATTGATTTTCACTATTTTTGCAGGGTTATCTTACACTTTTTCTATTTTATTAGGTTTTATTTGTTTATTTCTTCGGTTTTCCCATATTTCCTTTGTTTTCCGTTTTTTATTTCCTTTTTCCTTTTATTTTTATTTTTAATGCATGTTTAATTATTATCTTCATCACATTGTACATTTTTGTATATACCAGGAACATTTTTCTTATACATGTTTAACATTTTTTAAATACATTATTTATTCATTTTCAATTATATATTTTGATGTTTACCTTTTTCATATACATCTAAAACATGTTTAATGCACGTTTATCATTTTCTGAATAAATGTTTAACATTTTTCCAATACGTGATTTGATGTCTTCGATTTCTGATACCCATTTTACGTATTTCATATATATCTAAAACAATTTTATACATACTTAACATTTTCCAAATACATGATTAATATTTTTTTAGATACATCTTTTCAACATTTTTTTGAATATGTGTTAAACATGTTTCAAATGTGTGGTGAAACTATTGTAAGTTAAAAATATGTGCAACATATTTTTGAAATGTGTGACATTTTCTAAATGTAACTTACTTTTTTGGGGTACAATTTTTCTCTGAATTACATGACATTTTTTACATTGTATATTTTTTGTAAAAATTATCATGCACGTTTTTCGCAAGGCATGAACATTTTATAAATATCACATACATATTTAATAGTACATTGTATAAACATTTTTTAATGTGTGATGAATGCTTTAAAAATGAACTAAATTATTATTTTTGTAATATATGTATTGAATATTTTTCAAAATATGAACCAAAGTTAAAAAGAAAAAAAAACACATGCATGGCATTAGCGTGACGAACCCACATAGCTATTGAGACAACCCACTACCAGCCCCCTATAGACAGCCCGAGCTACTGTCTCGCATTAAGCGAGACGCATTGCGTGTTCTGAACCCTTCCTAACTCCACTAACTCCATAACTTCAACTTCTCGAGTGAGCTTATCACTTCACCCAACGATCCAAAATCATCCGGGAGGGACGCTAGGTCCTCCCAGCGCTATAGCCCAGCTGGGAGGCAAGAAGCCTATTGGGCGCCCCTTTGGGCTAGTTCTAGTTGGAGGCAGCCCAGTTTGGCAGCATAGTTTTTTACATAGTGGTGATGGTTTAGGCTGGTTCATCGCAAAAAGACACGAATAGGGCTGGACTGTACGTGGTGATGGCTACGGCGGCTATCTCGGTCATCAATCGCATCCGAGTGAACTCGCCATTGCCATGGGGTTGCCGCTCCTCGCTGGTGGCGGGACTAGCGGTGTTGAGCACGGGATCCGGTGGGAACAAGGTCGGGATGGACGGATCTGTAAGCGAAGAAGAGAATCCGGCCGCCGAGGGGGGAGCGGGCGTGGCGGCGCGACTGGCGGCGGCGGTGAGGGTTTGAGAGGGAGAGTCGTTGGGCGAATGGGCGAGGGAACGAGGAAAAGATTCGATCTAGAGGCTCTTTTTGTGCACGAGCGGGTATGTGAGGGAAGGTGTCAACGCCGAATCATTTTCCTCGGAGGTGGAAAAAACTTGTAAGTACTTGGAACTCTAGATTTTGTTAATCCGCAAAACTCGGTTTTCCTTGCTTATCAAAAACGCACTTCCTGGAGCTAATCCGTTCGGTGGCGTTTTCACTTTGGAGGTTGTGAAGCTTGGACTTGGAGAGGTTCAGTAGATCGACAACCACTGATCTTGTTTGACGTCTGGCATGTCAGTGTAGTATTGGTATACACATTATGGGGAGCGGAAAATGCCAACGGAGGCAGAGCTCCGGGGAGATCAGTATTTCGAAAGAAAATCAAAAGTCATATTTTTAAACTTTCAAAAAAAAATCCACACAAAATTATATGATTCTGCACGCACGTGTGAAAAGAATCATTTGATTTTTTTGTGATTTGTAGGCTGTACTAAAAAATAAATTTCCGGCGCAACAACAAAAAAAACTTGGCCCATTTTAGAAATACTTTTTTTTCTGTACGCCACGTGTGGAAGTATAATTTTTGCACATACGCAGTACACATGTGTTCGAGTGTATACAATAATTTTCAAAAAAAAAATCATGCTGTGGAGATTCGTAATTTCCAAACGAGCTCCATGGAGCTCGGCCTCCAGAAGCCCTCGCACAGGCGTCGCTTGGTTGGGCCGGCTTGCGATACCTTTTGATACTTCGGCCTTTTTGCTATCTTACCTGTAGTATTCTCGGTTTTCTCTTGTTTTTATCGAGTTGATGAATTTATTGTTAAAAAGTGATTTTTTAAGTTTTAAAATAATTTTATTAAATTTTGAGAAATTTGAATATTTTTTTACCGCAAATATGTTTTTGAAAGCATGAACATTTTTACAAGTTTGGGCACATTTTTCGAAAACTTGATTTAAAAAAACAATTGGGGAACATGTTTTGAAAACATGGTTAATTTTTGAAGAAAATATATGTCTTAAACGCGAAATATTTTAAAAGAATTGTTAACATCTTCTGAAATCGCAAACATTTAAAAAATTTGGGATCATATTTTGAAACACATTGATATTTTTTATGTTTTGGGAACATGTATTGAATAGATTTTAGAGTGAATATTTTTTAAAAATTTGGAAACATTTTTTAAAGTTTTGAGAAAGATATTTCAAAAATGTGAAAATTGAAAAAAAGGGAACATTTGCTGGATTTGTGAATATTTTTATAAAGGTGAACATTGTTTGAATTGCTGGTCATTCTTTAAATTGTGATTTTAAAAAACTGAAATTTTTGACCGCTTTATATTTAAAAAGATATAAATAAAATAGAAAAAGGAAAAACAAATCGAGAATCTTATAGAAGGTTTCCAGAAACTATAAAAATGTGAAGCTTCCTAAAACCGGAATCACCTTCCTTGCGTAGGCTACCTAAAATAAAGCAAACCCTATTCGGCGCTGCAGGTGCCAGTTAAGGGCAATCTTCCTAACCGGCGCCTACAGCCGTGTTAGCTGGGTTGGCCCATTTATCTGTTTACGGGGCGTCGGAGTTTCGAACACAGGATCTGTAGGTTTACGTGGCCACTTGGGCTAACACTACCGATGTGAAATATCCTTTTTATAATTTCTCCAGTTCGCAGGAAGCCTCCGGTTTTGGGAATCTTCTAGAAGCTTATAAACCGGTTTTTCCAGGTTCGCTAGGCAGTTTTCCGTCCAGTTCTTATTTGTTTTTTTCTTTTTATATATTATTTCCTTTTTCTATTTCTATGAACTATTTTTAAAAATGATGAACCTTTTCAAATTTGATGAACTATTTTTCAAAAACTATGAACTTTCTTCAAATTCTATGAGCTTTTCCAAAATCGATGAACTTTTTTAAAAACCGATGATCTTTTTCAAATTCGATGATTTTTTTTAGATTCGATGAATGTTTTCCAGAATCGATGAACTTTTTTCAAATTCGAATGAACTTTTTTCAATTCGATGAACTTCTTTTTTTATATAATTCTGATTATTTTTTCTTTTTTCTTTTTTCCTTTTTAAGTGATGTAAGAGAAAGCAAGGAGGAGAAAAAAATCGAGGGGAAGAAAAACTGTAGCGAATGTGAGGACGAGCGAAGGAGTAGTGGGTCGAGGCCCAATAGGGATCGCTAGTGTGCGCCAACTAAGTTTTCGGACCTGGCCTCTTCTTCCCCGCCCCCCTCATGGGTAGAGGAGGCATGGGTATCTTCAGACCTGGCCTCCGAGGGATCTCGGATGAGCTGGCCGCTCTTCCCCTTCAATTATTTATGCTCTTTGGTCGAGACCACGTGTGGTTCCTCGGCAAAGAGCACCTCGAGCTGAGGAGATCTTGCCTCCTTGGGCAGCGGCGCCGGGCAACATTCGTTGCACCTTGGGGATCCATTTCTAAGGAAGAAAGAATAGGTTTAATCATTCTAATAAGAGGGCTCTATGAAATAGAAGAAAGACATAATATGAAACTATATGTTGTGGTTACCTTGTTGGCACGTGTGCAGCGTCAAAGCCGCACTCCGCCCCCTCCTGGGGGAATTTGTTCTGGGACGGCTTGAACAGTGCCATCCACATCCCAGCCAAGGTGGTGCGGAAGAAGCGTTGCCTTGGCGGCACGTCCTCGGGCTTGTGAGCCCACATCGGGATCGCCCGAAGCTGAAGTGGCGGGATACGGCGATGAAGCATGACGTCCACCAGCTTGATCTACTTCTCGTCTGCCAGAAATTTGATCCTCTTTTGCATCTCGGTCACCTCTTCGGGGTTGCCCAAATCCAAGAATTTCCTCTTCCAGGAGACGAGCCTCCTCAAAGGAGCCGTCGAGAAGGCCGGGACTTCGGCCTAGCCGCCGGTGAGTGGTTCGGTGATGTAGAACCATTCCCATTGCCATTCTTTGATCGTTTCTACGAAAGTGCCTTTGAACCAATCAACCTTTTGGGCCTTGCTGATCATGGCCCCTCCGCACTCTGCCAGTTCGGTGCCGCTGGAGTTCGGCTTGATATCGAACGTCCTCATCCATAGGCCAATGTGTGGCTCAATGGGAAGGAAGACCTCGAATACGATGGCGTACATCACGAGGTGGAGGATGGAGTTTGGGGCTAGATGGTGGAAATCTAGCTCGTAGTAGAAGAGAACCCCGCGCACGAAGGGGTGCAGCGGGAACCCCAGACCTCAAATGAGGTGGGGAACGAAGATAACCCTCTCCCCCGACTTGGGAGTAGGGATATGCTAGTTTGGCTCTAGAGGACGGCAAGTGGGATCGGCGGGGATGTATCCCGCATTTCGGAGCTCCTAAATCATGCCCTCCGTGACGTGGGAGCCCGTCCAGTGACCCTTCAGATTTGCTTCGACCATTGCTGAAGATTGGAACTGTGAGCACTGGAGGAGATGGGTGAATTTGAGAATGGATTTGGGCATTGGAGCTTAGGAGGCTGTGCACAAGGGCGATGGAATGGGAGCATGTGGAAAGTGCTATTGCTGCCCTTTGCTCTTATAAGCCTATGAAAGGCCAAGAGTCGCCCCTTGCTGCACCGTAAAAATCGCCATGACCTAACAAAAGATACCATTATGCGCATGGGGTAAAACGAAATCTTGATGATATCCCCCTAAAATATGGCGCACGATCTCTGCCTTGATGAGACGTGTCAATGAGAAAACTGCCTCGGGCCACGATTCAAGTAACAGTAACTGACTTGCTTCAATATAGGTGGTGACGCTTCGGTAAAGCTGTCAGACTAGGGGGCATTGTTCCCACCTACGCGGTTAGCCTTCGAGGCTAAGTTATCCCAAGAATTTGGATATTTGAGAGTTGGGTTGGGGAAACATGTGGTTGGAAAGAGGTTCCTTTAAGGACGAGCTTGGAAAAGGCCGTGAATGTAAAAGAATCTCAGAATACATGGAGGATCATTTGAAGGGAGGAACTCGCCTGTCAAGGCGAAGACTCCAAAGCCGAAGTCATGTGTCCAAGGAAGATTGTCATCGCCAGCATCGAAGACCAGTTCAGGGACTACTGGTGGTGTCCTGTACTAGGGGGTACCAACCTAGTTAGCCCACAGTCCATGGGTCGAGCTTACGCCCATCGTTCTTACAAGGGAAGACTCCAGAAGCCTCGTACTTCGGCGTGATCAAAGTGGACTTTTCCAAAGACTTGACGTGTACTCCAAGGACTGCATTAGCCGTCATCGTGTGTATCCCTAGATTGGCAACTGAGGGGTTTAGTCTATAGAGACCACGGTCACCATTACAACCATCTTGCCTTAGGGTAGAAGACAACTTACGATCTCGAGGTAGATCAAGCTTGTACTCAAAATACATCATCATAAATACAATCAAAGCATGACGTAGGGTATTACCTCTTCGAGAGGGCTCGAACATGGGTAAATATTGTCCCCTTCGTCTCTTGTTACCCATAGATCCGAGATCCACAGCTCGGGACCCCCTACCCAAGGTTTGCCGGTTTTACTATCGACAGTACCGTAGTCACTTCCTACCGTACGGTGGACTTTGGGGTTTCTCAAATATCGTCTGTAACTAGGTGATCATAATGACAACTTGCAGGTTCATCAGAAAGTTTGACAAGGAACTAGATAGATCGAGAGTGGGATTTGCTCCTCCGACTATGGACAGATATTCTTAGGGCCCTCTCAGTGTGATGACATCCATCATCGTTTGGCTAGACACAATGACTATGTCACGGGGATGCCGGAACATTTCAATGAGAAAAAAGAACAAAACTGGCAAGGAGATCAACGGTATAGTGAGCATGTGTATGACTCAGGAGGATACCGATGCAACTTAGGTTCTGTAAAGTATCATGAAGCAAAGGTAACATCACATGATAACCAAAGGTTCACTCGAATGTCATTCGTGTAATCATATGGATCGATATGGACGTCCACGGTTCTGCTATCGATCATTGAACAAAGGGGTTTCGTTCATGTCTACGATTTACCGAACCTATGGGATCACAAGCTTAAGGTAATCATGATCTGATGAGTGTTAGTAGGACGAGAGTATCGAGGATTTATTTGTGGAATTGTTTCATTAATATTCAAAATAGTTTCGAGAGGAACCGTAGGCGTATCGGTGTCACCCGAAGGGTTTCGGAGTTTATCGGGCAATACCAGGTATTAACGATAAATAATATGTAGGTAGAAAATGTTTTCCGATATGTTAAATTATATATAATATACTCTTATAATTAAAAGACCAAAGGGTGGAGAGAGAATTGGGCCACAAGGGCCCATGTAGGGGAGGTGCCCCTTTCCCCCTTGAGGGAGGCCGAATTGGGGTCCTTCCCCCTTTTGGCTGGCGCAAGGAGGAGAGTCCTTCCCCTCCTTGTGGCGCCCCTCCCTCTCCTCTCAACCTATATATACTAGAGGTCCAAGGCACTTTTATCACACAAGTTTTGGAGCTTCCTCTAGTTCTAGTTGGTCCTGATTGATCAATTAGAGCTTGACCTAGATCCTTGGATCCTCATAATTAGAAGCCTAGTTTGGTTCTAATCTCCTCCCTCTAATTCTCTAGCAATGATTAGCTCTGTACGGAGAAGCGCTTCCGGATCGTGAAGACCGTACGCTTGCAACCAAGTAGAGACGTCGTTCTTTCGGTCTTCCATTCGAGAGACGTCTACGGATCGTCATCGATCAACGGTTCGAAGGACTCTAAGTATGATCTAGACCGACTCGTCTACTTCCGTTGCACTCCAGAGTCGGTAATGATCGTTGATCCAAACCCTATATGCATCTTCATATTGTTCTTGGTGTTCGTAGGGTGATTTTTTTTGTTTTACGTTTCCAACAGAAAATGTAGGAGAAAAGAGTGGAGAAGCTAGAGTAGAGGTACAAACTCTTCTTGGATGTGCAAAGAGTGAGGATGTTGTTCCACTGGGAGAGGTTGAACATTGAGAAGAGAGGATAGACATCAAAATGGGAGCTTGAAAGTGCAAAGACATCGGAGACAATTGAGAAACAGAAGGTGAAGCTTCCGAGGGACACGACAGAGCTGAGGATCATGTTGCAAGACACTAGCCTCTTGGATGATGAAGGCAAGAAGTGGTTTCTCAATAAGAAGAAGAAGAAGAAGAAGATTAACAAGCGCAACAATTGAGGTGATTGATTCATTTGTGTATCGCTTATGTATGACTTGTTGAATTTTTTTTGGCTTGTGTTGAATTGTTTAATCATGGTTTATTTTGGTTTATGATGAATTGGTGAATTGGTGATTTTGTGTCTTATATGATCTATATGCATGTGTTTGCATGAAAGTGAGGGTATAAATATGGTAGGTGTGGTTGCCCGGACGAACAAATGAGGGGTTGGCTGGCGTTGTCTGCGGACGTTTCAGGGGTTCAATTTGCCCAATCCGTTTGAAGATGTCCTAATTGCCAATTGTTGCATAGCAGTACTGCCTCAAGTTGTAGTTATCCTTGTCATATTTACGTCCCAAGCGGCATGTCTTTAAATTAATTACCCGTTACAAAATTTGTTATGTCGCTATCTCTATTCATTACCCATTGTAAAATCAAAAGAAAACAATTGCATCTCACTAATCAGAAGATAGCATTTTGTAGATACAAATTGCAACAGCCCCCCCCCCCCTCCCAAAAAAAAAGAATTCGCAGCGCTCTGACTTGGACACTTTCATGTGCAGCCGACCAGGATATCTTTTGGCCCAAAGTACCAATTTTTCCCTCAAGTTTTTCAGTGAAACTCATGCATTCCAAACACAGCTAGTAGGCCAATTAGTACTTCCAAATTCCAATGCTCGTTCTAGAAGGAGTTTTACTGTGGTTCTTATCAGAAGACATAGTTGAGTCCTCCCACTATGAATCTAAATGGCTACTTAGAGCATCTTCAATAGTCGATGACATACATGTAAAAATAATAAATTTTTAAATCACCAAGGCATAAAAACGGTGCTCAAAGAGATGATGTAGATGCAACGTTTTTACTCGAGTTTTGTTTGTGATGTAAAATAGGGCACCAAGAGATGCAAATGTGCATCACTTGGGCCTCTCGAGCAAAATGTGTGCACCTCCAACTATCGTGTGGGACATTCCCGCCGCGCTCCGGCTCCACCCGACCAGCACCGTCGGCAATTTCCGTCGGCAAGACTGCAACAGCTGCTCGTCCATCCTCTCCTAAGTCCGTCGCGACCGCACCACCCTACCCCATCTCCCCAGATGGCCGCAGGAGGTCTCGCCACCGCGTTGATTTGGATCCGCCGCCGCGCAGAGTTTGGGCCGATTCAGCTGTTGGCTGGAGCGTCGGCGCCCGTGATGGCTCCCGAAGCTCGTGGTCGTGGTCCGGAGTAGGTCTTCGGGCCATCTGAGCTATCACGGGCATGTGCGCGGCCGCCGCGACCGAGCCGAGGGCTTGCTGCTTCGGTCGGCGTCGCCTGCGCCACCTCGCCAAAATTACGGGCACACCCCTATCGGCACGCGTCAACGAGGTGGGTGAGAGGCCTCTGTGACCGGCATGGCTACCATCTTCAAATATTGATGATGATTTTTTTGAGATGATTTAATATTTATTTGATATGATTTGTGATTTATTTTGAGATGATTTTGATGTCAGTTGGTTCAAATATGTATGAAATTGTGGAGCGGATATTGTGTAGCTGCCCTATTTTACATCACCTATTGGGGCACTAGTGCTCTATTTTACATCATCTGTTGAAGATAGATGTTTTGATGATGTACAAAACCTCTTTTTGATGATGTAAATTTTACTCAAAGCACAATTTAATAATGTATTTTACACCATCTTCTATTGGAGACGCTCAAAAATCTAAAATTGATGGCACAATCACTTGCAGACGGGTGACTCTGATATGAATAGATTAATAGCAGTCAAAAACACATAATTAGCTCAAGAAATTTTGCAAGTTGCTAGTTACTCAATTTCTACAATTGAATCAAAGAACGTTCATCATTAGAGCATCTCCAATAGAAGATGCAGATTTGGAGATGTAAAAATTTACATCTCCAAAAAGTGCCTTTTGCATCTCTAGAAAGAGGCCAACTCCAACAGATGATGCAAAACGGAGATATAAAAGAACAACTCCAATAAAAGATGTAAACAAGAATTGTAAAACCGGCTACCGGCCGATTCACGCCTCCACCACGTGGCTTGGAGGCCCGCCGCTTCTTTGCAGGTGCCTTCAGCACGACGACGACCGGCCAGGGTGTGGCAAATCCGAGACGCCGGTATAGTGTCGGAGGCCGGATTGGGGAAAGTTTGCATGGAGATGGCGGGCGTGACGAGGTGGGTCAGGGCATCGGCGGCGGAGTCACAGAAGGCGGCGAGGTCATCGGCGTCAGCCATGGTGGCGGCGAGAGGCGGGAGGCACACGAGCGACGGTCGCACAAAAATGAAAAGAAACAGCAGTTGGCAGTTAGCACGTGGCTACCCTTTTTACATCTCCGGTCGGCATAGATGCAAATTTCATCGTGAGGTGTTGTATTTTACATTTTTAGAAGGCAAAGATGTTTTTTTTTAAGATGCTTTGGGGCCTCGGAGATGCAAAAATAGTTAGTATTTTTGCATATACATCTTCTAGTGGAGATGCTTCTGTTGAACCAAACAATAAAATCAGGCTTAGGAGAAGAGAAGGATTAGACCTTTCCCCAAACAATCGGCTCGTTGCCCTCAGCCCCCGCCAGATCCTTCCTTCTTGGGCGAGCCGGCTATGGCGAGTACCGTGCAACGTGCTAAGCGCAGAGAAGCTAACTTTGGTGCCGAGAGCAGGCTACGCTGCCCTCCATAATACCAAAATCAGCAGATTCCAATCAGCCTACCGCACAAATTTAAATATCCTCCATAGTACTAGCACCAAGAACAGATAACAAAGCACAAAATATAACAAAGTCAGATAGATGTCTGACATGTTTCCATTAACAACAAAAATTACATCGATGCCGCTAGGCGAACAGCTTATTACATACTGACGCAAATCAGCGGGCCTCCCTAAGCCTTCTTGGGGGACTTGGCGGCCTTCTTGGGCGACTTGCCCTCCTTGGGCACCTTCTCCGCCGTCCGCTTGGGGAGCAGCACCGGGTTGATCTTGGGCACGACGCCGCCGTGCGCGATGGTGACGCCGGCCAGCAGCTTCCCGAGCTCCGCGTCGTTCCTGACGGCGAGCAGCAGGTGCCTCGGGATGATGCGGCTCTTCTTGTTGTCCTTGGCGGCGTTGCCGGCGAGCTCCAGCAGCTCGGCGGCGAGGTACTCGAGGACGGCCGCGAGGTAGACGGGGGCGCCCGTGCCGACGCGCTGCGCGTAGCGGCCCTTCTTGAGGTATCGCCCGATGCGGCCAACCGGGAACTGGAGCCCGGCCTTGACGGACCTCGACACCGACTTCTTCCTGGGGCCGCCCGCCTTGCGCCCTGCGGCTCCCTTCTTGGCCTTCGCGCCTGCTCCGGTGGCTGAGACGTCCATGGCTAGCCGCTGATGCTCGTCGAGGCGCGTAAGAGAAGATGTTTGGTGCTGAGAGATTGGGATGGCGAGCTCTGGACTGGTGGGGAATGCGGCGAGACGGCCGGAGTATTTAAACGGTGCGGACGGCGGCCGTGGTGCGCCTGTCGATCCGTGGGCGTGGTGGTTGGGTGGTGGGATGGGGAGGGCGTGGACGGTCAAGATGCGGTCGGGGGAGGAGCGATCCGTGGGAAGCACGGTTGGACCAATCAGGTGCGAGGAGATTTTGGAGGCCGGAGAACTTTGAGCCTCCGTTTTCCCGCGTACGGTGAGGAGATTTCGGGGGAAGGGGTGGCAGCCAAGCGCTGATTTTCGCGGCGTGGGTGGGTAGGTGGCAACTGCCAAGCGTCACTCAGATATGATAGAGATCAAGCTCAACGAAAGGTATATGATAGAGATCGATCTCCGCAACGGAACGGACGCTATGGAAGCAACAGAACGGGCGCATATTTGGCACAGACACCATATGCAATGTGTGGGGCATGGTCCAACTCATTTTCGAGACTTTAGCAGGGAGGTTCGGAGTGCTAAGATATTGCGAGTAGTGGGCTAGATGGGTTCGGAGTGGAGTTGGTGGGGTTGCCGGTCTGTGGTGATCTACACCTTGTTGTAATCTCTTGTAAATATTTTCTGTCTTCTATAAAACTAATGTACTTCTTTGGCGTACTCTTGAAAAAAAATCTCCACATAAATGGATGCAAATTTGTTTGAAAAATATGTGTGTGCATTAACAGAGAAGATTGAACAGGTAGGTTTATCGGTAAGGAGATCACGCATATCATGCGTTGGATGATTCGATTGATGGACAACTTGATGTATAAGTCAAAGAGAGACGATTCCTTATGCATGGTGGTAGTTACGCACACATGGTAGCAGCTACACATCCTTTGGCATAAGTGCCTTTTTTATATATGAAGTGTCAGCTTTCTTATGGCATTGGCACAAGTGCATTTTTGTTGTATATGAATTAAGTTTTCTTATTTCTCTTGTATTTTTTATTACCTTTTTTTACAGAAGTGCCTTTTCGTTGTGTAGAAAGGGTCTTTTCTCACTTATCTCAGTCTTTTTGCTTTCCTTTTTGGCAAATTATTTTCGATATATGTATTTCAAACTTCACATGTAAATGAATATGCAACATATTTCAAATAGTTATTGTGAACACATGTCACATATCATTTTATTGTGAAAATAATTATTGGGGATGTTGAAATGCTTTATGTTATGTATAGTTACTTGTGAAATGAGATATTCATAATCATATCTATAACTTTTTATGTGCCATGTGAAATGTTGTTTCAAAACTGCACTTGTGAATACAGTTTGTATCTTCATAGACCATAGTTGATATAAGGATTGAGTATAGCTTTTCTAATATATGTATGTATATTTTAATTCACATTTAAATTTCAATGTAACATATTTCATATCTGGATTGAGGATAGTTTTCCCAATATATATATATATATTTGAAACTTTACATGTAAATGAATATGTAACATATTTCAAATAGTTACTGTGAACACACGTCACATATCATTTAGTTGTGAAAATAATTACTGGGGATATTGGAATGCTTTATGTTATGTATAGTTAGTTACTTGTGAAATGAGATCTTCATAATCATATTTATGACTTTTTATGTGTTATGTGAAATGTTATTTATAAACTACACTTGTGAAATAGTGGTATTACAATGATATAGACATATAAATTTTAACAGACCATTCAACCATCACTATTTATTATTTATGTTTAGGTTTACACTAGTAGAAAAAGGGTCAAATGTTCAGCTCATTAATCCCGGTTTGTATTTGAGCCGGCACTAATGTGACCAATAGTGCCGGTTCTAACGGCTAGGCGGGCGGCGCTCATTAGTATCGGTTCGTGGCGAACCTTTAGTATCGGTTCGTGGCACGAACCGGTACTAAAGAGGTGGTGGCCTTTAGTACGGGTTGGTGGCTCCAACCGGTATTAAAGACCCCCCCCCTTTAGTACGGGTTGGTGGCTCCAACCGGTACTAAAGGTGGTGGCCTTTAGTACGGGTTGGTGGCTTCAACCGGTACTAAAGACCCTCCCTTTAGTACCGGTTGAAACCACCAACTGGTACTAAAGGTGGTGCGCTGCCACCCGCAGTGCACAATGTTTAGTCCCACCTCGCTAGTTGAGAGGAGCTCGCACCGGTTTATAAGCCCCGCCGCGGCTACCGTGTCGAGCTCCTCTCTAAGCAGGCCTTTGTGGGCCTATTGCAAGTCTTCTGCCCTGTGGGGCCTACTAGGCCTGCATCCTGGCCCAACTAGAGGTTGGGTTTCTAGTCGTATGCAGGCCGTGCCGGCCCAGTAGGCGGGCTGTTTTTGCTTTATTTCAAAAAAAATAAAAAAATCCACCAACCGGGACTAAAGGCCCCCAAGACCACGACGCGCCTCGTGCCACGTGATGGGCCTTTGGTCCCGATTCGTGCTGAACCGGGACTAAAGGGGGGGGGGCCTTTAGTGCCCACCCTTTAGTACCGGTTCCAGAACCGGTACTAAAGGTCCTTACGAACCGGTACTAAAAGTCATTTTTCTACTAGTGTTAGTAAATGATATAAATGATGCTTAAATAATATAGTATGATTTGTGATATTAGATATGCTTTCAACTATACTAAATGTACTAATTGTGGAATGCTGCTTCCCAAAAAATTAACTGTATAACCATATGACATATGAAATATGATATTATGAAAAGTAAAATATAACATTTGTACTATTATTTAACATAAAACACATCTGAACAATGAATTGTCATGTATAAGCAATTGTGGAATGTTTGTATTTTTTAGTTCACATGTAGATTTACACGTAACATATTTCACATATGCATTGAGGAAAGTTTTCCAAATATATGTATTTTATATTTCACATGTAAATGACTATGCAACATATTTCAATTAGATATTGTGAACGCATGTCACATATCATATAATTGTGAAAATAATTACTGGGGGAATTGAAATGCTATGTGTTATGTATAGTTACCTAACTTAAAACACACTTGAACAACAAATTGACCTGTACCACAAATTAGATCATACATCACAATTATTTCACTAATTCCATTTTTTTTGAAATGTAATGCACGTAGGTAGTATAGCATGGAAGATGACATGGTCAATGATACATCTCCAACGTATCTATAATTATTGATTGTTCCATGCTATTATATTATCTATTTTGGATGTTTTATATGCATTAATATGCTATTTTATATAATTTTTGGCACTAACTTATTAACCCAGAGCCCAGTGCCAATTTCTATTTTTTCCTTATTTTTGAGTTTTACAAAAAAGGAATATCAAATGGAGTCCAAACGGAATAAAACTTTACGATGTTTTTTCTTGGACCAGAAGACACCTACGTGACTTGGAGAGAGGGCCAGAAGAGTCCCGAGGAGGCCCTGAGGGCTTGTGGGCCCCTCGGTAGTCCCCTAACCCTAATTCCAGCACTATATATTCTCAAATATTCCCCCTACATCAGAAGCATCCACCAAAATACTTTTCCACCACCGCAAGCTTCTGTTCCCATGAGATCCCATCTTGGGGCCTTTTTTGGCACCCTGCTGGTGGGGGGTTCGATAATGGAGGGCCTATACATCAACCTTGTCGCCCTTCCGATGAAGCGTGAGTAGTTCACCACAGACCTAAGGGTCCATAGCTAGTAGCTAGATGGCTTCTTCTCTCTCTTTGATCTTCAATTCAATGTTCTCCTTGATGTTCTTGGAGTTCTATCCAATGTAATATTCTTTTGCGGTGTGTTTGTTGAGATCCGATGAATTGTGGATTTATGATCATATTATCTATGAATATTATTTGAGTCTTCTCTGAACTCTTTTATGCATGATTAAGATATATTTGTATTTCTCTTCGAACTATCGGTTTGGTTTGGCCAACTAGATCGGTTTTTCTTGCAATGGGAGAGCAGCTTAGTTTTGGGTTCAATCTTGCGGTGTCCTCACCCAGTGACATAGTAGGGGTAGCGAAGCATGTATTGTATTGTTGCCATCAAGGATAAAAAGATGGGGTTTATATCAGATTGCTTGAGTTTATCCCTCTACATCATGCCATCTTACTTAAAGCGTTACTCTGTTCTCTTGAACTTAATACTCTAGATGCATGCTGGATAGCAGTCGATGTGTGGAGTAATAGTAGTAGATGCAGGCAGGAGTCGGTCTACTTGTCATGGACGTGATGCCTATATTCATGATCATTGCCTTAGATATCGTCATAACTATGCGCTTTTCTATCAATTGCTCAACAGTAATTTGTTTACCCACCATATGTTTTATTTCAAGAGAGAAGCCTCTAGTGAAACCTATGGCCCCGGGTCTATTTTCCATCATATATTTTCATATCTATAAACCAAAAAAACCCAAAATACCTTGCTGCTTATTTATATTTACTTTAGTTTGCTCTTTTATTTATATTTTATACCTATCTCTATTAGATCTCACTCTTGTTGGTGACTGTGAAGGGATTGGCCACCCCTTTTTTGTGTTGTGTGCAAGTGTTTGTTCGTTTGTGCAGATGCATATATTGGGGACTTGCTTGTGCCTCCTACTAGATTGATACCTTGGTTCTTAACTGAGCGAAATACTTATCTCTACTTGTCTGCATCACCCTTTCCTCTTCAAGGGAAAAATCAACGCAAGTTCAAGAAGTAGCAGTCAACGAAACGGGTGATCTCGCTGTTCTTCCCGATGATATAAAACATCTTATCCTCACTTTCATTCCATCCTAATAGAGTTGTCCAACTCACAATTGTTTGTAAAAATGGAATAATCCCATATGTAACAAGGTATTCAAGAAGTTGTTAGTTTAGAGGAACAAAATACCACTGTTGCTTGGGGTATTCACCAAAATAAAAGATGTTTTCAGATTCCTGCCTGTGGGAGACTATCCTGTTGTTGAAGGGTTCAACTATTTTGAGAAGACATTCATGAATCTAAAAGAGAAACATGCCTTCCCTAGTTTGAGAATTGTGGATGTCAAACATGGCAAAGTACTTATCATTCATTCCATGGGAGAATTATTGCCACAGAAGAACCTGAAGATGAGTTGAATAGTCAGTAAAATGTTTTATGTGTTGCAAACCAAGACCACAATATTGATTCCCACAATTTACCTTTCAAAATAATTTGGATAGCCACTGGACAAACTATCACAAAGGTGTATACATTCACTTCTGCTACTTCATCTTGGGAATGTTCCATGCATGTTTTAGAAACAGTTTCTGGCGTAAAGTTTCGCCCAGGAACAATTATTGGTGATATGATTTATTGGGTGTTGAAGTTGAAGCATCAGTATAGATTCAGTTTAACTGGCAGTAGTACATCTTGCATTGAGACCCCACTAGTATTGGATGTTATGCTTCGGAGGAATGTTCATGTTTTGAAAATTGGATAGGATGATGTGGTTATTGCTACATTTTTTAAAATAATCATGTGGAAGATGCAATATGATGAAGTTGATGAGATTAGCTGGACTCCTTTTAAGCTAATATATTTGATGAACATCATACCCGCTCAAGGCAAACCACATGGATGTTGGACTCTATTTGGGATTATAGTTCATATTATGATGAGCGTGATGCAATAATTATTAGGACTGATAGTTGAATGTTTGAATTTTATATGGTGAATGGAACAGCAGCAAAGCTATTTGGACCGGGGGTAACAAGGGTAATCTATCCGTACAAGACTTTCTACATTCAAGGTATGCAGTTATTATTATAAATTAAATATCACAAAATTTATATTACTAAAGTAGTGTTATTATTCCAAAATTTAGGTGTATCGGGCGATGCAGGAGAAGAGTTATGAAAGAGAGGATAACATCATGGAAATTTATGGGAAAACACTTATATTCAGTAGTCTGATGGGAGACTTTGCTGAGACAGGTCTTGCGTTGTTCATGTTTCTTTGATTCCATGGCCTATGTTTGTAAGTGAACCACCCAAATCTGTCAAAAATAACGAAGCACCCAAATTAATCCTAATCCAATCAGAGTAAATCTCGCCCGCCCTGTGCCTACCACGCCACCCCATCTCGCATCCCTCGACCCAGCACAACCCAGATTTCACAGAGCTCCCTCGCTACGACAGCTACCTCCGCCACCAACCCGCTCTACAACAACAACTATGCGACGACTACAACTACTCCACATCGCTGGTGTAGCTTCCGGCCCGCCTGCTCAATTAAGTCGTGCTCTCAGTCGTCGCCCATCGTGTCACCCCCATCGTCGGCCCGGTTCCCCGCCACACCCTACCCCGTCACCGTCCTTCTCACCGCATTGGTGTGCCATTTGGCTCATCAAGGAAGTATGCACACACATCATAAGCATCATTTGTACCCCCCTGATATGAAATCGCCTAAACTAGGGCTTGATTCACCACATGCTTGATTCATTTTTAACCAGTTGATTCTGTTTGTGTTGCTTTGGATGCAATGCTTGCTTCGATGAGCTTTGTTGAGTGTATCTATGTTACATCTGATGTGTAATGGATTGCAGTGTCATCTACCAATCTTGGTTAGTTTCTTATAGATTTCACGATAATATGATTCCCAATCTTGACAGCAATATTAGTTTTCTACATGATTTTAAATTTCCATGCTTCCATCCAAGTTTAAATCTGTCCCCAAATTACTATGTTTGTGCTTCTTAGTTATGTAGCATCTAAATTGCTATGCAAGTGCTCCTGGAATCTATAACTTTTGCTTCCAGATTCGCCCCCCCCCCAAAAAAAACAATCTATATGTTGGTGAGTAAAAAGTAAAAACATCATCCCCTTGATGGCATTCTTCATTCGTTTGATATTGTAATGAGAGACATGCTTCCGAGGAGTTTCCTGTGTACACATGATCCTTCCATGCTTCATACGTACTGATGGAATTTCAATCTCTTAGCTTCGTGGTGTAAATAATAAATATTTCTTCATAACTTAATTCTTATGTACACATGTATCTTCCATGCTATAGTGCCTCAGCCTCTTGACATGTTCCCTAGGTGTAACATGTAAAGATCATTTTCTTTAGAGCATCCATACTTCATAGGTGATTGTTCCATGTTTCTTATACATGTACAAATATAGCTACAATCATGGTTCTTAATTTAGTATATTTGTTTCTAGTGTATTGTTTTTTTATTTCCAAAGAAAACATGTATCATTATATTTCTCATCACCTATGTGATTTTTCGTTCTTGCAATGGTCCCATAGGGTTATGTAATTTAGCCTTTCATTGTAGCACTAATGCATATATTTAAACCTATAAGGATCTTGGGCAACTTGCCACCAGGAAGTTCCCCCCATTTGGCCTACGTTGGCCGTCAGATATGCTTTTCTACACGACTGAACCGTTGGATCTTCACATAAGTTAAACTAATTTTCACCTCGTAGTCATTTTTGTTGTCCAACGACTAGTGGGCTCGCATCGCACGTTGGTTGGCTAGGTTGCCCTTTTTTTGCGTGCAAGACGCATTGCCCAATCCGCACCGCGTGCTCCGCATCCAATCCGCATCCTCTTGTTCCACTCCCGCACCAGCCGCCACACAACCCTAGGCCCGCTTTCCCTTTGATCCCCACAACCCCTTCTCATCCTTGCCACTGCCTGCTACTCCCCCTCCACCACCGTTGTTGCTTCTCCACCACGCTAGCCCCTCCACCTTGCCTTCCTTCTCATTGTTTTCTATGTGGTCGTCAGTAGCACCAGGTTCCAGATCGTACACAGGTTAGGTGAGCCCGATGATGGGCTGGGTCAAGCTATAGGGAAGAGGAAGGAGGCCGGTGATAGGGTGAAGGTGTAGTCCGGCCCTCGTGGAGGCGGCACCGCCGGCCAGGGGCGTGTTGGTTCGCCGGATACCATCCTTCTCAACCCGAGCTCGCCTCACCCTCGTGGCGGTGACGACTCACAAGTACATTGGATTAATCATAGTCCTTTCAATAAGTAAGAGTGTCGAACCCAACGAGGAGCAAAAGGAAATGACAAGCGGTTTTCAGCAAGGTATTCTCTGCAGTAGTGAAATTGTCGGTAACAGATAGTTTGATAGAAAGGTAATTTGTAATGAGCAACAAGTAACAATAGTAGCATGGGTGCAGCAATGTGGCCCAATCATGTTTATAGCAAAGGATAAGAACGATCTCTTATATAAAGCAAAGGGCTCTCGAGGACACATGGGAATTCTCATCAAGTTACTTTTCATCATTTAGTTGATTCACGTTCACTACTTCGACAATTTGATATGTGGGTGGACCGGTGCTTGGGGGTTGTCCTTACTTGAATAAGTCTCCCACTTATGGTTACCCCCTCTCGCAAGCATCCTTAACTACGAAAGAAGAATCATGATAAATCTAACCATAACATGAAACATATGGATCCAAATCAGCCCCTTACGAAGTAACGTATAAAGTAGGGTTTAAGCTTCTATCACTCAAGCAACCCATCATCTAATTGCTACTTCCCAATGCCTTACCATAGGCCCCAACATGGTGAAGTGCCATGTAGTTGACATGCACATAACACCACTAGAGGAAAGACAACATACAACTCATCAAAATATCGAATGAATACCAATTTCACATGATTGCTTATAGCAAGACTTCTCCCATGGCCTCAAGAACAAAAGTAACTACTCACAAATCATATGCATGTTCAAGATCAGAGGAGTATTGAATATCATTAAGGATCTGAACATATAATCTTCCACCAAATAAACCAACTAGCATCAACTACGAGATGTAATCAATACTACTAGCAACCCGCAGGTAGCAATATGAGGTTTTGAGACAAAGATTGAATACAAGAGATGAACTAGGGTTTGAGATGAGATGGTGTTGGTGAAGATGTTGATGAATATTGGTCCTCCCATGATGAGAGGATCATTGGTGATGTCGATGGCTTCAATTTCCCCCTCCCAGAGGGAAGTTTCCCCAATGTAATCGCTTTGCCGGAGAGCAAAAGTGCTCTTGCCCAGGTTCCGCCTCGAGACGGCGGCTTTTCATCCCAAAAGTCCTCCTATGATTTTTTTTCTAGGTCAAAATGCTTCATAAAGGAGAAGATGGGCACCGGGGGCCTACCAAGGGCCCCACAAGTCTGCCAGGCATGCCCAGGGGGAGGGCGCCCCCTAGGGCTTGTGACTCCCTGGTGGGTCCCCCTCAGGTAATTCTTTTGCCAGTATTTTTAATATATTCCGAAACAATTTTCCATAAACTTTCAACTCATTTGGAGTTGATCAGAATAGCCATCTCTGATACAACCCTTTCTAGTCTAGAATTCCAGGTGCCGACAATCTCCCTCTTCATGTGAAACTTGCAAAATAAGAGAGAAGGCATAAGAATTGCATCACAGAGTGAAATAACACTCCAAAATATAATAAATAATAGTACAAAAAATGATGCAAATGGATGTATCAACTCTTCCAAGCTTAGACCTCGCTTGTCCTTAGCAAAAGCCGAAATCGATAAATATGACCACATATTTAGAGAGAGAGAGAAAGGTGTCGATAAAACAAAATTCTGACATGAAGGCATCATGATCATTATTATAACATCAACATATTATCGTAAAACTTCTCATGATAAAGTGACAATTTGTTCACAAGATAAAGTATGGACCACAAACTTCATTGAAAATTAACAAACTATGATTTCAGTCATTGATACAATTGTAGTCATATTTTCAAAAAGAGTCTATGTAAGAGCTTTGCTTAGCAAGTTCACATACTCAACTACATTTAGTCTTCTATGATTGCCGACACTCACAATATACTTATGGGGCAAAAGTTTCAGTCGGACACATAGAAAGATAGGGGCTTATAGTTTCGCCTCCCAACTTATTTACCTTAGGGGTAATGCCAACTATAATAACTCATGATCACCTACATCTGAATGGATATATGTGCCTAGATATTTCTCCAACACATGATGCTTGCCAAATAGAGAAAATAAAAATGGAATAGAGGAGATCACTTTTGACTCTTGCATAAAAGTAAATACATAAAGTAAAAGATAGGCCCTTCGTAGAGGGAAGCAGAGGTTGTCATGCACTTTTTATTTTTTTGGATGTGCAAAATCTTAATGCAAAGGAACATCACCTTTTATTGCCCCTTGTGATAGCGACCTTTATTATGTAGTCTGTCACTTTTATTTCTTCACCATCACAAGTTTGTACAAAGCTTATTTTCCCTTACAATAAAAGATCATACATATTTAGAGAGCAATTGTTATTGCTTTTGCACCGATGACAACTTAGTTGAAGGATCTTACTCAATTCATAGGTAGGTATAGTGGACTCTCATGGCATGAAACTGAGTTTAAGGGTTTTGGATGCACAAGTAGTATCTCTACTTAGTGCGGAGATTTGGCTAGCAAAGGATAGGGAGAAAGCACCACATGTTAGAGGATCCATGACAATATAACTTCTATGCGGATATAAGCAAACATAACTCATTACATTGTCTTCCTTGTCCAATGTCAACTAATTGGCATAGAACATTTTAATGAGTGCTCAGAATCACAAAACATGTCCAAGATAGTATATCTATATGTGACACCTCTCTTTCTTTATTACTCCTCATGAATTGCAACAATGACCAATACTATGTTTGTCAACCTTCAACAAATTTCATGCATTATACTTCTTATATGTGAATTCATCACTCCTCATGAGATTAGCATATGATCTTTTTATTTTCTTTATTCTTTTTCATCTCTAATGTTGAAGCAAGAAAGCGAAACACTCAACTCAAACTAATCTTTATTATATAATTCTCGCACTCGATTACATGGATAGATCACGAAGCAAACACTCAAAAACTAAATCATACTAAAAACTTTTTATTCATCTAAATCACAAAATAACTAAGGGATCGAACTAAGATAGATAATGATGGTAAAAAAGGTGATAGTGATACAATACCGGGGCACCTGCCCCAAGCTTGGCACAAACCAAGGGGAGTGCCCATACCCACGTACTCAAGTTTCCTTCTTTGGTGGTGGTGGCACTGGTGCGCGTCAGTCCTAAACAAACGGTTTTTACCCCTTGCGACGGCCTTCGGAACCGTCGCCAAGTGAGTGTGTGCGATAGGGGGTCCTTCCCACACGACCCAGAAACCGTCGGGGACATGGAACAGTGATCCAGAGGCCTTCCAAAATGTAACCGTGTGCGATGCAGCGCACACTAAATTCTTTCGCACGTGTGGTATCGGTGATTAAGCATTTCTAATGACGCAGTGAAACCATACGGTCTGTAATAACGAACCATTTGGGAAACTGTATGTAAGGCACACGGGCCAACATATGAACTATGTGTGATTTGTGCCCTATCGCACACGGGTTTTCTGCGTAACCCGTCTGCCATGCTAGACTCCATCGCAAACATTTTCCAACAATTACCGTCCACGATAATGTTCTATCACAGACGGTTCAGGAGCCCCTTCGCACACATACAAGTGCTGCAGACCGTTTGTGATTTGTTAGGTATCACCGACGGTTACCGCAAGAGTGACGTGTGCTTTTCGTTTGGGATCCCACACGTTTCCTGAAAAAATACGACTGTGATTGTATTTTGCATTGGGCACGGTTTACTCCTAGTTCTCGTGTGCGATAACGCGATATCACAAACGATTCCGAAGAACCTACGCACACGTAGTAGCACTGTGAATCATTTGCGATCTATTGTGTATCACCGACAGTTCCAATATGATTCACGTATGCTTTCCGATGTGGATCGCACACACTCATTTAGTTGAACCGTGTGCGGAGCAATTGCCAGGTTAAAACAAAAAAAATCCCATTTTGAATCGGCACGCAAAAAGCAAATTCGCCACAATATTCAGTTGAACAAATAAACATAAATATCCCATTTTGAATCGACACACAAAAAACAAATTCGCCACAATATTCAATTGAACAAATAGTGTCCATAGGAAGAACATTCATCAGATTTCGCAACAATTGCAATTGAACATATGGTAGCTAAATTCCAATGATTCGTCCACACATATGTGCATTACATAATTAATCATAGTGTACGAAATATGAAGACCTCATCAGATGGAAAACAATGGATCCATGCGTTATATGTTTAGCGGCTAACTCTTACTCAATGTTTCAGGAGAAGGCATGCTGAAATCTTCATTACCACCAGTGGGATTGATGTAGTGATCCAGGAAGAAGTCGCTGATAAATCTCTGAACCATCAGCAATTCACCAGCCGGGAGTGGTTCAGGGGTCCTCGATTTTAAGATGAGCTGCAGTATTTTTAAGATCAGAATGTGCCATATGAGTGGAGTAGAAGATATTAATTAAGATAGACTTACTGGTACTAATTCGTGAGGATCATCACAACTATCAGAAGATTTGCAGATGGAGATCATGTGTCTGCAAACATAGTATCCACAAAGGTAGGTCCCTGCTTCTTGCTGAGGACACTGAAATTTTTTGTACAGAATTAGTCATGTATTTTTCCTGTTAGGAACAACCTAACCGGTGTTAGATGTATTATTTTTTCTTTGGAAAAAATAGAAAGATGTTTATTTAGAAGCTTGAACATTTGACTAGTGTAAGGAAAGGTATTTGCAGAGTGTTGGATAAATTTTCTGAAAATAACAGATTTTAGTGTGTTACCGGAGAAACAATCTCGTGCTGCAGTGGTAGTTCCGTCTTGAACAGGTTCGCTAGTTTAGTTTTCCACAATGCAAGCACACTACAAATGATGATGAATTTTGACAACATCAATTATTGAACCAGACATGAATGCAAATTAGTTTCAACATCATAGAATTCAATACCTATCCTGAATTGCTGAAGATGTGTCAGATCCTGAGCGTTTGTTGACTCTCTGAGAGAATCGATGTAGTAAACTATGTTCTTGTTTGGGACAATGAATACCAATATCCAGTGATTGCTACATATTAAGAAATCGATGAACTTACGAATGATGTCAAAATCTGAAAGACAATTAGTGTATGAGTGGTTGTTTGCTTGACTTACCCTTCATGATATGGCCAGACAAATGATTCTGCATGGGACGTGTTTTCGAAGATATGGACGACCGTGTTAATGGCCCAGTCCCGTCGGTCCTTTTCATGTAATGCTGTGCCATTTGCTAATGCAGGATCTATGAAATACACACTCTCACTTTGTCTTCCTTGCGCATTCAATCCCCCGAGAGGAATAAAATGCAGTTAGCTGTTTATCATTTACAGCCTTGTATGGAGAAGTTGATCAAAGTTTGTTAAGTACTTACAAAATCACACATCTAACAAGAGTGACATCGAGCACGTTGAAGTTGAAGAAGAGATGTAAGTCCTTGAAACTCACAATGATGGAACCAGCATCTTGTCGGAAATGATCTATGTTGTAGTGGACTAGCAAATAGTGATGACCTTCTGACATTTGATCCATGCAATATTCATGTAACCCGCGGCAACTGGAGCTGCACTCATCAAAGTATTCGCCAACAAGAAATGGCTGGCCATGGACGTAATTGCGTGCTTCAAGTACGTCTGCTTTTCTTTTAGCAAGCAACAATTCTACTTCTTCATCATCCATGGCATCAGAAATAATATTACTCCCCGATTCGAACAAGCTGTTGTTAATTTGGTTCTGGGCGATGAGTGCTTTAAGTAAGAGGCAATCGTTCTCTTTTGTCAGGACTCCAATTCCAAGTCACACCGATCTAGCCTGTAACACCTCATATCACTTTGCGGCCTCACGCACGGTATCCCCACGGGTGTCGTCTTACCATGGCCCGGGACCGTTTGCGCCTTTTGGCTCATGTATATGATAGTGTCGCTAGCATCCATATGACAGAGAACCCGGGCCGACATGACTAGTCGTGAACCCAAAGTGGCACTAACTTATGGGGACAGGCATACATGAATCAACATCGAGCATGTCGGCCAGCAGCGTGTGAATCCGGGCTGTAGCACTGGGCTAACAGGACTCCGGAAACCCGGGCTGTAGCAGGCTAGGCAGGACTCCGGATGTCACCGCGTGACATTTCCCCGAAGGGACAGACACAGGAACGAAGTGAATCACACGCCGGCCAATCAAGTGCTCCGGAGCAGTAGTGCTGGGCTAGCAGGACTCCCGTGAACCGGGCTGTAGCGGACTACTATGGATCATGGAGGAACAAGACTACATTTCCTCATAAGAGAGGCTACCAAGGATAAACAACTAGGTTGTCGGATCCCACACATACCAAGCATTTCAATCATACACACAATATGCTCGATATGTGTAAATACAACATGGCATCACAACATAACTCTACGACTCAAGTATTTATTCATTAGGATCCGAGGAGCGAGATATTACAAACATGGGTCTCATGACCCAACATACAGAGCATACAAGCAACAAGCACATGCGAAAGCTTAACTTGTCTGAGTACAGACAACTACAAATGAAGAAGGCTCAGAAGCCTGACTATCTACAAGACCCTCCCAAGGGTACAAGATCGTAGCTGAGGTAACAAGCTAAACATCGAAGTCCACGTGGAACTACTGGCGAGACTGAAGTCTCTCTGCAAAAACATAAATTAAGCAAACGTGAGTACAAATGTACCCAGCAAGACTTACATCAGAACTATCTACATATGCATCGGTATCAATAAAGGGGTGGTGGAGTTTAACTGCAGCAAGCCAGCTTTGACTCGGTGGCTATCCTGAACTACGACTGCAAGTAACTCTTTTGAGGTGGCGCACACGAGTCCACAAATTCACCATACCAATACACCACTATTGTCAGGTGGTAGGTGCGACATATGCCAACGGGTGGCTTATCATTGTGGGAGCCAGTAAAACATCGCCGGTGCCTGGAAACGGGATGAGGCGAAGACATGCACGCCGGCGAATCTTACCCAGCTTCGGGGCTCTCCGTGGATATAACACCCCTACTGCTGCTCTGCGGGGTCTCCGCATGATCACTAGATGAACAAGTAGCTACATGATGCTCCTTGAGCTGTTTGGCGAGAGGAGGGAGAAGGGCTCTGCTTGCTCTCTTCTCCTCCCTACGTGGTGTCTAAAACTAGCAGGGACCAACCCTTTGCATGGGTGTCCCGGGGGGTTTATATAGGCCTACCCCCCGGGGGTACAATGGTAATCCGGCTGGGCGTGGGGCCCAGCCGTCTGTGTCTTCGCTCTCTGGCTGCTGGGGCCCGCCGGCTGGTGGGTCCCACCGGCTACCGGCTCCTTGGTCGACAGGCAGGCCCCACTGTCCAGGGCCTTGTCGGTGGCTGGTTACTGTTGCTCAATCTTGGTGACGAGGGCTTCGCCGAGGTAAGCGTGGCTACAGTGCTGCCGTCCGGCGGGTGACCACTGTAGCCTCACCGCGTCTTGTCTCCTTAATGGGGCGTCTCCTTCGAGGGGGTGGCAAGCCGGCCGGAGAGAGCCAGCTCCATCTTGGGCCGACTGGGGGAGGCCGGGCCGCCTTCGGGTGTCTCTCTGCCTGAAGGGGCCCACCGCCCGTGGGCCGTACTGGTAGCCCGTCGTGGATGACATCAGGGTCAACGTGGCAACAGTGCTGCGCCGGACGGGTCATGGCCACCTGTACGACGCACTGTGCCAGGCGCGCTCCGGGATTCGGGGGTGGCATGCTTCACTGTAGCCACGCCCCGTCACATCGCCGTTATGTGGATGCAGACTTCGAGGGTACGGTCTTGACTGCTTTATGGGAGCCGGCTCCTTGGAGCCGGCCTTCTCGCAGCCGGCTCCTCGGAGCCGGCCATCCCGCGGCTTTCTTCAAGAGGGATGAAGTCGGGCCGCCTTCCAATAGCCGGCCTGGGAGACAGCCGGCCAGGGGAAGGCGGCCCCATGTCTTGGGTTCTTGAGAGCCGGATCGGCTCATAATTTTTGCAGAAAGGCCAGGGGGAGCCGGCTAGGCTACCCGTGGTCACTTACTCCGACAGTAGTCCCTGAAGCTGAGCGAGCTTCGAGGCTGATAAAGGGACGAGAAGCTTGGTCAGCTTCCTATCCTGAGGGGCCGTCTTTGCTTGTGCGTGCCGACTTCGGAGAGCTCCGTTTCTCGTAGGCGAGAACGCGGGCCACGTGGCGAGGAAATCCTGCCAACGCACGCGTGCGACGGGACGCCGCCGCAGGCCCGGGCCCGCCACTCGCGGGCCTCGGTCCGAGCACGGATCTTCCGCGGCCCACATGGACCGCTCGCCTTCCTGCGGCGGTTTTATTCTGCCATCAAGGCACAATAATCGCGGGACGTGGGGGAGTGGGCGCAGTTGATCCCCACGTTCCCCCACGCCGCGCCTCCTCGGCTTCGCCGCGCGGTCTATAAGTAGTAGGAGGAGGGGGGGCGGCAGAGGCTCGCGCGCTCTCCCTCACTCCGCCCCTTCTCGCCCTCCTTCTTCTCCTTCCCGCCGCCGCAGTAACTCTTTGCCGCGCCGTTCCGCCGCCGCATCGTCTTGCTTCTCACCGTGCTGCCCCATGGCGCTGTCAAGCTCGTGGGATGGCTCCAACGTCCATGAGGACCACGTCGAGTTCCTCCACTAGACGCGACGCCTGCCCGGCGAGGACTTCGTTCGGGTTCGTCTAGCGCCGGAGAAGGAGATTTCACCGGCACTGGAGGAGGGCGAGCGGGTGATCTTCCGCTCGCACTGCCTGCGCGGCTTCGGCCTTCCGGCGAGCGGGTTCCTCCGAGCCTTCCTCGAATTCTACAACCTCCAGCCGCATCACCTCATGCCCAACGCGGTGATGCTGCTGTCGGCCTTCGTCACGCTGTGCGAAGGCTTCCTTGGGGTCCTCCCCACGCTCGAGCTCTGGGCGGAATTCTTCCAAAGCAAGCTCGGCACCGTCGTTGCGGGCGTGCCCGCCCCTTGCAGAGCCTTTATTGCCATGAGGCGGGCGAGCGAGAACAACCCGTTCCCGCCCATCCCGCTGATCCAGTCGGTGAAGCTCTGGCAGAAGTCACACTTTTACGTGAAGAATGTCGCGCAGCAAGGCGACTACATCAACCTGCCAGCTTATGAAGCCGGCCCGCCGGCTGGGAGGCGACCCTCGTGGAGCTACCGGGCCAGGTCGTTGTCTCAGGCTGGGAACGCAGCCGTCTCCCGGCTTCGGGTGATGATCCAGTCGGAGGGCCTGACCGGAGCCGACTTGGTGGCCGCCTTCATGGAGCGCCGGGTTCTTCCCCTCCAAAGCCGGCCTCACATGGTTTGTCAGATGAGCGGCCGCTTCGACCCAAGCCGGCTGTGCACCAGGGAGATGCCTCATGTGTAGGTCTCCTACATGGTGAACTATATCTCCAACTGTAAGCTCGCCGAGGATTGGCGGTACGGCAAGGGGTCGTACTCTCGCGCCAACCCTCCGCCCGTCGTAAGTTCTTTCTTCTTTTCTTCCTTTGGTAGCCGGCCTCATGATAGCCGACTCTTTGATCAATTGGTTTGCCTTTTGCAGAACCCTCTTCTCCCGCCGACAGCCGGGGCCGCGGGGGTAGAGCGCCAGCTCCTCCCCGACCGCATGGTGGACGACGCCGACGATCCGGACCTGGGAGCGGCCGCCATGGAAGACGCCATCGTGGGGGAAGGCGACGAGGCCAGAGGCGCGGGGCTCACGGCCGGCTTCGAGGACTGGTCGGATGATGCCGAGGTCGAAGTCACCCCGCGCCGCCAGCCGACGCCTGATCATCAAGGCGCGAGCTCGTCCGCCGCGCCGGGCCGTGTCGATCCTCTTCGGCAGCCGGCCGAAGAAGTCCAAGGCTTCCACAGCGGCGACCAAGCGAGATGAGGCGGCCGCGAAGGCGGCCCGCTTCCGCAAGGCGGTGAAGCAGCCGCAGGCGATCTCAGCGTAAGTCGTCGAAGGCTTGGATACATATTTTTTGTTGTTCTTTTCGATTGATAACTCTTCTAAACCTTTCTTTGCTCGCCGGACAGGGCGTTGCTTTCCCTTGAGCTGGGTCCGGGCGGCTCCGTAGTCGGGCCGACTGGAGGGTCTTCAGACTCCCGCCGCGTGGATCCCCGCGCCGACCTCAGGAAGGCCACGGAGCGGAATGCACGAGAGGTGCAGGAGGAGCGGGAGGCGGCGGAGCGAAGGGTCACCCAGGCGACGAAGGAGCAGGCCGATGCAGCAGCCAAGGCCTGGGCGGAGGCGGCAGCTGCGGAGACGGAGGTGGAGGCTTCACACAACCAGCCTCCGCTGCTAGCCATTCCCCTCCGCGCTGTGGCCCCCAACATTCCTGTGCCTCTGCTGGAGGAGGTCGACCAAGAACCGCCAGTGATGGAGCGGAGGGAGGACTCCGTGATCTTCATGGAGGGGGCGCCGCCGGCAGTGCCAACCAGAGCGGGCCAAGGCGGCCAGTCGGCTGCGGCGCCAGAGCAGCTGGCCGGGGGTGAGCCGGAAACAGGAGCCGGCCTCGAGGTGCAGCCGGCAATGCGCCGGCGCACAGGGGGAGGCACCGCTGCGCTGGAGTCGCACCGAGCTACGGGTGCCAGCCAGACGGCGGAGGCCTTGGAGGCGGCCAGCACCGGCATGTCCGAGCGGACTCCCAGCGGCGGGACGGGTGAGCTGAATGTGGCGGCCCAAGAGATTTGGAACTGGCTTCAGGCCCAAGCCGCCTCGCTGCAGCAATACACCCAGGAGTTCCTTGCGACACGGGCCGTCATCCGGGTGGGTCTTCTATTTTTGGTTGTTTTGTTCTCTTGATTTCTTCCGTGGGGGCGCGTCAGCGCACCCACTGGGTGTAGTCCCCGAGATTCGGGCCGACTGCTGAGCAGTCGGATCAGATCTTCCTTGACGACTACCTTATTCTCGCCTCCTGTCTAATCTTCCAGGAGTATCATAACCTCCGCGCTGCCGCCTTCAACTCCCAGGCTCAGGAGCTGGTTCGGAGAACCGAAGACCTGATCAGCAGCCGGAGTACATACTTGGTTTCGTTCATCTCCTGTGGGGGCGCGTCAGCGCACCCACTGGGTGTAGTCCCCGAGATTCGGGCCGACTGCTGAGTAGTCGGGTCGGATCTTTCCTGACGACTTCACCTTACTGGTTTTTCTTTTGTCTTTCGTGCTCGCAGAAGCCAATGCCGACTTGAGGGGGCAGCTCAGCGAGGCGCAGGCCGCCCTTCGCGGCAAGGAAACCGAGTACGACGCCTTGGTCCTGGAGCGTGACCGCCTGGCCAAGAAGCTGGCTGACCAGGAGGAGAGCCACAAGGCGGCTCTGAAGAAGGCGCAGGATAACGAAGCCGCCCTGAAGGCCGAGTTCGAGACTGAAGCGGCGGGCTGGGCTGAGACTAGGCAAGCGCTGAATGAAGGCTTCGGCCATATTGAGGATTTGATCGACGGTAAGCCGCTTTCCTCGCTCCTTGCCTGCCCCTTGCCGCCTGTCTTGTGTTCTGACTTGAGCTGCTCTTTATTCTCTGTGCAGACTACTTTCCTGGCTACTCCGTCTTCGCCGCCCAAACCATCGAGGCCCATCGCGAAACGCGCGGCAGGCGGGGGCTGAAGTCGCGCCGGACGCGAGTCGGTCGCTCGAAGAGCAACTCTTGGCGGTCCAAGCGCAGCTGCAGCCGGCTCATCGTATGCTCCGCCGCCTCCAGCGCGCCGGAACGCAGGTGTTGGCCGCCCTCTGGCCAAGCGAGACGATTCCCCGCATCCCGAGTCGGACTACCGACTGGCTGGAGGTTGCGGTTGGCCGCTTCGAGGCCTGGAAGGCGTCGGCGGCCCGGCTTGGAGCTGGGCGGGCGCTGGAGTTCGTCCGAGCTTGGTATCCGGGGCTGAACCTGGACCAGCTGCGCACCTGGCGGCTAGAGGCCAACGAAGAGCTAGCGGAGGTGCGGCCGGCTATCGCCCAGCGCGCATCGACAATCGCCGAGTGTACGGACATCAGCATCTTCGCTCCCAGATTAATGATGATGGCGTTGCCCAGCCGGAGGAGTGGTTCGGGCTGGACCCGGCGGCGGGTGAAGACTCGGCAGAAGAGATCGCCTCCAGCGATGAAGGCGAAGACGATGAAGGAGAGGAAAGCAAAGACGTCGAGCCGGCCGGTGGAACAGCCAGCCAGCCTCAGCCTGACCGTGCCTCCAGCAATGAGGCGCGCGCAAGCGCGCCTTCTGCGGGAGGCGGTGATCATGCCGAGGTTCGCCAGCCGGCCACTCCTCCAGCCGGCACTGCCGTCTCCACCGACCTGCCCAGCTCGTCAGTCGCTCCGCCGGCTTAATCTGTCGTCCTTGTTTTTTCCTGCTTGTTGCCTTCTGAACAATTTTATTAAGCTTCCACAGTTCCACCCACTGGGGGTGTATCCAAACTATGTTGAATGCTGGCCTTTTGAAGGTCTTTTATGTAAATATTATCGTGTGCATGCTTGGTTTCCATTCACGTATGCTTTTTATCCTTAGGCTGTTTCCTTTGCCGCCTTCCCCTTCTGGGAAGGCGAGTACTCGAGCTTTCTTAGATTCGAGCGAGGTGAATGGAAGCCGGCCGGCCGGCTACTCTGGTAGCCGGTTGGTGGTGGGAGAAAAACCGGCTTTTGTTATATTAGTCCGTTAGTCCCTAGCCGTTTTTCATGTGGGCACCCGTTCCTGCCCTTAACTCTTGCCAGCCGGACAGCCGGTTCTTTGAACTGCGACTTTTGGCAAGAGAAGGCTTGGGAGCCGGCACACTACTTGTCTGACTGCGGGTAGGACTTCTAATATAACTCCAGGCGGCCAGTCCCCGGGCCGATTAGTCGAACCCGGTGCCGGACGGAAAAAAGTGAATGCAATGACAAGGCCATAAGCATGATACTTTTCATTTATAGACAAAAGATGGCAGTCCCCGAGATCTCCTCGGGGGCCCTATTGTCTTGTACTTAGTACAAAAGTTAGCGTGATACATACTACATTTCAGCTGTAAAACCTTCGGAGGAGGTTGGTGTTCCATGGTCATTCCGACTCCTTGCCGGAGTCGTCTCTCTTTCGTGCCTTCGGCTTCTGCGCGTCGATCAGGTAGTAGGAGTTGTTGCCTAAGGCTCTGCTGATGACGAAGGGGCCCTCCCAAGGGGCCGAGAGCTTGTGCTGGCCGGCTGTTCGCTGGATCAGCCGGAGCACAAGATCGCCCTCTTGGAAGGATCTTGGCTTGACCTTCCGGCTGTGGTAGCGGCACAGGCCCTGCTGATAGATGGCGGACCGGCTGAGGGCTAACAGCCGGCTTTCTTCCAGCAGGTCGACGCCGTCTTCTCGTGCTTCCTTGGCCTCCGCTTCCGTGTACATGGTTACTCGAGGCGAGTCGAACTCGATGTCAGTTGGGATGACTGCCTCGGCACCATACACGAGGAAGAAAGGGGTGAAGCCGGTTGACTTGTTTGGTGTAGTGCGCAGACTCCAGAGGACAGCCGGCAGCTCATCGAGCCAACAGCCGGCTGAACGCTCCAGTGGTACGATCAGTCGGGGCTTGATGCCGGAAAGGATGAGGCGTTGGCTCACTCGACCTGGCCGTTTGACTGCGGGTGGGCGACGGATGCTAGATCCAACCGGATGCCTTGCGTCGCGCAGAAACGTGCCAAGGCTCCCTTGGCGAAATTTGTGCCATTGTCGGTGATGATGCTGTGTGGCACGCCGTACCGAGTTGTTATATCTGCGATAAATGTGACGGCAGTCAGCCCATTCAGCTTCTTGATCGGCTTTGCTTCAATCCATTTGGTGAATTTGTCCACGGCGACAAGCAGATGTGTCATGCCGCCGCGCGCTGTCTTGAATGGGCCCACCATGTCCAGTCCCCAAACGGCGGAGGGCCAAGTGAGGGGAATGGTCTTGAGTGCTGAAGCCGGCATGTGTTGCTTGGAGCTGAAGAGTTGGCACCCTTTGCAATGTTTAACTAACTCCTTGGCGTCATCCAAAGCAGTCGGCCAAAAGAAACCATGGCGGAAGGCTTTGGCGACGAGTGATCTCGAGGCTGTGTGGTGGCCGCATTCTCCTTGGTGGATGTCTCTGAGGATTGCAATGCCCTTCTCTTGCTCGATGCATCGCTGGAGGACTCCAGTGACACTGCGCTTGACGAGCTCTCTGTTGACGATTGTGTATGCTCCGGCTCGGCGTTGGACTTGTCTTGCCTCTACTTCGTCAGCCGGCAGATCTTGGTTTATTAGGAAGTTGAGGATGGATTGAGCCCATGACGGAGCTGCGACTTCTTCTATTGCCAAAACGGCTACTGCGACCAGGGCGGGCGGGCTGGGCGGTGAAATGCTGGAGTCGGCCGCCGCCTGTTGTGTTGGTGTAGTCTCCGGGCCGACTACCGCAGTCCCCGAGCCGGGTGAGGCAGTCCCCGGGTCGGGCGTAACTACGAAAGTCCCCGAGCCGCCTGCTGATACCCCCTGGCCGACTATCGAAGTCCCCGGGCCACCTGCTTGGTTCTTCGAGCCGGACCCGGCCGCGTCGGGGTCAGGCGGCACGAAGATGGAATCGAACTCTGGAGATGGCTTGATAGACGGCTTGAGGAGGCGTTGTACTTGGGCGTGTCTCTTGGGAGCGAGAACCCTTTGGGGAAGGGCTCGTCGCGGATGCGGGGGCCGAAGCAAGGCGGACCGACATCGTCTTCTTCTTCCAGCGCCAGGGATCGCGCCAGGCGGTCGATCCGATGGTGGGCTTCATTTTCGCCGACTCCTTCGCGGCGACCTAGTCGGCCGCTGAGAGTCGGATGCGCCACAGGCAGAGGGGTGGGATATCTCTCTCCACAGGGCCGGGGCGGAGGCGGGTTGCCCCACCACTCTATGGCCCGAGGGTGGCCTTCTGCGTCTCGCTCGATGGAGATCCGGGTTTGGCTTCGGCTGGCAGCCGGCTCTTTCTCGCGCCGCGCGCGGTCTCTACCCACAGTCGGCGTCCGGGACATCGCGCTGTGATCTCGGCGCGGGGGAGGGCTTTCCACACGGGCGTCGGCTTTGTGCCGCTGCGCGGCTGCATCGATCAGCTACTGGATGCGTCGGGTCATGTGGGGGAGCTCTTCGGCCCCTAGTCCGTCTAGCTCGTCTACGGCCACCTGGGCGGCGTGCAGATTCTCGAGTGGAGTGGCGTAGACTGGGCGGTCGACTCCTAATGTGTCGGCAACGACATCGCCGCGCTGTCTGACAACGCCGACCCGGCTGGGCCCGCCTGGGGGCGGCGTGCCAAAGGCGGCGCGGTCGGCCTCGCGTCGGTGGGCCTCAGCGAGGCGTCTCATGGAAACCAACTTCCGGCCCTCCGCAAGGAGGGCGAGGCGGTGAGCCTCTAGTGCTTCAGCATCGGCGTCGGCCGGGAGGGGGATGGACAAGTCGTGGACCACCGCGTGCGGGGCGTCGTGGGCGCTCTCGTTAGCAGCGCCGTCGTGGCCGATGACCATCACCTCGGTGGTGACAGCGTCGCAGCCATCGGCTCGGGGAAGCGGGTCGTTGTAGATCGTGACGTTGGTGTGGAAGGTGTCGAATGAGGCCGTGTCGGATTCGACAGGCATCGGATCGGTGGAGCCAACCGACTCCAAGTCCACAGCAGGCTCGCCGGAGACACGGAGCCGGCCGAGGAGGTTGACGAGGTGATCGGTGCCCGCGTCAGAGGCGAGCTTTTCGGAGATGAGGGTCTTGTCGAGGAGATCAGCGAGGCTGCTCACTGCGCAGGCGTTGGTGACGCCTTGCAGCGCGTCGTGGCAAGCGCCATCGGGTGTGCCGGGCTGGCTACGCTCGCAGGGGAGGAAGAGGGTTCCCGTCCAGAACAGGTCTCTGGACGACGGTGCACCTGGCCCCACGGTGGGCGCCAAATGTTGGGTGGTAGGTGCGACATATGCCAACGGGTGGCTTATCATTGTGGGAGCCAGTAAAACATCGCCGGTGCCTGGAAACGGGATGAGGCGAAGACATGCATGCCGGCGAATCTTACCCAGCTTCGGGGCTCTCCGTGGAGATAACACCCCTACTGCTGCTTTGCGGGGTCTCCGCATGATCACTAGATGAACAAGTAGCTACATGATGCTCCTTGAGCTGTTTGGTGAGAGGAGGGAGAAGGGCTCTGCTTGCTCTCTTCTCCTCCCTACGTGGTGTCTAAAACTAGCAGGGACCAACCCTTTGCATGGGTGTCCCGGGGGGTTTATATAGGCCTACCCCCGGGGGTACAATGGTAATCCGGCTGGGCGTGGGGCCCAGCCATCTGTGTCTTCGCTCTCCGGCTTCTGCGCCGGCTGCTGGGGCCCGCCGGCTGGTGGGTCCCGCCGGCTACCGGCTCCTTGGTCGACAGGCAGGCCCCACTGTCCAGGGCCTTGTCGGTGGCTGGTTACTGTTGCTCAATCTTGGTGACAAGGGCTTCGCCGAGGTAAGCATGGCTACAGTGCTGCCGTCCGGCGGGTGACCACTGTAGCCCCACCGCGTCTTGTCTCCTTAATGGGGCATCTCCTTCGAGGGGGTGGCAAGCCGGCCGGAGAGAGCCGGCTCCGTCTTGGGCCGACTGGGGGAGGCCAGGTCGCCTTCGGGTGTCTCTCTGCCCGAAGGGGCCCACCGCCCGTGGGCTGTACTGGTAGCCCGTCGTGGATGACATCAGGGTCAACGTGGCAACAGTGCTGTGCCGGACGGGTCATGGCCACCTGTACGGCGCACTATGCCAGGCGCGCTCCGGGATTCGGGGGTGGCAGGCTTCACTGTAGCCACGCCCCGTCACATCACCGTTATGTGGATGCAGACTTCGAGGGTACGGTCTTGACCACTTTATGGGAGCCAGCTCCTTGGAGTCGGCCTTCTCGCAGCCGGCTCCTCGGAGCCGGCCATCCTGCGGCTTTCTTCATGAGGGCTGAAGTCGGGCCGCCTTCCAATAGCCGGCCTGGGAGACAGCCGGTCAGGGGAAGGCGGCCCCATGTCTTGGGTTCTTGAGAGCCGGATCGGCTCCTAATTTTTGCAGAAAGGCCAGGGGGAGCCGGCTAGGCTACCCGTGGTCACTTACTCCGACAACTATGGATCCGCTCCCGTCTCCCTGTGAGAGCGCCATCCATAGCACTCACGCTTATCTTGCGAGTTTTAGAGTATCCACTTTCACTTATCTATGAACTATGCAAGGGGTCCAAGTTTCCATATCCGAGGAATCCGGCTATTCGAATAGATAATGATAACCCTGCAGGGGTGTACTTCTTCACACACGCTCTCGCCACTTATCGCCCTGTACACATCATGTACCTCGGCAACCTTCAAGCGGAAGCCGGGCGAGGGAGTCGGCCACGACCTGACTAACCAACAAGTCTCTAGTCCAGGTTTATCGCCTATTCGGGTTCCATCCGCAAGGAGATCCGGCCGGGGTGTCGCTCACGGCCCCAAACGATGTGTGCAGGGTTCCCAAGCCCACCATCCGGGTGCCACTTGGTACACCGTGCCACTGTGCCTAGTCTGTCCCAAGCCCACCTGTACCAGGTGCCACTTGGTAGACTATTAACACTACCTACAAACACCAGAAACTAGTTGCAACTCCTAGATAGAGATCGGGTTGATTAATAAGCCGAGAGGGGTCGAGTTACCGGAACCCAATGTGTGGTAGTAACTGTTCATGGATCACAAACACCGAACTCAGTTCCTAAGGATGGCTGCAATGAGACAACCCACCATGTACTCCTACATGGCCTCTCACCGCTACCCTTACCAAATCGTGTTCACACACTTAGCTCTCAACGGTAGGACATATTCACCACGTTCCAATTCATTCTCGATGAATCAGACCTACCTCAACTCTAAGCAATAGCAGGCATGACAACAAGCATGAATGAGTAGGCACGTCAGGGCTCAAACAATTCCTACTCATGCTAGTGGGTTTCATCTATTTACTGTGGCAATGGCAGGTCATGCAGAGGAAAGGGGTTCAACTACCGCAACATGTAACAGTTGAATCGTTGTTGTCCTAATGCAGTAAAAGAGAGCAGAAGCGAGAGAGTGGGATTGTATCGGAATGAACAAGGGGGTTTTGCTTGCCTGGCACTTCTGAAGATAGTATAGTTCTTCATCGGTGTCATCGATCAATCGTCGGAACCACGTCTATCGGGGGGGGGGGGACAATCACCGGTAAACACAAAAAGAATACAATCAATGCAATGCAACAATATGATGCATGATCATGACATGGCAATATGCTGTGATTTGGGCTAATGCAACAGAAAGTCATTTTAATTGAAGTGGAATTCAAAACTACATCAAATTCCAACTCCAAACCTATTATGAAATTTTCCCTAATCATGTTTCATCCTAAACAGTGAGGTTAACTTGCTCAAACTTGCATGAAAATGGTACAGATGGATTCCTTGAATTTTTCTCATAATTTTTCATATATAAATTATTTCATTTGGAGTTATAGATAATTTTCTATGTTTTTTAGAAGTTTTGGGCATTTTCTGGAATTTCCTGAATTATTTTAAATCCAGAAAATGTTAACTGCATCAGCATTGCGTCACTGTGACGTCAGCTGGTCAACTGGGCGCCTCCAAGTCAAACCTGACCAGTAGGGCTCACTAGTCAGTGACACATAGTCAGCTATAGAGGCTGACATGTGGGACCCGGTCAAAGCTGACGTGGCCAAGTCAAAGTTGACAAGCGGGGCCCACTGAAATTAGTGCTAATCTAACAGAGAGTTAAACTAATTAGTTTAGGCACTGGGCCCACATGTAAGTGAGTAGTGTGGGGGTGATCAATGGGGTCATTAGTGCTAATGAGGCCACGTCGACATCGCCGGAGTTCGGCCGGCGGCAACCAAAATGACGGCGGCGCAACTCGGGTTTGAGCTATGGGCGGCCACACAATGCGCGGAAGGGCTCTACGGGTTCCTGGCGTTGCGGCGCTTCTAGTGGTGGCGGCGGGTGGTGCTGGGGTGGCCGGAAAGTGGCCGGCGACGAGCTTTAGCGACGGCCGGAGCTCGGGCGAGCTCGGGTTCGAAGCTGAAGTGGGCGTGGCGATGCGAGCATAGCACCTACGACCTCTGTGTGGTGCGGTGAGCACGTGGGTGTGCTCGGTTGGGGGCTACGGTGACTGTGGCCACGGCAGCGAGGGGCTCAGGTGGCAGCGTGATTCGGTCGTCGGCGAAGCGGCGGCTATGTCGAGGAAAAGAGCACGGGAGAGAGGGGAAAGAGGCAGGGGCTCACGGGGGTTCATATGAAGGAGACGGTGAGCTCGGGGGCGGCCTGATGGCGACGTACGGGCGACGGCGATCTCGGTCAACCCGAGGTTGAAGACGATGGCGTGGAGGCGATGCAGGGCGTCCGTGCTCGATTCCTTCGGCTTGGGGAGGTGGTGCTCAACGACGGTGCTGGTGGACACGACAGAGGGGTGAGGAGATGGCTGTGGCCGCGGTAGCGGCGAGCGGCGGCGACGGGCGCGTTCGGGTGGACGCGCGCGAGAGAGACAGAGGAGGGAGGGCGCTCGAGGGAGCGAGAGGGAGAGGTGCAGGGGGGTCGCGTGGCGCTCGTAGGCGCGTCAGGGAGAGGGCGGCAAGCAAGCAGGAGGTGGAGGCTCGGGCACGGGTGCATCGACACGCGTCTGCCAGTAGGCAGAGGTCGAAGACAGCGGTGCCCCTGGTGGGCTGGGCCGCCAAGTGGGCTGGCCATGCGGGCTGCCCAGGTGAGTGCCAGGTAGGCCTTTCCCTTTTTTTGTTTTTCTATTTTTGCTATTCTGTTTAGATTTAGTTCAGAGACCAAACCATTTTTTTATTCTGGAAATTATCATTTGGCTAGATATAATATATTCAGAGCCACTCACCATTTTCGAGAATTATTGGATCATATTAAATATATAGAAAATATGAATCCAATGCAAATAATTATTGGATTAACTCAAATGGCCAAAAATAAATATTTCTGTCTCCTAAAAATATTGGTTTGAATTTTACCTCTTGCCAATATTTTTTTACAGAATAACAGGAACATTTCCTTGGACTCATTTGAAAAGATTTTTAACGTTGATTATTTCTGAAGTGATTTCTGAGGGTTTCAACTAACCTCAATTCAAGTTTCAGAATTTAGACATGATGCATGGATGCTCTCTTATGCAACTATTGCAAACAATTCTAGGGCTGTGACAACTCACCCCCACTAAACAAGAATCTCGTCTCGAGATTCAAGTTGTGAGGTAGGAAGACAGAGCGACACAAGCTAACACAATCTTCATGATCCAGATGTCCTTCTCGAGGATGTTGATTCATTGCTTCATATTGACCTTGACGTCTTTGCTTTCGAGATCTTCATCCAACACGATGATGACAGAAGGAAACTCTACATGAAATGATTTCCTCGAAGAACGAGCACTCAAGATCAACTCATGGAGTGAGACGTTGAAACTTCTCTTGAGTTGGGACACAAAACATACATCAAGACGGATGGATAGTAACGGATGGTGAAGTTCGATTTGGTAGGCAACTATTCCACGCTTAAGAAGATGGCGGATGGGTTCAAAGTAGCGAGGAGATAATTACCACGATTCCATAATGTGGCACCCTAGAGGAGGTAACTCATAGGATTATTCCCTTAAGTGGCAAAAAGAATTACTTTTGATCCATAGATCATTGAAACTCTTCATACCATCCTGAGGCAATTCTTAATGGTACGTTTGAAGGAGTTCGAAAGAATGGCATACTCGGCTAGGGTGGACGATGTGGACTACCTTGTTATAGACAACGTAATGGATGATTTTGCTTATCATCGGAGATGGATGGGACCCATGGTAAGCCCACTTTTGAAGATGATCCTGGACAACAATTGCTGGGGTGCAAGCTGGGTATAAAATGCAAATGCTAGGAATGGCCCAAGCATCATACCTGCCTGAGATTCAGATCTGGTTGGTAACAGGATATCTCAGACAGCATGTCTGGAAAAAGAAAGGTAGCAACACAAATTGACGGGATGGCGTTGCGAAATTCTCGAGAATGAACTACGATATCAAGCTCCAAAACATGAGCTGGTTCTGCTACAAACATGTGGACACGCTGTCCCAGACAAGCATGACCACATGGTAGTCTTACAACGAAACACTACCGAGTTCTAGTTGGGAACCATCATCGAGGATATTGGAATCTTGTACATGAACTAGTATTCGCACATCAACTCCTTTTTCTCGAAAAAATTAATCAGTGGATTGGTGTGCTAGGAACACATATGGAGTGGAGGCGGCCAACCTATCAAACCATAGAGCACTTCGAACGTGCATGACTAACCTGGGATGATTCCAGAGGAGGCAAAAATAAACTCTCTTGAATTCACGGCGGCAACTTGCATCGAATGCACATGAATTAGAGGAAGTCACTTCTTTCATCCAAACATATGCTTCATGAGCTAGCATGAAGAAAATGCTTACGAAGTTTCCAACACTAGCTTAATGTTTAACACGAATCATGGGGGAGACAAGATGCTGTTGATGGGCTCAACAGCAACTCATCGGAATTTCCATATCACTGGACTTCCACCATTATGTGAACAATGTGATAGTACTGGTCAGACCAATAGATGTAATGGTGTATGCTCGAGGAGTCAACCACGAGTAGACAACATTACGGATATCGTTGGTTCTGATTTGATTTGACGATAGCCCACACTCAAATCAAAGATTGGATAAGATAATAGCACCGACAACTGATCACGAGGATCAATCGAGGAAGATATCATCTTTCTTCAATGCCCACACACACAAGGATATCCCTTAGTGATGAACTAAGTCGGACAAGCTTTCATCTTCCAACTCTCCAAGTTATTGTTTAGCTTGTCAAACTAGTTCAGGGATATCCAACACAGATTCTTGGAGAAGGGGTGGTTTAGAGGAAAACCAACTTGATCACGAACTCAACATAGCGGTCAGGTGACAACCTGGTTATACTCCCGAGAAGATATACGAAAAATCACGAACCACCGATATGTCACTAAGCTCGAGAACAATCTTGCTTTTCAGAGCAAGACGATATGATCAAATAAGCAAGGGATTGAATAATCCTCACTCATTGATCGAGGAGTGCACCAAAAATAAGGACTAGGTAGAACGATCAATCTTAGGATGATGATTCAATAACTAGCACGCTAAGAGTGAGAGTATTGTCCATTAACTACCAAGCAACGAGGTTGCTAGTAGTATTAATTTCACACATCATAGTTCACTTGTCGACATTCCGGTTACAACAACACGGGACCAAGGAATGAATAATGATGGTGAGAAGTATCACTCTGTCAAGAATTCATAAGAGGTGGTGCAATTCTCATGACATTCTTGACATAAAGATGGTAACACTTCAAGGTAGAACAGAGCAAAAGTTGGATTGGCATTTTGATCCACGGAATACAACTACTTTGACCCAATCCTCGAAGTGGACAAGGTACTGGAGTTTGTTTCTCCTAGTCATTTCAGAATAGAATGGCTTGACAGACCACAAGAATATGAGGTAACGGTGAGCATGAATGCATGACATGCTCTTGACTATCAAATGATAGACGGAGATCAGGATAACAACTAAAGAGGGACAACTCAACGGAACATATATCTTTCTGAGTTGTGGATGCATAGATTAGTATGTCAAACAAGTTCAACATATTTCTTCCGGATAACCCATGCAGAAGAAAAGGGACTGGCTGATTCACAATATGAACGGAGTACTCCTCAAGAGCACCCTGGTTGTGATCTTTTGGTTCAAAAGAACTCCTGCCATGATGGTTCATGGTATTGGAAGAATGAGATACCACGGACCTCGAGGACTATCGCAAAGGTTACTAATATCTTAAGGGAACTAGTGAATACTAACAACATGAAGTAAGTAGGGTGAATCTCGGGTTCAGAAACCCGGGTGTAGAATACCTACTACTAAGTAGCATCACGGGATGCTTTCGAGAATGATGGCCGGAATCATCACACTGGGAACACAAAACATGGCCATATTACTGGGTGGTTCTCTAAGATGCGTAGGGTCATAATACTAGCTCCAACATATATGTCAAGGCAATGGAGTACCTCAACAGACCATTTAGTGTGCTTAATCTGGCCCAAAAGGACATCAGAAACGGGAAGAAGGAACTTGCAAGTGCATCAGACTCTTTAGAAACCTGGGATGACTCGGACAGCATAACGGCTGTAAATGCTCAAAAATATTTGAGACATCCTGCAAAATAGTGGCATAACCACTCAGAAGCACAATATCAAGATTCCGAGACCAACTATGAACACACGGAAGTAGTAGAAACTGATCTGGGGCTTAAATCCATCAATCCTATAAGTCTCTATCATAGGAACTCGTCATCCTGATAGATAGATGAGAAGGCCTAGTTTCTTAACCCCGTAGAAAAGACGAGGATGACTCAGATCAGAAGGACATAAGGTAAAGGAGTAAAAAGAGCCTTATGTTCCCTTCCACAATCAATTCCCTTATATAACTAAATCATTTCTAGACTCGACTTCGACCAGTTTGGCTTGGTAATCTTATAGGCAGTCAGGCTCTGATACCAACGCTGTTAGGACCCCGATTCTAAGTCACACCGATCTATCCTGTAATACCTCATATCACTTTGCGGCCTCATGCACGGTATCCCCACGGTGTCGCCTTACCATGGCCCGGGACCATTTGCGCCTTTTGGCTCACATATATGATAGTGTCGCTAGCATCCATATGACAGAGAAGGCCGACATGACTAGTCGTGAACCCAAAGTGGCACTAACTTATGGGGACAGGCATACATGAATCAACATCGAGCATGTCGGTCAGCAGCGTGTGAATCCGGGCTGTAGCACTGGGCTAACAGGACTCCGGGAACCCGGGCTGTAGCAGGCTAGGCAGGACTCCGGATGTCACCGCGTGACATTTCCCCGAAGGGACAGACACATAGGAACGAAGTGAATCACATGTCGGCCAGTCAAGTGTTCCGGAGCAGTAGTGCTGGGCTAGCAGGACTCCGGTGAACCGGGCTGTAGCGGACTACTATGGCTCATGGAAGCACAAGACTACATTTCCCCATAAGAGAGGCTACCAAGGATAAACAACTAGGTTGTCGGATCCCACACATACCAAGCATTTCAATCATACACACAATATGCTCGATATGTGTAAATACAACATGGCATCACAACATAACTCTATGACTCAAGTATTTATTCATTAGGCTCCGAGGAGCGAGATATTACAAACATGGGTCTCATGACCCATACAGAGCATACAAGCAACAAGCACATGTGGAAGCTTAACTTGTCTGAGTACAGACAACTACAAATGAAGAAGTCTCAGAAGCCTGACTATCTACAAGACCCTCCCAAGGGTACAAGATCGTAGCTGAGGTAACAAGCTAAACGTCGAAGTCCACGTGGAACTACTAGCAAGACTGAAGTCTCTCTGCAAAAACATAAATTAAGCAAATGTGAGTACAAATGTACCCTGGAAGACTTACATCAGAACTATCTACATATGCATCGGTATCAACAAAGGGGTGGTGGAGTTTAACTGCAGCAAGCCAGCTTTGACTCGGTGGTTATCCTGAACTACGACTGCAAGTAACTCTTTTGAGGTGGCGCACACGAGTCCACAAATTCACCATACCAATACACCACTATGGATCCACTCCCGTCTCCCTGCGAGAACGCCATCCATAGCACTCACGCTTACCTTGCAAGTTTTAGAGTATCCACTTTCACTTGTCTATGAACTATGCAAGGGGTCCAAGTTTCCATATCCGTGGAATCCGGCTATTCGAATAGATAATGATAACCCTGCAGAGGTGTACTTCTTCACACACGCTCTCGCCACTTATCGCCCTGTACACATCATGTACCTCGGCAACCTTCAAGCGGAAGCCGGGTAAGGGAGTCGGCCACGACCTGACTGACCAACAAGTCTCTAGTCCAGGTTTATCGCCTATTCGGGTTCCATCCGCAAGGAGATCCGGCCGGGGTCCCCAAACGATGTGTGCAGGGTTCCCAAGCCCACCATCCGGGTGCCACTTGGTACACCGTGCCACTGTGCCTAGTCTGTCCCAAGCCCACCTGTACCGGGTGCCACTTGGTAGACTACTAACACTACCTACAAACACCAGAAACTAGTTGCAACTCCTAGATAGAGATCGGGTTGATTAATAAGCCGAGAGGGGTCGAGTTACCGGAACCCAATGTGTGGTAGTAACTGTTCATGGATCACAAACACAGAACTCAGTTCCTGAGGACGGCTACAATGAGACAACCCACCATGTACTCCTACATGGCCTCTCACCGCTACCCTTACCAAATTGTGTTCACACACTTAGCTCTCAACGGTAGGACATGTTCACCATGTTCCAATTCATTCCTGATGAATCAGACCTGACTCAACTCTAAGCAATAGCAGGCATGACAACAAGCATGAATGAGTAGGCACATCAGGGCTCAAACAATTCCAACTCATGCTAGTGGGTTTCATCTATTTACTATGGCAATGACAGGTCATGCAGAGGAAAGGGGTTCAACTACCGCAACATGTAACAGTTGAATCGTTGTTGTCCTAATGCAGCAAAAGAGAGTAGGAGCGAGAGAGTGGGATTGTATCGGAATGAACAAGGGGGTTTTGCTTGCCTGGCACTTCTGAAGATAGTATAGTTCTTCATCGGTGTCATCGATCAATCGTCGGAACCACGTCTATCGGGGGGGGGGGATCAATCACCGGCAAACACAGAATGAATACAATCAATGCAATGCAACAATATGATGCATGATCATGACATGGCAATATGCTGTATTTGGGCTAATGCAACAGAAAGTCATTTCAATTGAAGTGGAATTCAAAACTACATCAAATTCCAACTCCAAACCTATTATGAAATTTGCCCTAATCATGTTTGATCCTAAACAGTGAGGTTAACTTGCTCAAACATGCATGAAAATGGTACAGATGGATTCCTTGATTTTTTCTGATAATTTTTCATATATAAATTATTTCATTTGGAGTTATAGATAATCTTCTATGATTTTTAGAAGTTTTGGGCATTTTCTAGAATTTCCTGAATTATTTTAAATCCAGAAAATGTTAACTACATCAGCATTGCGTCACTGTGACATCAGCTGGTCAACTGGGCGCCTCTAGGTCAAACCTGACCAGTACGGCCCACTAGTCAGTGACACATAGTCAGCTATAGAGGCTAACATGTGGGACCCGATCAAAGCTGACGTGGCCAAGTCAAAGTTGACAAGCGGGGCCCACTGAAATTACTGCTAATCTAATAGAGAGTTAAACTAATTAGTTTAGGCACTGGTCCCACATGTAAGTGAGTAGTGTGGGGGTGATTAGTGGGGTCATTAGTGCTAATGAGGCCATGTCGACATCGCCGGAGTTCGGCCGGCGGCGACCAAAACGACGGCGGCGCGACTCGGGTTTGAGCTACGGGCGGCCACACAACGCGCGGAAGGGCTCTACGGGTTCCTGGCGTTGCGGCGCTTCTAGTGGTGGTGGCGGGTGGTGCTGGGGTGGCCGGAAAGTGGCCGGCGACGAGCTTTAGCGGCGACCAGAGCTCGGGCGAGCTTGGGTTCGAAGCTGAAGTGGGCGTGGCGATGCGGGCGTAGCACCTACGGCCTCTGCGTGGTGCGGTGAGCACGTGGGTGTGCTCGGTTGGGGGCTACGGTGACTGGCCACGGCGGCGAGGGGCTCAGGCGGTGGCGCGATTCGGTCGTCGGCGAAGCGGCGGCTATGTCGAGGAAAAGAGCACGAGAGAGAGGGGAAAGAGGCAGGGGCTCACGACGGTTCGTATGAAGGAGACGGTGAGCTCGGGGGTGGCCTGATGGCGACGTACGGGCGACGGTGATCTCGGTCAACCCGAGGTTGAAGATGATGGCGTGGAGGCGATGCAGGGCGTCCGGGCTCAATTCCTTTGACTTGGGGAGGCGGAGCTCAACGACGGTGCTGGTGGACACGACAGAGGGGTGAGGAGATGGCTGTGGCCGCGGCAGCGGCGAGCGGCGGCAACGGGCGTGTTCGGGTGGACGCGCACGAGAGAGACAGAGGAGGGAGGGCGCTCGAGGGAGAGAGAGGGAGAGGTGCAGGGGGGTCGCGTGGCGCTCGTAGGCGCGTCAGGGAGAGGGTGGCAAGCAAGCAGGAGGTGGAGGCTCGGGCACGAGCGCGTCGACACGCCTCTGCCAGTAGGCAGAGGTTGAAGATAGCGGTGCCCCTGGTGGGCTGGGCCGCCAAGTGGGCTGGCCATGTGGGCTGCCCAGGTGAGTGCCAGGTAGGCCTTTCCCTTTTTTTGTTTTTCTATTTTTGCTATTCTGTTTAGATTTAGTTCAGAGACCAAACCATTTTTTGATTCTGGAAATTATCATTTGGCTAGATATAATATATTCAGAGCCACTCACCATTTTCGAGAATTATTGGATCATATTAAATATATAGCAAATATGAATCCAATGCAAATAATTATTGGATTAACTCAAATGGCCAAAAATAAATATTTCTGTCTCCTAAAAATATTGGTTTGAATTTTACCTCTTGGCAATACTTTTTACAGAATAACAGGAACATTTCCTTGGACTCATTTGAAAAGATTTTTAACGTTGATTATTTCTGAAGTGATTTCTGAGGGTTTCAACTAACCTCAATTCAAGTTTCAGAATTTAGACATGATGCATGGATGCTCTCTTATGCAACTATTGCAAACAATTCTAGGGCTGTGACATCTTTCCTCTTCACTTTCCCGCTGTGCTTCCTCGTGGTCATGGGTGTAGCCTTTTTGGCCACTTCCTTCTTAATACTTGAAGCATTTCTGGCAGCACGTCTGGTTGCCTGCATGGTAGACTGCCGAGCAGACGGTGAAGCTTGGACAGACTTCTTAGCAGAATGTTTATCTATGCCGGACCGCTGAGCTGGAGGTGCTGCAGTGATGGACTGTTGGGCTGTAGGAGCAGAGGCATCGGACTGCTGACCATGCGTTGAAGCTATGTCGGGTTTCTGCGCAGGTGGTGCCAACTTGTCGGTGTGCTGAGGAGGATGTGCCAACGCGTTGGTTTGCTGAGCAGGAAGTGCTGACGCATTGGTATGCTGATCACGCGCCTGCGGACCGACGAACTAATGAGCAGTCGGTTCTGGACCTACAAACTGCTTAGTAGGATGTTCCGAAGCATCAGACTGCTTAGCAGTCTGTTCCGCCAGGTTGGTCTACTGAGCATGTGCTGCAGCTAGGTCTCCACCCGCTGCTTCAGCGACCGGCATCTGAACCGGTGGTGCATCATCAGCATTTGTAGGCCTTGCCACTAGCTGCTTTGGGGCGGAGGATGACATGGCCTGTACGCCACAAAGTCGGTCCGGCTGATCACAGGTTGATGCATCAGCCCGCGAGAGATGCTCTGGCAAGGAGAGCGTCACCGGTTGAGGGGCAATAGTGATTGCTCTTGGCCGAGCTTCAGGAATCTCATCGATGAACTCTATTTCCTTTCGTGGCCACTGGATGTGATGTAACAATGTTTCTCCCAAGGTTCTTTGCTCATCAAAGTCTCCTAGGACATTCTTCAGGACAAATTCATTGAATCCAAGCTTTACTTCAGTCACGTAGCACTTCACACAGCGCGGCTTCAATGGCACATTGGCTAAGAAGAGGCCATCTTCCAAGAAGGGTGGACAAACCCAGTCTGTTGCACATTTTAATGTACCTTCAAAATGTGTAAGCACGCCCTTCAGTCTGTCTTTCATTCCAGATAGATTAGATATAGCATCATCACGAGCAGCTGTAGTCTCAGTGTCGCTGGGGTCAGCTGATGCACAACTACTCTTGTGTAGTGTTGTCGCACAATAAGCAGCATCATCCATGCCCGCCTCCCCTCCCATCTGCTGGCTATCTGTCAGTGTTAGAGTCTTCTGCATCATCATCATTGACTCCTCAACATCCTTTCGAATAGCCAGATAAATCTCCTTCTTCAACTTTTCAAACAATGCATTATGCTTCATTTCACTCCTCGCTTTTTTCATGGTGAGCCTCTCTTCTTTGTTGAGTGTGAAAGCCCTCTTGTGAGGGACATTAACACCTATACCCCTTGCACAGTCAGGGGGCTCTTTTGTGTCCAGAGCAATGGACAAAATGTCACATGGCCCTGAGTTCCTGTAGAACCTTCCAGGGATCTTGGAAGCCTCTACCATCACTTCATACAGTTTGGCGTCACATGCGTTTTCAAAGTAATAAGTTTCGTCATCATGCCTCTTTGCACGTGCCCGCAAGTAGTCTCTAGCGCGTTCGCCCTTGATTTCACTAAAGGCTGGACTCCCACCCACCGCTACTGCTTCTTTGTCCTCCTGTTCCCATATCAGTTTCATGCCATAGTATCCTGCCACACCCATACGGTGGGGGTGTATATTCTTCTTCTGAAGTTCTGATTGCTTGAAACTCTTCGCAGCAAACTTTGGAGTTGCCCCGACCCTTTTGAATTCTACCCAGTCTGCCTTTGTAATTTGGGGGTATGCGCGGATTGGGTCCTTGCCTTCACTCAAGTACTTATACAACACGTGCTTCCAGTTTCTCCAAGCATCCCTAGCCTTCTTCAGTGTAGTGTGTTCCACCTGCATTCTCCACTGCTCTAGAACATTGAAGTGATCCATGATCTCCTGGACTATCCTTCGCCGTGTTTCTATGTCAGCCTTCCGAAACCCCGGCAGATTAATGTTGAGCCTTGCCCTGCCAACAAATCCACACACACTCCTGAACCTCATGCGTGCTTTATCTGGTTTAGTTGGAGCCCAGGACTTTAAATCAATCTTGGTTACTTCATATACACCTTTAGGCTGGTGTGTGGGCTTCCTTGGAGCATTCCTCCGTGTCCTGACCGGAAGGGTAATTGCTGCATCTCTATCCCGTTCAAGACTACTTGATCCCTCACAATCCGCTGAAGACATAGGGTTGTTCGAATCAGATGAAGATACATGGCCTGAATGAGTGCTGTCGCTTCTACTCGGCATCTACAGAGAACACATGCGAAACTCAGGAAAGGAGGATAAGCATAAAACTAACAACTTGTGAAAGTGCAACTATCCCTAGGTGGTTTTGGTAATTCATAACAACATATAGCTCATTGAGCTAATGCTATTCCAAGATGACTATTTCAGGAAAGCTCAATGATTGGCATGGCATGGATGTGAAAGTGGAACCCTCAAAATGCTAAGGACAAAGGATTGGCTCAAGCTCAAAAGCTCAAGACTCTTCATTTTATATTTTAGTGATCCAAGATCACATTGAGTCTTTAGGAAAAGCCAATACTATCAAGGAGGGATGAGGTGTTGCTTAATGAGCCTTTTGCTTCATGTGCTTAGTGATATGCTCCAAAACCCTCAACTACTTTCCCATATCCACATATGACCTAAACCCTAAGCCAAACTCGGTCCTACCGATTCTTTCTATCCGGCGCCACCGAGTTTCACTTGTCATAAGCCACTGCCAAACCCTAGCAATTCGGTTCTACCAATAGGGATCTCGGTCTCACCGAGATGGGATTGCAAACTCTCTGTTTCCCTTTCGTAACTTTTCGGTCTCACCGAAAGAGCGAATCGGTCCCACCGAGATTGCAGTGTAAACTCTCTATTTCCTTTTTGTAACTTTTCGGTCTCACCGAAAGAGCAAATCGGTCCCACCGAGTTTACCTGACCAACTCTCTGGTTAGCTTATTACCAAACTCGGTCTCACCGAGTTTGTGTAATCGGTCTCACCGAGATTACGTTATGCCCAAACCCTAACCATATCGGTCCTACCGAGTTGCATGTCAGTCCCACCGAAAATCTCTAACGGTCACTAGGTTTACCTTTTCGGTCCGACCGAGTTTGATTGGTAACGGTTGGATTTTGTGTGGAGGCTATATATACCCCTCCACCTCCTCTTCATTCGAAGAGAGAGCCATCAGAACACATATACCATTCCAACTCATATGTTCTGAGGAGAGAACCACCTACTCATGTGTTGAGACCAAGATATTCCATTCCTACCATATGAATCTTGATCTCTAGCCTTCCCCAAGTTGCTTTCCACTCAAATCTTCTTTCCACAAAATCCAAATCCTATGAGAGAGAGTTGAGTGTTGGGGAGACTATCATTTGAAGCACAAGAGCAAGGAGTTCATCATCAACACACCATTTGTTACTTCTTGGAGAGTGGTGTCTCCTAGATTGGCTAGGTGTCACTTGGGAGCCTCCGACAAGATTGTGGAGTTGAACCAAGGAGTTTGTAAGGGCAAGGAGATCGCCTACTTCGTGAAGATCTACCGCTAGTGAGGCAAGTCCTTCGTGGGCGATGGCCATGGTGGGATAGACAAGGTTGCTTCTTCGTGGACCCTTCGTGGGTGGTTGCTTCTTCGTGGACCCTTCGTGGGTGGAGCCCTCCGTGGACTCGCGCAACCATTACCCTTCGTGGGTGGAGCCCTCCGTGGACTCGCGCAACCATTACCCTTCGTGGGTTGAAGTCTCCATCAACGTGGATGTAGGATAGCACCACCTATCCGAACCACGGGAAAAACATCCGTGTCTCCAATTGCGTTTGAATTCTCCAAACCCTTCCCTTTACATTCTTGCAAGTTGCATGCTTTACTTTCCGCTGCCAATATACTCTTTGCATGCTTGCTTGAATTGTGTGATGATTGCTTGACTTGTCCTACAATAGCTAAAGTCTGCCAAGAACTAAAATTGGGAAAAGGTTAAGTTTTTATTTGGTCAAGTAGTCTAATCACCCCCCCTCTAGATATACTTTCGATCCTACAACTTGGTATCAAGCTTTCTAAACACCCCATGCAATAATTTAGAAAATGTACGGCTAATTTGTTAAGTTTGTGTGACTCGGGCGCCCGCGATCTATAAATATGCAGTAACTTATTGGAACAAATACAACTTATATGTAGTAAGGAAGGTAGATAATGAACATATATACGCTCTCCGTTATTTTATAGCCAATTTGGGAACATACGGAACGAAATTGGAAGAGCGATTGCGAGGAAATATGCCTCACCATGATGGAGAGTAGTAACTAACAGGCTTCTTAGTGCAAACCCGGCCGGACAACAGGAGAGGTGAGGGTGGCTAGCGAGCAAACGAAGACGGCGAGGTGCGGGCCGCCACATGTTGGGAATGGCGGTGGAGGTAGGCTTGAGTCCGAAGAGAGGGCACACGGCCAGGGTGAGCACGGCGGCGCCGGAGAGGGTTCTGCTGTGGATCTGGGGGAGGGTGAGCTGGCGAAGGAGATTGGGTGGACTAGTTGAGTGAAACGTGGGCGGACGGTGGGGGGGGGGTATTGGCGGCCTAGGTGAAAAGGGTGAAAAATATCCTCGGTCGCCGCGCGCGGAAAGGCCTATGCAAACGGTTGCCTCTAAGTGCTCGTGTGCACAAACAAAATAATTTTGTTTGAAATGAAGACGTACTAATTTTGAAATGAAGACGTGAGTTCATTGTTTCTCATCTAAATTTTTCGCACGTAGACCAATCACGATTTTTTTTGACTGAACACTGTGAGGCAACAGCCCCACAGTCTTTTATTAAAACTTGGTCAAACAAAACAAATACAAGGAGTTTAAAAGGTAATGCTAACTAGGAGACAGGGGAACCTACCTATATCTGTACAAATATACAAATATACAAATATACAACAGCATATGCCACAAGATTAAGGCAAAGCATGAATCCAGTCTAGGAGAGGTTGCTTGATAGAGGCCTTCATCCTATAGGAGTGCAGAGTAATGTCATGGATGAATTTGGCTTTCCATCTGCCAAAGCTTGGCCTAATATGCCTGAAGATCCTGTCATTCCTTGTGGTCCAAATGCTCCAGGCAGCAAGGTAGACTACTTCAAAAAAGAAAGGATGGTTGAAACTTCTCTTGGCAGCCAGAATGCATTCACGAGGAGTTAGCCCAGCATACCAGTTGATTTGCAGATAATTCCAAACCCTGGTGCTGAAAGAGCAGTGGAAAAAAAGATGATTTCTGTCTTCATGCAAGTGGGCTATGCACAGTGGGCATGAGTTATCATCCTCCTGTGATCTCCAATGTCTTCGTAGCAACATATCCCTCGTATTGAGTCTATCATTCAGCATGAGCCAGGCAAAGACTTTTATTTTCATAACACACTTACTCTTCCATATCCATTTACAGGGATCGTCATCAGGTAAGTGAGCATGGGCCATAATGTAAAAACTCTTGGCAGAGTATTGACCATTACCAGGTGTCCATGACCAAGTGTCAGGTTCAAGGGGCCTCCTTTGCAGTGTGGATAGATGAGATGTTAGAGACATCAGTTCATCCATTGCTTCCTGGGACAATGGCAGTTGGAAGTAGGTTGAAATATCAAAATCCTCAATGAAATCTCTGACTGAAATCTTATCATCCAGTGTGAATGAAAACAACCTAGGAAATCTCTCTTTAATTGGTTGGTGGCTTCCACCTAAGATCCATGTATCATGCCAAAAGAGAGAGCTATTTCCATCATTGATTGTAATAATACAGTGATTTCTGTAGGTGTCATGTAGTTTCATGATGTCTCTCCACCAAAAGGATCCACATTGAACTGTTGCATGAGGAACCACTCCATCATAGTAGGTGTCCCAGATCAAGGAAACCCATGGTATATCAGCCCTATTGTAAAACTTGTGTAAGTGTTTGGTAAGAAGGGCCTTGTTTTGGATTGCAAGGTTTATTATGCCCATGCCTCCCTTATCTTTTGGTTTACAAACCATTGGCCAGGCAGCTAATGACTGTTTAGATGTATCAGAATTTCCCCTCCATAAGCATTGCCTCATAATTCTCTCAAGCTGTTTAATGATAGTAGCTGGCAAGCTAAGGCTGCAAAGGAAATATATTGGCAAGGAGGTAAGAACAGACACTAGCAGTTGTAGTCTAGCCCCCTGGGAGAGGAGGGAGGAGCTACCAGAGAGTCTTCTTTCCACTCTATCTACCACAGGCACTAGGTCTTGAACTCTTGGTTTTGTGGTGCCCACAGGTAGGCCTAGGTAGGTAAAAGGAAGGGACCCAACCTGACATCCAAAAATTGCTGCCAATCTATTAGTTTCTTCCTGGGAGACATTAATTGGAAGAATGCAGGACTTCTGAAAGTTGACTTTCAAACCAGTTGATTTGGAAAAGGCCAGCAACATTTGCTTTAGAGCTAGGAGTTGTACTTCATCAGCTTGGGTGATTAACAAGGTGTCATCTGCATATTGGACAATTGGAAAATCTGGATCATTAGAGGGAATGGGTAGAGTAAGCAGTCCCTGTTGTAGCATATGGTTGACCACAGATTGGAGAAGGTCAGCAGCAATCACAAACAGAAGAGGAGAAAGGGGATCCCCCTGTCTGACACCACGTTTACAAACAAATTGTTTGCCAGGCGCACCATTCAATAAGATAGAAGAAGATCCTGATGACAATAGTTCCTTGACCCATCCAATCCATTTGGCATCAAAACCCTTATATTTCAACATCAGTAGGATGAGGTCATGTTCAACAGTATCAAATGCTTTAGCAAAATCCAACTTGATGATAAGAATGGGTCTTTTGGACTGGTGACACTGATGTATGTATTCCAAGCTCCAAGCAATGCAGTCCTGAATAGACCTTGACTTTAGGAAGCCATATTGATTTTTATGGATGCATGTGAGGATGACTTTCTGCAGTCTATTAGCCAATAGCTTAGTTAGGAACTTCAGACAAGTATTTGTGAGAGATATTGGCCTAAAGTCATTTGGCCCCTCAGGAGAAAGGATTTTTGGGATGAGTGTGACAAGAGATCCATTGATACTCTGTAAGGAGATTCTTCCTTCGTAGAAGTCCTGCATTAACTTGAGGAAATCATCTTTAATTATGTGCCAGCATTTCTTAACAAACATTCCAGTAAAGCCATCTGGTCCTGGGGCTCTGTCAAGAGGTAGAAATTTCAAAACCTCATTTATCTCATCCTCAGTAAAAGGCCCAGATAAGCTCTCTAAGCCAGGGACTGGTTGTATCAAGGCCCTAAGATCAAACAACATGTCAATTCCACATTTAACTCCCAATCTGTCTTTATATGAGGACCAGAGTAGTCCAGCCATTTCATTGTGAGTTGATAAAGTCACACCATCCTCAGTTACCAAGCTGGAAATGG